>NW_027052678.1:314484-628968 GCF_949628265.1 Cloeon dipterum
CAAACTTCAGATGATTAGTCGATCCCATGACAAAGAATCGATAGTTTTGTTCATGCGTTCTTGGATTTCCATCAAACTTCAGATGATTGGTCGATCCCATGATAATGAATGGATAGAGTTGGATTCAAATTCTTGGAATTCCATCAAACTTCAGATGATTGGTCGATCCCATGACAAAGAATCGATAGTTTTGTTCTTGCGTTCCTCGAATTCAATCAAACTTCAGAAGATTGGTCGATCCCATGACAAAGAATCGATAGTTTTGTTCATGCGTTTTTGGATATATATAAAACTTCAGATGATTGGTCCATCCCATGACAAAGAATCGAGAGTTTTGTTCTTGCGTTCTTGGAATTCAATCAAACTTCAGATGATTGGTCGATCCCATGACAAAGAATCAATAGTTTTGGTCTTGCGTGCTTGGAAATCAATCAAACTTCAGATGATTGGTCGATCCCATGACAATGAGTCGATAGAGTTGGATTCAAATTCTTGGAATTCCATCAAACTTCAGATGATTGGTCGATCCCATGACAAAGAATCGATAGTTTTGTTCTTGCGTTCCTCGAATTCAATCAAACTTCAGAAGATTGGTCGATCCCATGACAAAGAATCGATATATTTGGTCTCGCTTTCTTGAATATCCATCAAACTTCAGATGATTGGTCGATCCCATATCAAAGAATCGAGAGATTTGTTCTTGCGTTCTTGGAATTCAATCAAACTTCAGATGATTGGTCGATCCCATGACAAAGAATCAATAGTTTTGGTCTTGCTTTCTTGGAATTCCATCTAACTTCAGATGAATGGTCGATCCCATGAAAAAGAATCGAAAGAGTTGGATTCCAATTCTTGGAATTCCATCAAACTTCAGATGATTGGTCGATCCCATGACAAAGAATCGATAGTTTTGTTCTTGCGTTCCTCGAATTCAATCAAACTTCAGAAGATTGGTCGATCCCATGACAAAGAATCGATATATTTGGTCTGGCTTTCTTGAATATCCATCAAACTTCAGATGATTGGTCGATCCCATATCAAAGAATCGAGAGTTTTGTTCTTGCGTTCTTGGAATTCAATCAAACTTCAGATGATTGGTCGATCCCATGACAAAGAATCAATAGTTTTGGTCTTGCTTTCTTGGAATTCCATCTAACTTCAGATGATTGGTCGATCCCATGAAAAAGAATCGAGAGTTTTGTTCTTGCGTTCTTGGAATTCAATCAACTGCAGATGATTGGTCGATCCCATGACAAAGAATCAATAGTTTTGTTCATGCGTTCTAGGAATTCCATCAAACTTCAGATGATTGGTCGATCCCATGACAAAGAATCAATAGTTTTGGTCTTGCGGTCTTGGAAATCAATCAAACTTCAGATGATTTGTCGATCCCATGACAAAGAATCGATAGAGTTGGATTCAAATTCTTGGAATTCAATCAAACTTCAGATGATTAGTCGATCCCATGACAAAGAATCGATAGTTTTGTTCATGCGTTCTTGGATTTCCATCAAACTTCAGATGATTGGTCGATCCCATGACAAAGAATCAATAGTTTTGGTCTTTCGTGCTTGGAAATCAATCAAACTTCAGATGATTGGTCGATCCCATGACAATGAGTCGATAGAGTTGGATTCAAATTCTTGGAATTCCATCAAACTTCAGATGATTGGTCGATCCCATGACAAAGAATCGATAGTTTTGTTCTTGCGTTCCTCGAATTCAATCAAACTTCAGAAGATTGGTCGATCCCATGACAAAGAATCGATATATTTGGTCTCGCTTTCTTGAATATCCATCAAACTTCAGATGATTGGTCGATCCCATATCAAAGAATCGAGAGATTTGTTCTTGCGTTCTTGGAATTCAATCAAACTTCAGATGATTGGTCGATCCCATGACAAAGAATCAATAGTTTTGGTCTTGCTTTCTTGGAATTCCATCTAACTTCAGATGAATGGTCGATCCCATGAAAAAGAATCGAAAGAGTTGGATTGAAATTCTTGGAATTCCATCAAACTTTAGTTGATTGGTTGATCCCATAACAAAGAATCGAGAGTTTTGTTCTTGCGTTCTTGGAATTCAATTAAACTTCAGATGATTGGTTGATCCCATGACAAAGAATCGATAGTTTTGTTCATGTGTTCTTGGATTTCCATCAAACTTCAGATGATTGGTCGATCCCATGACAAAGAATCAATAGTTTTGGTCTTTCGTGCTTGGAAATCAATCAAACTTCAGATGATTGGTCGATCCCATGACAATGAATCGATAGAGTTGGATTCAAATTCTTGGAATTCCATCAAACTTCAGATGATTGGTCGATCCCATGACAAAGAATCGATAGTTTTGTTCTTGCGTTCCTCGAATTCAATCAAACTTCAGAAGATTGGTCGATCCCATGAAAAAGAATCGATAGTTTTGTTCATGCGTTCTTGGATATATATAAAACTTCAGATGATTGGTCCATCCCATGACAAAGAATCGAGAGTTTTGTTCTTGCGTTCTTGGAATTCAATCAAACTTCAGATGATTGGTCGATCCCATGACAAAGAATCAATAGTTTTGGTCTTGCGTGCATGGAAATCAATCAAATTTCAGATGATTGGTCGATCCCATGACAAAGAATCGATAAATTTGGTCTCGCTTTCTTGAATATCCATCAAACTTCAGATGATTGGTCGATCCCATATCAAAGAATCGAGAGTTTTGTTCTTGCGTTCTTGGAATTCAATCAAACTTCAGATGATTGGTCGATCCCATGACAAAGAATCAATAGTTTTGGTCTTGCTTTCTTGGAATTCCATCTAACTTCAGATGATTGGTTGATCCCATGAAAAAGAATCGATAGAGTTGGATTAAAATTCTTGGAATTCCATCAAACTTTAGTTGATTGGTCGATCCCATGACAAAGAATCGATAGAGTTGGATTCAAATTCTTGGAATTCCATCTAACATCAGATGATTGGTAGATCCCATATCAAAGATTCGAGAGTTTTGTTCTCGCGTTCTTGGAATTCAATCAAACTTCAGATGATTAGTCGATCCCATGACAAAGAATCGATAGTTTTGTTCATGCGTTCTTGGAATTCCATCAAACTTCAGATGATTGGTCGATCCCATGACAAAGAATCAATAGTTTTGGTCTTTCGTGCTTGGAAATCAATCAAACTTCAGATGATTGGTCGATCCCATGACAATGAATCGATAGAGTTGGATTCAAATTCTTGGAATTCCATCAAACTTCAGATGATTGGTCGATCCCATGACAAAGAATCGATAGTTTTGTTCTTGCGTTCCTCGAATTCAATCAAACTTCAGAAGATTGGTCGATCCCATGACAAAGAATCGATATATTTGGTCTGGCTTTCTTGAATATCCATCAAACTTCAGATGATTGGTCGATCCCATATCAAAGAATCGAGAGTTTTGTTCTTGCGTTCTTGGAATTCAATCAAACTTCAGATGATTGGTCGATCCCATGACAAAGAATCAATAGTTTTGGTCTTGCTTTCTTGGAATTCCATCTAACTTCAGATGATTGGTCGATCCCATGAAAAAGAATCGATAGAGTTGGATTAAAATTCTTGGAATTCCATGACACTTTAGTTGATTGGTCGATCCCATAACAAAGAATCGAGAGTTTTGTTCTTGCGTTCTTGGAATTCAATCAACTTCAGATGATTGGTCGATCCCATGACAATGAATCGATAGTTTTGTTCATGCGTTCTAGGAATTCCATCAAACTTCAGATGATTGGTCGATCCCATGACAAAGAATCAATAGTTTTGGTCTTGCGGTCTTGGAAATCAATCAAACTTCAGATGATTTGTCGATCCCATGACAAAGAATCGATAGAGTTGGATTCAAATTCTTGGAATTCCATCAAACTTTAGATGATTGGTAGATCCCATATCAAAGAATCGAGAGTTATGTTCTTGCGTTCTTGGAATTCAATCAAACTTCAGATGATTAGTCGATCCCATGACAAAGAATCGATAGTTTTGTTCATGCGTTCTTGGATTTCCATCAAACTTCAGATGATTGGTCGATCCCATGATAATGAATGGATAGAGTTGGATTCAAATTCTTGGAATTCCATCAAACTTCAGATGATTGGTCGATCCCATGACAAAGAATCGATAGTTTTGTTCTTGCGTTCCTCGAATTCAATCAAACTTCAGAAGATTGGTCGATCCCATGACAAAGAATCGATAGTTTTGTTCATGCGTTTTTGGATATATATAAAACTTCAGATGATTGGTCCATCCCATGACAAAGAATCGAGAGTTTTGTTCTTGCGTTCTTGGAATTCAATCAAACTTCAGATGATTGGTCGATCCCATGACAAAGAATCAATAGTTTTGGTCTTGCGTGCTTGGAAATCAATCAAACTTCAGATGATTGGTCGATCCCATGACAATGAGTCGATAGAGTTGGATTCAAATTCTTGGAATTCCATCAAACTTCAGATGATTGGTCGATCCCATGACAAAGAATCGATAGTTTTGTTCTTGCGTTCCTCGAATTCAATCAAACTTCAGAAGATTGGTCGATCCCATGACAAAGAATCGATATATTTGGTCTCGCTTTCTTGAATATCCATCAAACTTCAGATGATTGGTCGATCCCATATCAAAGAATCGAGAGATTTGTTCTTGCGTTCTTGGAATTCAATCAAACTTCAGATGATTGGTCGATCCCATGACAAAGAATCAATAGTTTTGGTCTTGCTTTCTTGGAATTCCATCTAACTTCAGATGAATGGTCGATCCCATGAAAAAGAATCGAAAGAGTTGGATTAAAATTCTTGGAATTCCATCAAACTTTAGTTGATTGGTTGATCCCATAACAAAGAATCGAGAGTTTTGTTCTTGCGTTCTTGGAATTCAATTAAACTTCAGATGATTGGTTGATCCCATGACAAAGAATCGATAGTTTTGTTCTCGCGTTCTTGGAATTCAATCAAACTTCAGATGATTAGTCGATCCCATGACAAAGAATCGATAGTTTTGTTCATGCGTTCTTGGAATTCCATCAAACTTCAGATGATTGGTCGATCCCATGACAAAGAATCAATAGTTTTGGTCTTTCGTGCTTGGAAATCAATCAAACTTCAGATGATTGGTCGATCCCATGACAATGAATCGATAGAGTTGGATTCAAATTCTTGGAATTCCATCAAACTTCAGATGATTGGTCGATCCCATGACAAAGAATCGATAGTTTTGTTCTTGCGTTCCTCGAATTCAATCAAACTTCAGAAGATTGGTCGATCCCATGACAAAGAATCGATATATTTGGTCTGGCTTTCTTGAATATCCATCAAACTTCAGATGATTGGTCGATCCCATATCAAAGAATCGAGAGTTTTGTTCTTGCGTTCTTGGAATTCAATCAAACTTCAGATGATTGGTCGATCCCATGACAAAGAATCAATAGTTTTGGTCTTGCTTTCTTGGAATTCCATCTAACTTCAGATGATTGGTCGATCCCATGAAAAAGAATCGATAGAGTTGGATTAAAATTCTTGGAATTCCATGACACTTTAGTTGATTGGTCGATCCCATAACAAAGAATCGAGAGTTTTGTTCTTGCGTTCTTGGAATTCAATCAACTTCAGATGATTGGTCGATCCCATGACAATGAATCGATAGTTTTGTTCATGCGTTCTAGGAATTCCATCAAACTTCAGATGATTGGTCGATCCCATGACAAAGAATCAATAGTTTTGGTCTTGCGGTCTTGGAAATCAATCAAACTTCAGATGATTTGTCGATCCCATGACAAAGAATCGATAGAGTTGGATTCAAATTCTTGGAATTCCATCAAACTTTAGATGATTGGTAGATCCCATATCAAAGAATCGAGAGTTATGTTCTTGCGTTCTTGGAATTCAATCAAACTTCAGATGATTAGTCGATCCCATGACAAAGAATCGATAGTTTTGTTCATGCGTTCTTGGATTTCCATCAAACTTCAGATGATTGGTCGATCCCATGATAATGAATGGATAGAGTTGGATTCAAATTCTTGGAATTCCATCAAACTTCAGATGATTGGTCGATCCCATGACAAAGAATCGATAGTTTTGTTCTTGCGTTCCTCGAATTCAATCAAACTTCAGAAGATTGGTCGATCCCATGACAAAGAATCGATAGTTTTGTTCATGCGTTTTTGGATATATATAAAACTTCAGATGATTGGTCCATCCCATGACAAAGAATCGAGAGTTTTGTTCTTGCGTTCTTGGAATTCAATCAAACTTCAGATGATTGGTCGATCCCATGACAAAGAATCAATAGTTTTGGTCTTGCGTGCTTGGAAATCAATCAAACTTCAGATGATTGGTCGATCCCATGACAATGAATCGATATATTTGGTCTCGCTTTCTTGAATATCCATCAAAATTCAGATGATTGGTCGATCCCATGACAAAGAATCAATAGTTTTGTTCTTGCGTGCATGGAAATCAATCAAACTTCAGATGATTGGTCGATCCCATGACAAAGAATCGATAAATTTGGTCTCGCTTTCTTGAATATCCATCAAACTTCAGATGATTGGTCGATCCCATATCAAAGAATCGAGAATTTTGTTCTTGCGTTCTTGGAATTCAATCAAACTTCAGATGATTGGTCGATCCCATATTAAAGATTCGAGAGTTTTGTTCTTGCGTTCTTGGAATTCAATCAAACTTCAGATGATTAGTCGATCCCATGACAAAGAATCGATAGTTTTGTTCATGCGTTCTTGGAATTCCATCAAACTTCAGATGATTGGTCGATCCCATGACAAAGAATCAATAGTTTTGGTCTTTCGTGCTTGGGAATCAATCAAACTTCAGATGATTGGTCGATCCCATGACAATGAATCGATAGAGTTGGATTCAATTTCTTGGAATTCCATCAAACTTCAAATGATTGGTCGATCCCATGACAAAGAATCGATAGTTTTGTTCTTGCGTTCCTCGAAGTCAATCAAACTTCAGAAGATTGGTCGATCCCATGACAAAGAATCGATATATTTGGTCTGGCTTTCTTGAATATCCATCAAACTTCAGATGATTGGTCGATCCCATATCAAAGAATCGAGAGTTTTGTTCTTGCGTTCTTGGAATTCAATCAAACTTCAGATGATTGGTCGATCCCATGACAAAGAATCAATAGTTTTGGTCTTGCTTTCTTGGAATTCCATCTAACTTCAGATGATTGGTCGATCCCATGAAAAAGAATCGAGAGTTTTGTTCTTGCGTTCTTGGAATTCAATCAACTGCAGATGATTGGTCGATCCCATGACAAAGAATCGATAGTTTTGTTCATGCGTTCTAGGAATTCCATCAAACTTCAGATGATTGGTCGATCCCATGACAAAGAATCAATAGTTTTGGTCTTGCGGTCTTGGAAATCAATCAAACTTCAGATGATTTGTCGATCCCATGACAAAGAATCGATAGAGTTGGATTCAAATTCTTGGAATTCCATCAAACTTTAGATGATTGGTCGATCCCATGACAAAGAATCGATAGAGTTGGATTCAAATTCTTGGAATTCCATCTAACATCAGATGATTGGTAGATCCCATATCAAAGATTCGAGAGTTTTGTTCTTGCGTTCTTGGAATTCAATCAAACTTCAGATGATTGGTCGATCCCATGACAAAGAATCGATAGTTTTGTTCATGCGTTCTTGGAATTCCATCAAACTTCAGATGATTGGTCGATCCCATGACAAAGAATCAATAGTTTTGGTCTTTCGTGCTTGGAAATCAATCAAACTTCAGATGATTGGTCGATCCCATGACAATGAATCGATAGAGTTGGATTCAAATTCTTGGAATTCCATCAAACTTCAGATGATTGGTCGATCCCATGACAAAGAATCGATAGTTTTGTTCTTGCGTTCCTCGAATTCAATCAAACTTCAGAAGATTGGTCGATCCCATGACAAAGAATCGATATATTTGGTCTGGCTTTCTTGAATATCCATCAAACTTCAGATGATTGGTCGATCCCATATCAAAGAATCGAGAGTTTTGTTCTTGCGTTCTTGGAATTCAATCAAACTTCAGATGATTGGTCGATCCCATGACAAAGAATCAATAGTTTTGGTCTTGCTTTCTTGGAATTCCATCTAACTTCAGATGATTGGTCGATCCCATGAAAAAGAATCGATAGAGTTGGATTAAAATTCTTGGAATTCCATGACACTTTAGTTGATTGGTCGATCCCATAACAAAGAATCGAGAGTTTTGTTCTTGCGTTCTTGGAATTCAATCAACTTCAGATGATTGGTCGATCCCATGACAATGAATCGATAGTTTTGTTCATGCGTTCTAGGAATTCCATCAAACTTCAGATGATTGGTCGATCCCATGACAAAGAATCAATAGTTTTGGTCTTGCGGTCTTGGAAATCAATCAAACTTCAGATGATTTGTCGATCCCATGACAAAGAATCGATAGAGTTGGATTCAAATTCTTGGAATTCCATCAAACTTTAGATGATTGGTAGATCCCATATCAAAGAATCGAGAGTTATGTTCTTGCGTTCTTGGAATTCAATCAAACTTCAGATGATTAGTCGATCCCATGACAAAGAATCGATAGTTTTGTTCATGCGTTCTTGGATTTCCATCAAACTTCAGATGATTGGTCGATCCCATGACAATGAATGGATAGAGTTGGATTCAAATTCTTGGAATTCCATCAAACTTCAGATGATTGGTCGATCCCATGACAAAGAATCGATAGTTTTGTTCTTGCGTTCCTCGAATTCAATCAAACTTCAGAAGATTGGTCGATCCCATGACAAAGAATCGATAGTTTTGTTCATGCGTTCTTGGAATTCCATCAAACTTCAGATGATTGGTCGATCCCATGACAAAGAATCAATAGTTTTGGTCTTTCGTGCTTGGAAATCAATCAAACTTCAGATGATTGGTCGATCCCATGACAATGAATCGATAGAGTTGGATTCAAATTCTTGGAATTCCATCAAACTTCAGATGATTGGTCGATCCCATGACAAAGAATCGATAGTTTTGTTCTTGCGTTCCTCGAATTCAATCAAACTTCAGAAGATTGGTCGATCCCATGACAAAGAATCGATATATTTGGTCTGGCTTTCTTGAATATCCATCAAACTTCAGATGATTGGTCGATCCCATATCAAAGAATCGAGAGTTTTGTTCTTGCGTTCTTGGAATTCAATCAAACTTCAGATGATTGGTCGATCCCATGACAAAGAATCAATAGTTTTGGTCTTGCTTTCTTGGAATTCCATCTAACTTCAGATGATTGGTCGATCCCATGAAAAAGAATCGATAGAGTTGGATTAAAATTCTTGGAATTCCATGACACTTTAGTTGATTGGTCGATCCCATAACAAAGAATCGAGAGTTTTGTTCTTGCGTTCTTGGAATTCAACCAACTTCAGATGATTGGTCGATCCCATGACAATGAATCGATAGTTTTGTTCATGCGTTCTAGGAATTCCATCAAACTTCAGATGATTGGTCGATCCCATGACAAAGAATCAATAGTTTTGGTCTTGCGGTCTTGGAAATCAATCAAACTTCAGATGATTTGTCGATCCCATGACAAAGAATCGATAGAGTTGGATTCAAATTCTTGGAATTCCATCAAACTTTAGATGATTGGTAGATCCCATATCAAAGAATCGAGAGTTATGTTCTTGCGTTCTTGGAATTCAATCAAACTTCAGATGATTAGTCGATCCCATGACAAAGAATCGATAGTTTTGTTCATGCGTTCTTGGATTTCCATCAAACTTCAGATGATTGGTCGATCCCATGATAATGAATGGATAGAGTTGGATTCAAATTCTTGGAATTCCATCAAACTTCAGATGATTGGTCGATCCCATGACAAAGAATCGATAGTTTTGTTCTTGCGTTCCTCGAATTCAATCAAACTTCAGAAGATTGGTCGATCCCATGACAAAGAATCGATAGTTTTGTTCATGCGTTTTTGGATATATATAAAACTTCAGATGATTGGTCCATCCCATGACAAAGAATCGAGAGTTTTGTTCTTGCGTTCTTGGAATTCAATCAAACTTCAGATGATTGGTCGATCCCATGACAAAGAATCAATAGTTTTGGTCTTGCGTGCTTGGAAATCAATCAAACTTCAGATGATTGGTCGATCCCATGACAATGAATCGATATATTTGGTCTCGCTTTCTTGAATATCCATCAAAATTCAGATGATTGGTCGATCCCATGACAAAGAATCAATAGTTTTGGTCTTGCGTGCATGGAAATCAATCAAACTTCAGATGATTGGTCGATCCCATGACAAAGAATCGATAAATTTGGTCTCGCTTTCTTGAATATCCATCAAACTTCAGATGATTGGTCGATCCCATATCAAAGAATCGAGAATTTTGTTCTTGCGTTCTTGGAATTCAATCAAACTTCAGATGATTGGTCGATCCCATATTAAAGATTCGAGAGTTTTGTTCTTGCGTTCTTGGAATTCAATCAAACTTCAGATGATTAGTCGATCCCATGACAAAGAATCGATAGTTTTGTTCATGCGTTCTTGGAATTCCATCAAACTTCAGATGATTGGTCGATCCCATGACAAAGAATCAATAGTTTTGGTCTTTCGTGCTTGGGAATCAATCAAACTTCAGATGATTGGTCGATCCCATGACAATGAATCGATAGAGTTGGATTCAATTTCTTGGAATTCCATCAAACTTCAGATGATTGGTCGATCCCATGACAAAGAATCGATAGTTTTGTTCTTGCGTTCCTCGAAGTCAATCAAACTTCAGAAGATTGGTCGATCCCATGACAAAGAATCGATATATTTGGTCTGGCTTTCTTGAATATCCATCAAACTTCAGATGATTGGTCGATCCCATATCAAAGAATCGAGAGTTTTGTTCTTGCGTTCTTGGAATTCAATCAAACTTCAGATGATTGGTCGATCCCATGACAAAGAATCAATAGTTTTGGTCTTGCTTTCTTGGAATTCCATCTAACTTCAGATGATTGGTCGATCCCATGAAAAAGAATCGAGAGTTTTGTTCTTGCGTTCTTGGAATTCAATCAACTGCAGATGATTGGTCGATCCCATGACAAAGAATCGATAGTTTTGTTCATGCGTTCTAGGAATTCCATCAAACTTCAGATGATTGGTCGATCCCATGACAAAGAATCAATAGTTTTGGTCTTGCGGTCTTGGAAATCAATCAAACTTCAGATGATTTGTCGATCCCATGACAAAGAATCGATAGAGTTGGATTCAAATTCTTGGAATTCCATCAAACTTTAGTTGATTGGTCGATCCCATGACAAAGAATCGATAGAGTTGGATTCAAATTCTTGGAATTCCATCTAACATCAGATGATTGGTAGATCCCATATCAAAGATTCGAGAGTTTTGTTCTCGCGTTCTTGGAATTCAATCAAACTTCAGATGATTAGTCGATCCCATGACAAAGAATCGATAGTTTTGTTCATGCGTTCTTGGAATTCCATCAAACTTCAGATGATTGGTCGATCCCATGACAAAGAATCAATAGTTTTGGTCTTTCGTGCTTGGAAATCAATCAAACTTCAGATGATTGGTCGATCCCATGACAATGAATCGATAGAGTTGGATTCAAATTCTTGGAATTCCATCAAACTTCAGATGATTGGTCGATCCCATGACAAAGAATCGATAGTTTTGTTCTTGCGTTCCTCGAATTCAATCAAACTTCAGAAGATTGGTCGATCCCATGACAAAGAATCGATATATTTGGTCTGGCTTTCTTGAATTTCCATCAAACTTCAGATGATTGGTCGATCCCATATCAAAGAATCGAGAGTTTTGTTCTTGCGTTCTTGGAATTCAATCAAACTTCAGATGATTGGTCGATCCCATGACAAAGAATCAATAGTTTTGGTCTTGCTTTCTTGGAATTCCATCTAACTTCAGATGATTGGTCGATCCCATGAAAAAGAATCGATAGAGTTGGATTAAAATTCTTGGAATTCCATGACACTTTAGTTGATTGGTCGATCCCATAACAAAGAATCGAGAGTTTTGTTCTTGCGTTCTTGGAATTCAATCAACTTCAGATGATTGGTCGATCCCATGACAATGAATCGATAGTTTTGTTCATGCGTTCTAGGAATTCCATCAAACTTCAGATGATTGGTCGATCCCATGACAAAGAATCAATAGTTTTGGTCTTGCGGTCTTGGAAATCAATCAAACTTCAGATGATTTGTCGATCCCATGACAAAGAATCGATAGAGTTGGATTCAAATTCTTGGAATTCCATCAAACTTTAGATGATTGGTAGATCCCATATCAAAGAATCGAGAGTTATGTTCTTGCGTTCTTGGAATTCAATCAAACTTCAGATGATTAGTCGATCCCATGACAAAGAATCGATAGTTTTGTTCATGCGTTCTTGGATTTCCATCAAACTTCAGATGATTGGTCGATCCCATGACAATGAATGGATAGAGTTGGATTCAAATTCTTGGAATTCCATCAAACTTCAGATGATTGGTCGATCCCATGACAAAGAATCGATAGTTTTGTTCTTGCGTTCCTCGAATTCAATCAAACTTCAGAAGATTGGTCGATCCCATGACAAAGAATCGATAGTTTTGTTCATGCGTTCTTGGATATATATAAAACTTCAGATGATTGGTCCATCCCATGACAAAGAATCGAGAGTTTTGTTCTTGCGTTCTTGGAATTCAATCAAACTTCAGATGATTGGTCGATCCCATGACAAAGAATCAATAGTTTTGGTCTTGCGTGCTTGGAAATCAATCAAACTTCAGATGATTGGTCGATCCCATGACAATGAATCGATATATTTGGTCTCGCTTTCTTGAATATCCATCAAAATTCAGATGATTGGTCGATCCCATGACAAAGAATCAATAGTTTTGGTCTTGCGTGCATGGAAATCAATCAAACTTCAGATGATTGGTCGATCCCATGACAAAGAATCGATAAATTTGGTCTCGCTTTCTTGAATATCCATCAAACTTCAGATGATTGGTCGATCCCATATCAAAGAATCGAGAGTTTTGTTCTTGCGTTCTTGGAATTCAATCAAACTTCAGATGATTGGTCGATCCCATGACAAAGAATCAATAGTTTTGGTCTTGCTTTCTTGGAATTCCATCTAACTTCAGATGATTGGTCGATCCCATGAAAAAGAATCGATAGAGTTGGATTAAAATTCTTGGAATTCCATGACACTTTAGTTGATTGGTCGATCCCATAACAAAGAATCGAGAGTTTTGTTCTTGCGTTCTTGGAATTCAATCAACTTCAGATGATTGGTCGATCCCATGACAAAGAATCGATAGTTTTGTTCATGCGTTCTAGGAATTCCATCAAACTTCAGATGATTGGTCGATCCCATGACAAAGAATCAATAGTTTTGGTCTTGCGGTCTTGGAAATCAATCAAACTTCAGATGATTTGTCGATCCCATGACAAAGAATCGATAGAGTTGGATTAAAATTCTTGGAATTCCATCAAACTTTAGATGATTGGTAGATCCCATATCAAAGAATCGAGAGTTATGTTCTTGCGTTCTTGGAATTCAATCAAACTTCAGATGATTAGTCGATCCCATGACAAAGAATCGATAGTTTTGTTCATGCGTTCTTGGATTTCCATCAAACTTCAGATGATTGGTCGATCCCATGACAATGAATGGATAGAGTTGGATTCAAATTCTTGGAATTCCATCAAACTTCAGATGATTGGTCGATCCCATGACAAAGAATCGATAGTTTTGTTCTTGCGTTCCTCGAATTCAATCAAACTTCAGAAGATTGGTCGATCCCATGACAAAGAATCGATAGTTTTGTTCATGCGTTCTTGGATATATATAAAACTTCAGATGATTGGTCCATCCCATGACAAAGAATCGAGAGTTTTGTTCTTGCGTTCTTGGAATTCAATCAAACTTCAGATGATTGGTCGATCCCATGACAAAGAATCAATAGTTTTGGTCTTGCGTGCTTGGAAATCAATCAAACTTCAGATGATTGGTCGATCCCATGACAATGAATCGATATATTTGGTCTCGCTTTCTTGAATATCCATCAAAATTCAGATGATTGGTCGATCCCATGACAAAGAATCAATAGTTTTGGTCTTGCGTGCATGGAAATCAATCAAACTTCAGATGATTGGTCGATCCCATGACAAAGAATCGATAAATTTGGTCTCGCTTTCTTGAATATCCATCAAACTTCAGATGATTGGTCGATCCCATATCAAAGAATCGAGAGTTTTGTTCTTGCGTTCTTGGAATTCAATCAAACTTCAGATGATTGGTCGATCCCATGACAAAGAATCAATAGTTTTGGTCTTGCTTTCTTGGAATTCCATCTAACTTCAGATGATTGGTCGATCCCATGAAAAAGAATCGAGAGTTTTGTTCTTGCGTTCTTGGAATTCAATCAACTGCAGATGATTGGTCGATCCCATGACAAAGAATCGATAGTTTTGTTCATGCGTTCTAGGAATTCCATCAAACTTCAGATGATTGGTCGATCCCATGACAAAGAATCAATAGTTTTGGTCTTGCGGTCTTGGAAATCAATCAAACTTCAGATGATTTTTCGATCCCATGACAAAGAATCGATAGAGTTGGATTCAAATTCTTGGAATTCCATCAAACTTTAGTTGATTGGTCGATCCCATGACAAAGAATCGATAGAGTTGGATTCAAATTCTTGGAATTCCATCTAACATCAGATGATTGGTAGATCCCATATCAAAGATTCGAGAGTTTTGTTCTCGCGTTCTTGGAATTCAATCAAACTTCAGATGATTAGTCGATCCCATGACAAAGAATCGATAGTTTTGTTCATGCGTTCTTGGAATTCCATCAAACTTCAGATGATTGGTCGATCCCATGACAAAGAATCAATAGTTTTGGTCTTTCGTGCTTGGAAATCAATCAAACTTCAGATGATTGGTCGATCCCATGACAATGAATCGATAGAGTTGGATTCAAATTCTTGGAATTCCATCAAACTTCAGATGATTGGTCGATCCCATGACAAAGAATCGATAGTTTTGTTCTTGCGTTCCTCGAATTCAATCAAACTTCAGAAGATTGGTCGATCCCATGACAAAGAATCGATATATTTGGTCTGGCTTTCTTGAATATCCATCAAACTTCAGATGATTGGTCGATCCCATATCAAAGAATCGAGAGTTTTGTTCTTGCGTTCTTGGAATTCAATCAAACTTCAGATGATTGGTCGATCCCATGACAAAGAATCAATAGTTTTGGTCTTGCTTTCTTGGAATTCCATCTAACTTCAGATGATTGGTCGATCCCATGAAAAAGAATCGATAGAGTTGGATTAAAATTCTTGGAATTCCATGACACTTTAGTTGATTGGTCGATCCCATAACAAAGAATCGAGAGTTTTGTTCTTGCGTTCTTGGAATTCAATCAACTTCAGATGATTGGTCGATCCCATGACAATGAATCGATAGTTTTGTTCATGCGTTCTAGGAATTCCATCAAACTTCAGATGATTGGTCGATCCCATGACAAAGAATCAATAGTTTTGGTCTTGCGGTCTTGGAAATCAATCAAACTTCAGATGATTTGTCGATCCCATGACAAAGAATCGATAGAGTTGGATTCAAATTCTTGGAATTCCATCAAACTTTAGATGATTGGTAGATCCCATATCAAAGAATCGAGAGTTATGTTCTTGCGTTCTTGGAATTCAATCAAACTTCAGATGATTAGTCAATCCCATGACAAAGAATCGATAGTTTTGTTCATGCGTTCTTGGATTTCCATCAAACTTCAGATGATTGGTCGATCCCATGATAATGAATGGATAGAGTTGGATTCAAATTCTTGGAATTCCATCAAACTTCAGATGATTGGTCGATCCCATGACAAAGAATCGATAGTTTTGTTCTTGCGTTCCTCGAATTCAATCAAACTTCAGAAGATTGGTCGATCCCATGACAAAGAATCGATAGTTTTGTTCATGCGTTTTTGGATATATATAAAACTTCAGATGATTGGTCCATCCCATGACAAAGAATCGAGAGTTTTGTTCTTGCGTTCTTGGAATTCAATCAAACTTCAGATGATTGGTCGATCCCATGACAAAGAATCAATAGTTTTGGTCTTGCGTGCTTGGAAATCAATCAAACTTCAGATGATTGGTCGATCCCATGACAATGAATCGATATATTTGGTCTCGCTTTCTTGAATATCCATCAAAATTCAGATGATTGGTCGATCCCATGACAAAGAATCAATAGTTTTGGTCTTGCGTGCATGGAAATCAATCAAACTTCAGATGATTGGTCGATCCCATGACAAAGAATCGATAAATTTGGTCTCGCTTTCTTGAATATCCATCAAACTTCAGATGATTGGTCGATCCCATATCAAAGAATCGAGAATTTTGTTCTTGCGTTCTTGGAATTCAATCAAACTTCAGATGATTGGTCGATCCCATATTAAAGATTCGAGAGTTTTGTTCTTGCGTTCTTGGAATTCAATCAAACTTCAGATGATTAGTCGATCCCATGACAAAGAATCGATAGTTTTGTTCATGCGTTCTTGGAATTCCATCAAACTTCAGATGATTGGTCGATCCCATGACAAAGAATCAATAGTTTTGGTCTTTCGTGCTTGGGAATCAATCAAACTTCAGATGATTGGTCGATCCCATGACAATGAATCGATAGAGTTGGATTCAAATTCTTGGAATTCCATCAAACTTCAGATGATTGGTCGATCCCATGACAAAGAATCGATAGTTTTGTTCTTGCGTTCCTCGAAGTCAATCAAACTTCAGAAGATTGGTCGATCCCATGACAAAGAATCGATATATTTGGTCTGGCTTTCTTGAATATCCATCAAACTTCAGATGATTGGTCGATCCCATATCAAAGAATCGAGAGTTTTGTTCTTGCGTTCTTGGAATTCAATCAAACTTCAGATGATTGGTCGATCCCATGACAAAGAATCAATAGTTTTGGTCTTGCTTTCTTGGAATTCCATCTAACTTCAGATGATTGGTCGATCCCATGAAAAAGAATCGAGAGTTTTGTTCTTGCGTTCTTGGAATTCAATCAACTGCAGATGATTGGTCGATCCCATGACAAAGAATCGATAGTTTTGTTCATGCGTTCTAGGAATTCCATCAAACTTCAGATGATTGGTCGATCCCATGACAAAGAATCAATAGTTTTGGTCTTGCGGTCTTGGAAATCAATCAAACTTCAGATGATTTGTCGATCCCATGACAAAGAATCGATAGAGTTGGATTCAAATTCTTGGAATTCCATCAAACTTTAGTTGATTGGTCGATCCCATGACAAAGAATCGATAGAGTTGGATTCAAATTCTTGGAATTCCATCTAACATCAGATGATTGGTAGATCCCATATCAAAGATTCGAGAGTTTTGTTCTCGCGTTCTTGGAATTCAATCAAACTTCAGATGATTAGTCGATCCCATGACAAAGAATCGATAGTTTTGTTCATGCGTTCTTGGAATTCCATCAAACTTCAGATGATTGGTCGATCCCATGACAAAGAATCAATAGTTTTGGTCTTGCGTGCTTGGAAATCAATCAAACTTCAGATGATTGGTCGATCCCATGACAATGAATCGATAGAGTTGGATTCAAATTCTTGGAATTCCATCAAACTTCAGATGATTGGTCGATCCCATGACAAAGAATCGATAGTTTTGTTCTTGCGTTCCTCGAATTCAATCAAACTTCAGAAGATTGGTCGATCCCATGACAAAGAATCGATATATTTGGTCTGGCTTTCTTGAATATCCATCAAACTTCAGATGATTGGTCGATCCCATATCAAAGAATCGAGAGTTTTGTTCTTGCGTTCTTGGAATTCAATCAAACTTCAGATGATTGGTCGATCCCATGACAAAGAATCAATAGTTTTGGTCTTGCTTTCTTGGAATTCCATCTAACTTCAGATGATTGGTCGATCCCATGAAAAAGAATCGATAGAGTTGGATTAAAATTCTTGGAATTCCATGACACTTTAGTTGATTGGTCGATCCCATAACAAAGAATCGAGAGTTTTGTTCTTGCGTTCTTGGAATTCAATCAACTTCAGATGATTGGTCGATCCCATGACAATGAATCGATAGTTTTGTTCATGCGTTCTAGGAATTCCATCAAACTTCAGATGATTGGTCGATCCCATGACAAAGAATCAATAGTTTTGGTCTTGCGGTCTTGGAAATCAATCAAACTTCAGATGATTTGTCGATCCCATGACAAAGAATCGATAGAGTTGGATTCAAATTCTTGGAATTCCATCAAACTTTAGATGATTGGTAGATCCCATATCAAAGAATCGAGAGTTATGTTCTTGCGTTCTTGGAATTCAATCAAACTTCAGATGATTAGTCGATCCCATGACAAAGAATCGATAGTTTTGTTCATGCGTTCTTGGATTTCCATCAAACTTCAGATGATTGGTCGATCCCATGACAATGAATGGATAGAGTTGGATTCAAATTCTTGGAATTCCATCAAACTTCAGATGATTGGTCGATCCCATGACAAAGAATCGATAGTTTTGTTCTTGCGTTCCTCGAATTCAATCAAACTTCAGAAGATTGGTCGATCCCATGACAAAGAATCGATAGTTTTGTTCATGCGTTCTTGGATATATATAAAACTTCAGATGATTGGTCCATCCCATGACAAAGAATCGAGAGTTTTGTTCTTGCGTTCTTGGAATTCAATCAAACTTCAGATGATTGGTCGATCCCATGACAAAGAATCAATAGTTTTGGTCTTGCGTGCTTGGAAATCAATCAAACTTCAGATGATTGGTCGATCCCATGACAATGAATCGATATATTTGGTCTCGCTTTCTTGAATATCCATCAAACTTCAGATGATTGGTCGATCCCATGACAAAGAATCAATAGTTTTGGTCTTGCGTGCATGGAAATCAATCAAACTTCAGATGATTGGTCGATCCCATGACAAAGAATCGATAAATTTGGTCTCGCTTTCTTGAATATCCATCAAACTTCAGATGATTGGTCGATCCCATATCAAAGAATCGAGAGTTTTGTTCTTGCGTTCTTGGAATTCAATCAAACTTCAGATGATTGGTCGATCCCATGACAAAGAATCAATAGTTTTGGTCTTGCTTTCTTGGAATTCCATCTAACTTCAGATGATTGGTCGATCCCATGAAAAAGAATCGATAGAGTTGGATTAAAATTCTTGGAATTCCATGACACTTTAGTTGATTGGTCGATCCCATAACAAAGAATCGAGAGTTTTGTTCTTGCGTTCTTGGAATTCAATCAACTTCAGATGATTGGTCGATCCCATGACAATGAATCGATAGTTTTGTTCATGCGTTCTAGGAATTCCATCAAACTTCAGATGATTGGTCGATCCCATGACAAAGAATCAATAGTTTTGGTCTTGCGGTCTTGGAAATCAATCAAACTTCAGATGATTTGTCGATCCCATGACAAAGAATCGATAGAGTTGGATTAAAATTCTTGGAATTCCATCAAACTTTAGATGATTGGTAGATCCCATATCAAAGAATCGAGAGTTATGTTCTTGCGTTCTTGGAATTCAATCAAACTTCAGATGATTAGTCGATCCCATGACAAAGAATCGATAGTTTTGTTCATGCGTTCTTGGATTTCCATCAAACTTCAGATGATTGGTCGATCCCATGACAATGAATGGATAGAGTTGGATTCAAATTCTTGGAATTCCATCAAACTTCAGATGATTGGTCGATCCCATGACAAAGAATCGATAGTTTTGTTCTTGCGTTCCTCGAATTCAATCAAACTTCAGAAGATTGGTCGATCCCATGACAAAGAATCGATAGTTTTGTTCATGCGTTCTTGGATATATATAAAACTTCAGATGATTGGTCCATCCCATGACAAAGAATCGAGAGTTTTGTTCTTGCGTTCTTGGAATTCAATCAAACTTCAGATGATTGGTCGATCCCATGACAAAGAATCAATAGTTTTGGTCTTGCGTGCTTGGAAATCAATCAAACTTCAGATGATTGGTCGATCCCATGAAAAGAATCGATAAATTTGGTCTCGCTTTCTTGAATATCCATCAAACTTCAGATGATTGGTCGATCCCATATCAAAGAATCGAGAGTTTTGTTCTTGCGTTCTTGGAATTCAATCAAACTTCAGATGATTGGTCGATCCCATGACAAAGAATCAATAGTTTTGGTCTTGCTTTCTTGGAATTCCATCTAACTTCAGATGATTGGTCGATCCCATGAAAAAGAATCGAGAGTTTTGTTCTTGCGTTCTTGGAATTCAATCAACTGCAGATGATTGGTCGATCCCATGACAAAGAATCGATAGTTTTGTTCATGCGTTCTAGGAATTCCATCAAACTTCAGATGATTGGTCGATCCCATGACAAAGAATCAATAGTTTTGGTCTTGCGGTCTTGGAAATCAATCAAACTTCAGATGATTTTTCGATCCCATGACAAAGAATCGATAGAGTTGGATTCAAATTCTTGGAATTCCATCAAACTTTAGTTGATTGGTCGATCCCATGACAAAGAATCGATAGAGTTGGATTCAAATTCTTGGAATTCCATCTAACATCAGATGATTGGAAGATCCCATATCAAAGATTCGAGAGTTTTGTTCTCGCGTTCTTGGAATTCAATCAAACTTCAGATGATTAGTCGATCCCATGACAAAGAATCGATAGTTTTGTTCATGCGTTCTTGGAATTCCATCAAACTTCAGATGATTGGTCGATCCCATGACAAAGAATCAATAGTTTTGGTCTTTCGTGCTTGGAAATCAATCAAACTTCAGATGATTGGTCGATCCCATGACAATGAATCGATAGAGTTGGATTCAAATTCTTGGAATTCCATCAAACTTCAGATGATTGGTCGATCCCATGACAAAGAATCGATAGTTTTGTTCTTGCGTTCCTCGAATTCAATCAAACTTCAGAAGATTGGTCGATCCCATGACAAAGAATCGATATATTTGGTCTGGCTTTCTTGAATATCCATCAAACTTCAGATGATTGGTCGATCCCATATCAAAGAATCGAGAGTTTTGTTCTTGCGTTCTTGGAATTCAATCAAACTTCAGATGATTGGTCGATCCCATGACAAAGAATCAATAGTTTTGGTCTTGCTTTCTTGGAATTCCATCTAACTTCAGATGATTGGTCGATCCCATGAAAAAGAATCGATAGAGTTGGATTAAAATTCTTGGAATTCCATGACACTTTAGTTGATTGGTCGATCCCATAACAAAGAATCGAGAGTTTTGTTCTTGCGTTCTTGGAATTCAATCAACTTCAGATGATTGGTCGATCCCATGACAATGAATCGATAGTTTTGTTCATGCGTTCTAGGAATTCCATCAAACTTCAGATGATTGGTCGATCCCATGACAAAGAATCAATAGTTTTGGTCTTGCGGTCTTGGAAATCAATCAAACTTCAGATGATTTGTCGATCCCATGACAAAGAATCGATAGAGTTGGATTCAAATTCTTGGAATTCCATCAAACTTTAGATGATTCGTAGATCCCATATCAAAGAATCGAGAGTTATGTTCTTGCGTTCTTGGAATTCAATCAAACTTCAGATGATTAGTCGATCCCATGACAAAGAATCGATAGTTTTGTTCATGCGTTCTTGGATTTCCATCAAACTTCAGATGATTGGTCGATCCCATGACAATGAATGGATAGAGTTGGATTCAAATTCTTGGAATTCCATCAAACTTCAGATGATTGGTCGATCCCATGACAAAGAATCGATAGTTTTGTTCTTGCGTTCCTCGAATTCAATCAAACTTCAGAAGATTGGTCGATCCCATGACAAAGAATCGATAGTTTTGTTCATGCGTTCTTGGATATATATAAAACTTCAGATGATTGGTCCATCCCATGACAAAGAATCGAGAGTTTTGTTCTTGCGTTCTTGGAATTCAATCAAACTTCAGATGATTGGTCGATCCCATGACAAAGAATCAATAGTTTTGGTCTTGCTTTCTTGGAAATCAATCAAACTTCAGATGATTGGTCGATCCCATGACAATGAATCGATATATTTGGTCTCGCTTTCTTGAATATCCATCAAAATTCAGATGATTGGTCGATCCCATGACAAAGAATCAATAGTTTTGGTCTTGCGTGCATGGAAATCAATCAAACTTCAGATGATTGGTCGATCCCATGACAAAGAATCGATAAATTTGGTCTCGCTTTCTTGAATATCCATCAAACTTCAGATGATTGGTCGATCCCATATCAAAGAATCGAGAGTTTTGTTCTTGCGTTCTTGGAATTCAATCAAACTTCAGATGATTGGTCGATCCCATGACAAAGAATCAATAGTTTTGGTCTTGCTTTCTTGGAATTCCATCTAACTTCAGATGATTGGTCGATCCCATGAAAAAGAATCGATAGAGTTGGATTAAAATTCTTGGAATTCCATGACACTTTAGTTGATTGGTCGATCCCATAACAAAGAATCGAGAGTTTTGTTCTTGCGTTCTTGGAATTCAATCAACTTCAGATGATTGGTCGATCCCATGACAATGAATCGATAGTTTTGTTCATGCGTTCTAGGAATTCCATCAAACTTCAGATGATTGGTCGATCCCATGACAAAGAATCAATAGTTTTGGTCTTGCGGTCTTGGAAATCAATCAAACTTCAGATGATTTGTCGATCCCATGACAAAGAATCGATAGAGTTGGATTAAAATTCTTGGAATTCCATCAAACTTTAGATGATTGGTAGATCCAATATCAAAGAATCGAGAGTTATGTTCTTGCGTTCTTGGAATTCAATCAAACTTCAGATGATTAGTCGATCCCATGACAAAGAATCGATAGTTTTGTTCATGCGTTCTTGGATTTCCATCAAACTTCAGATGATTGGTCGATCCCATGACAATCAATGGATAGAGTTGGATTCAAATTCTTGGAATTCCATCAAACTTCAGATGATTGGTCGATCCCATGACAAAGAATCGATAGTTTTGTTCTTGCGTTCCTCGAATTCAATCAAACTTCAGAAGATTGGTCGATCCCATGACAAAGAATCGATAGTTTTGTTCATGCGTTCTTGGATATATATAAAACTTCAGATGATTGGTCCATCCCATGACAAAGAATCGAGAGTTTTGTTCTTGCGTTCTTGGAATTCAATCAAACTTCAGATGATTGGTCGATCCCATGACAAAGAATCAATAGTTTTGGTCTTGCGTGCTTGGAAATCAATCAAACTTCAGATGATTGGTCGATCCCATGACAATGAATCGATATATTTGGTCTCGCTTTCTTGAATATCCATCAAAATTCAGATGATTGGTCGATCCCATGACAAAGAATCAATAGTTTTGGTCTTGCGTGCATGGAAATCAATCAAACTTCAGATGATTGGTCGATCCCATGACAAAGAATCGATAAATTTGGTCTCGCTTTCTTGAATATCCATCAAACTTCAGATGATTGGTCGATCCCATATCAAAGAATCGAGAGTTTTGTTCTTGCGTTCTTGGAATTCAATCAAACTTCAGATGATTGGTCGATCCCATATTAAAGATTCGAGAGTTTTGTTCTTGCGTTCTTGGAATTCAATCAAACTTCAGATGATTAGTCGATCCCATGACAAAGAATCGATAGTTTTGTTCATGCGTTCTTGGAATTCCATCAAACTTCAGATGATTGGTCGATCCCATGACAAAGAATCAATAGTTTTGGTCTTTCGTGCTTGGGAATCAATCAAACTTCAGATGATTGGTCGATCCCATGACAATGAATCGATAGAGTTGGATTCAAATTCTTGGAATTCCATCAAACTTCAGATGATTGGTCGATCCCATGACAAAGAATCGATAGTTTTGTTCTTGCGTTCCTCGAAGTCAATCAAACTTCAGAAGATTGGTCGATCCCATGACAAAGAATCGATATATTTGGTCTGGCTTTCTTGAATATCCATCAAACTTCAGATGATTGGTCGATCCCATATCAAAGAATCGAGAGTTTTGTTCTTGCGTTCTTGGAATTCAATCAAACTTCAGATGATTGGTCGATCCCATGACAAAGAATCAATAGTTTTGGTCTTGCGTGCTTGGAAATCAATCAAACTTCAGATGATTGGTCGATCCCATGACAATGAATCGATATATTTGGTCTCGCTTTCTTGAATATCCATCAAAATTCAGATGATTGGTCGATCCCATGACAAAGAATCAATAGTTTTGGTCTTGCGTGCATGGAAATCAATCAAACTTCAGATGATTGGTCGATCCCATGACAAAGAATCGATAAATTTGGTCTCGCTTTCTTGAATATCCATCAAACTTCAGATGATTGGTCGATCCCATATCAAAGAATCGAGAGTTTTGTTCTTGCGTTCTTGGAATTCAATCAAACTTCAGATGATTGGTCGATCCCATATTAAAGATTCGAGAGTTTTGTTCTTGCGTTCTTGGAATTCAATCAAACTTCAGATGATTAGTCGATCCCATGACAAAGAATCGATAGTTTTGTTCATGCGTTCTTGGAATTCCATCAAACTTCAGATGATTGGTCGATCCCATGACAAAGAATCAATAGTTTTGGTCTTTCGTGCTTGGGAATCAATCAAACTTCAGATGATTGGTCGATCCCATGACAATGAATCGATAGAGTTGGATTCAAATTCTTGGAATTCCATCAAACTTCAGATGATTGGTCGATCCCATGACAAAGAATCGATAGTTTTGTTCTTGCGTTCCTCGAAGTCAATCAAACTTCAGAAGATTGGTCGATCCCATGACAAAGAATCGATATATTTGGTCTGGCTTTCTTGAATATCCATCAAACTTCAGATGATTGGTCGATCCCATATCAAAGAATCGAGAGTTTTGTTCTTGCGTTCTTGGAATTCAATCAAACTTCAGATGATTGGTCGATCCCATGACAAAGAATCAATAGTTTTGGTCTTGCTTTCTTGGAATTCCATCTAACTTCAGATGATTGGTCGATCCCATGAAAAAGAATCGAGAGTTTTGTTCTTGCGTTCTTGGAATTCAATCAACTGCAGATGATTGGTCGATCCCATGACAAAGAATCGATAGTTTTGTTCATGCGTTCTAGGAATTCCATCAAACTTCAGATGATTGGTCGATCCCATGACAAAGAATCAATAGTTTTGGTCTTGCGGTCTTGGAAATCAATCAAACTTCAGATGATTTGTCGATCCCATGACAAAGAATCGATAGTTTTGGTCTTGCTTACTTGAAATTCCATCAAACTTCAGTTGATTGGTCGATCTCATGACGAAGAAATGATAAAGTTGGATTAAAATTCTTGGAATTCCATCAAACTTCAGATGATTGGTCGATCCCATGACAAAGAATCGATAGTTTTGTATTTGCGTTCTTGGAATTCCATCAAACTTCAGATGATTGGTCGATCCCATGACAAAGAATCGATAGTTTTGGTCTTGCTTTCTTGGAATTCCATCAAACTTCAGATGATTGGTCGATCCCATGAAAAAGAATCGATAGTTTTGTTCTTGCGTTCTTGGAATTCCATCAAACTTCAGATGATTGGTCGATCCCATGACAAAGAATCGATAGTTTTGGTCTTGCTTACTTGGAATTCCATCAAACTTCAGTTGATTGGTGGATCCCATGACGAAGAAATCATAGAGTTGGATTTAAATTCTTGGAATTCCATCAAACTTCAGATGATTGGTCGATCTCATAAAAAAGAATTGATAGTATTGGTCTTGCGTTCTTGGAATTCCATAAAACTTCAGGTGATTGGTAGATCCCATCAAAAAGAATCGATAGTTTTGTTCTTGCGTTCTTGGAATTCAATCAAACTTCAGAAGATTGGTCGATCTCATGACAATGAATCGCAAGTTTTGTTCTTGCGTTCTTGGAATTCAATCAAACTTCAGATGATTGGTCGATCCCATGCCAAATAATCGATAGTTTTGTTATTGCGTACTAGGAATTCCATCAAACTTCAGATGATTGGTGGATCCCATGACAAAGAAATGATAGAGTTGGAGTAAAATTCTTGGAAATCCATCAAACTTCAGATGATTGGTCGATCCCATAACAAAGAATCGAGAGTTTTGTTCTTGCGTTCTTGGAATTCAATCAAACTTTAGATGATTGGTCGATTCCATGACAAAGAATCGATAGTTTTGTTCATGCGTTCTTGTAATTCCATAAAACTTCAGATGATTGGTAGATCCCATCAAAAAGAATCGATAGTTTTGTTCTTGCGTTCTTGGAATTCAGTCAAACTTCAGAAGATTGGTCGATCCCATGACAAAGAATCGATAGTTTTGTTCATGCGTTCTTGGAATTCCATCAAACTTCAGATGATTGGTCGATCCCATGAAAAAGAATCGATAGTTTTGTTCTTGCGTTCTTGGAATTCCATCAAACTTCAGATGATTGGTCGATCCCATGACAAAGAATCGATAGTTTTGGTCTTGCTTACTCGGAATTCCATCAAACTTCAGTTGATTGGTCGATCCCATAACAAAGAATCGATAGTTTTGTTCATGCGTTCTTTGAATTCAATCAAACTTCAAAAGATTAGTTGATCCCATGAAAGAGAATCGATAGTTTTGTTCTTGCGTTCTTGGAATTCAATCAAACTTCAGAAGATTGGTCGATCCCATGACAAAGAATCGTGAGTTTTGTTCTTGCGTTCTTGGAATTCAATCAAACTTCAGATGATTGGTCGATTCCATGACAAAGAATCGATAGTTTTGTTCATGCGTTCTTGGAATTCCATAAAACTTCAGATGATTGGTAGATCCCATGAAAAAGAATCGATAGTTTTGTTCTTGCGTTCTTGGAATTCAATCAAACTTCAGAAGATTGGTCGATCCCATGACAAAGAATCGATAGTTTTGTTCATGCGTTCTTGGAATTCCATAAAACTTCTGATGATTGGTCGATCACATGAAAAAGAATCGGTAGTTTTGTTCTTGCGTTCTTGGAATTCAATCAAACTTCAGAAGATTGGTCGAACCCATGACAAAGAATCGATATATTTGGTCTCGCTTTTTTGGATATCCATCAAACTTCAGATGATTGGTCGATCCCATGACAAAGAATCGATGGTTTTTGACTTGCTTTCTTGGAATTCCATTAAACTTCAGTTGATTGGTCGATCCCATTACAAAGAATCGAGAGTTTTGTTCTTGCGTTTTTGGAAGTCCATCAAACTTCAGATGATTGGTCGATCCCATGAAAAAGAATCGATAGTTTTGTTCTTGCGTTCTTGGAATTCCATCAAACTTCAGATGATTGGTCGATCACATTAAAAAGAATCGATAGTTTTGTTCTTGCGTTCTTGGAATTCAATCAAACTTCAGAAGATTGGTCGATCCCATGACAAAGAATCGATATATTTGGTCTTGCTTTCTTGGATATCCATCAAACTTCAGATGATTGATCGATCCCATGACAAAGAATCGATGGTTTTTGACTTGCTTTCTTGGAATTCCATCAAACTTCAGTTGATAGGTCGATTCCATTACAAAGAATCGAGAGTTTTGTTCTTGCGTTCTTGGAATTCCATCAAACTTCAGATGATTGGTCGATCCCATGACGAAGAAATGATAGAGTTGGAGTAAAATTCTTGGAAATCCATCAACCTTCAGATGATTGGTCGATCCCATAACAAAGAATCGAGAGTTTTGTTCTTGCGTTCTTGGAATTCAATCAAACTTCAGATTATTGGTCGATTCCATGACAAAGAATCGAGAGTTTTGTTCTTGCGTTTTTGGAAGTCCATCAAACTTCAGATGATTGGTCGATCCCATGAAAAAGAATCGATAGTTTTGTTCTTGCGTTCTTGGAATTCCATCAAACTTCAGATGATTGGTCGATCACATTAAAAAGAATCGAGAGTTTTGTTCTTGCGTTCTTGGAATTCAATCAAACTTTAGATGATTGGTCGATTCCATGACAAAGAATCGATAGTTTTGTTCATGCGTTCTTGTAATTCCATAAAACTTCAGATGATTGGTAGATCCCATCAAAAAGAATCGATAGTTTTGTTCTTGCGTTCTTGGAATTCAATCAAACTTCAGAAGATTGGTCGATCCCATGACAAAGAATCGATAGTTTTGTTCTTGCGTTCTTGGAATTCAGTCAAACTTCAGAAGATTGGTCGATCCCATGACAAAGAATCGATAGTTTTGTTCATGCGTTCTTGGAATTCCATCAAACTTCAGATGATTGGTCGATCCCATGAAAAAGAATCGATAGTTTTGTTCTTGCGTTCTTGGAATTCCATCAAACTTCAGATGATTGGTCGATCCCATGACAAAGAATCGATAGTTTTGGTCTTGCTTACTCGGAATTCCATCAAACTTCAGTTGATTGGTCGATCCCATAACAAAGAATCGATAGTTTTGTTCATGCGTTCTTTGAATTCAATCAAACTTCAAATATTAGTTGATCCCATGAAAGAGAATCGATAGTTTTGTTCTTGCGTTCTTGGAAGTCCATCAAACTTCAGATGATTGGTCTATTCCATGACAACGAATCGATAGTTTTGGTCTTGCTTTCTTGGAATTCCATCAAATTTCAGATGATTGGTCGATCCCATGCCAAATAATCGATAGTTTTCTTCTTGCGTACTAGGAATTCCATCAAACTTCAGATGATTGGTCGATCCCATAACAAAGAATCGATAGTTTTGTTCATGCGTTCTTTGAATTCAATCAAACTTCAAAAGATTAGTCGATCCCATGAAAAAGAATCGATAGTTTTGTTCTTGCGTTCTTGGAAGTCCATCAAACTTCAGATGATTGGTCTATTCCATGACAACGAATCGATAGTTTTGGTCTTGCTTTCTTGGAATTCCATCAAATTTCAGATGATTGGTCGATCCCATGAAAAAGAATCGATAGTTTTGGTCTTGCTTTCTTGGAATTCCATCAAACTTCAGATGATTGGTCGATCCCATGCCAAATAATCGATAGTTTTCTTCTTGCGTACTAGGAATTCCATCAAACTTTAGATGATTGGTGGATCCCATGACGAAGAAATGATAGAGTTGGAGTAAAATTCTTGGAAATCCATCAAACTTCAGATGATTGGTCGATTCCATGACAAAGAATCGATAGTTTTGTTCATGCGTTCTTGTAATTCCATAAACTTCAGATGATTGGTAGATCCCATCAAAAAGAATCGATAGTTTTGTTCTTGCGTTCTTGGAATTCAATCAAACTTCAGAAGATTGGTCGATCCCATGACAAAGAATCGTGAGTTTTGTTCTTGCGTTCTTGGAATTCAATCAAACTTCAGATGATTGGTCGATTCCATGACAAAGAATCGATAGTTTTGTTCATGCGTTCTTGGAATTCCATAAAACTTCAGATGATTGGTAGATCCCATGAAAAAGAATCGATAGTTTTGTTCTTGCGTTCTTGGAATTCAATCAAACTTCAGAAGATTGGTCGATCCCATGACAAAGAATCGATAGTTTTGTTCATGCGTTCTTGGAATTCCATAAAACTTCTGATGATTGGTCGATCACATGAAAAAGAATCGGTAGTTTTGTTCTTGCGTTCTTGGAATTCAATCAAACTTCAGAAGATTGGTCGAACCCATGACAAAGAATCGATATATTTGGTCTCGCTTTTTTGGATATCCATCAAACTTCAGATGATTGGTCGATCCCATGACAAAGAATCGATGGTTTTTGACTTGCTTTCTTGGAATTCCATTAAACTTCAGTTGATTGGTCGATCCCATTACAAAGAATCGAGAGTTTTGTTCTTGCGTTTTTGGAAGTCCATCAAACTTCAGATGATTGGTCGATCCCATGAAAAAGAATCGATAGTTTTGTTCTTGCGTTCTTGGAATTCCATCAAACTTCAGATGATTGGTCGATCACATTAAAAAGAATCGATAGTTTTGTTCTTGCGTTCTTGGAATTCAATCAAACTTCAGAAGATTGGTCGATCCCATGACAAAGAATCGATATATTTGGTCTTGCTTTCTTGGATATCCATCAAACTTCAGATGATTGATCGATCCCATGACAAAGAATCGATGGTTTTTGACTTGCTTTCTTGGAATTCCATCAAACTTCAGTTGATAGGTCGATTCCATTACAAAGAATCGAGAGTTTTGTTCTTGCGTTCTTGGAATTCCATCAAACTTCAGATGATTGGTCGATCCCATGACGAAGAAATGATAGAGTTGGAGTAAAATTCTTGGAAATCCATCAACCTTCAGATGATTGGTCGATCCCATAACAAAGAATCGAGAGTTTTGTTCTTGCGTTCTTGGAATTCAATCAAACTTCAGATTATTGGTCGATTCCATGACAAAGAATCGAGAGTTTTGTTCTTGCGTTTTTGGAAGTCCATCAAACTTCAGATGATTGGTCGATCCCATGAAAAAGAATCGATAGTTTTGTTCTTGCGTTCTTGGAATTCCATCAAACTTCAGATGATTGGTCGATCACATTAAAAAGAATCGATTGTTTTGTTCTTGCGTTCTTGGAATTCAATCAAACTTCAGAAGATTGGTCGATCCCATGACAAAGAATCGATATATTTGGTCTTGCTTTCTTCGATATCCATCAAACTTCAGATGATTGATCGATCCCATGACAAAGAATCGATGGTTTTTGACTTGCTTTCTTGGAATTCCATCAAACTTCAGTTGATTGGTCGATCCCATTACAAAGAATCTAGAGTTTTGTTCTTGCGTTCTTGGAATTCCATTAAACTTCAGATGATTGGTCGATCCCATGACAAAGAATCGATAGTTTTGTTCTTGCGTTCTTGGAATTCCATAAAACTTCAGGTGATTGGTAGATCCCATCAAAAAGAATCGATAGTTTTGTTCTTGCGTTCTTGGAATTCAATCAAACTTCAGAAGATTGGTCGATCTCATGACAATGAATCGCAAGTTTTGTTCTTGCGTTCTTGGAATTCAATCAAACTTTAGATGATTGGTCGATCCCATGCCAAATAATCGATAGTTTTGTTCTTGCGTACTAGGAATTCCATCAAACTTCAGATGATTGGTGGATCCCATGACGAAGAAATGATAGAGTTGGAGTAAAATTCTTGGAAATCCATCAAACTTCAGATGATTGGTCGATCCCATAACAAAGAATCGAGAGTTTTGTTCTTGCGTTCTTGGAATTCAATCAAACTTTAGATGATTGGTCGATTCCATGACAAAGAATCGATAGTTTTGTTCATGCGTTCTTGTAATTCCATAAAACTTCAGATGATTGGTAGATCCCATCAAAAAGAATCGATAGTTTTGTTCTTGCGTTCTTGGAATTCAATCAAACTTCAGAAGATTGGTCGATCCCATGACAAAGAATCGATAGTTTTGTTCTTGCGTTCTTGGAATTCAATCAAACTTCAGAAGATTGGTCGATCCCATGACAAAGAATCGATAGTTTTGTTCATGCGTTCTTGGAATTCCATCAAACTTCAGATGATTGGTCGATCCCATAACAAAGAATCGATAGTTTTGTTCTTGCGTTCTTGGAATTCAATCAAACTTCAGATGATTGGTCGATCCCATGACAAAGAATCGATAGTTTTGGTCTTGCTTACTCGGAATTCCATCAAACTTCAGTTGATTGGTCGATCCCATAACAAAGAATCGATAGTTTTGTTCATGCGTTCTTTGAATTCAATCAAACTTCAAAAGATTAGTCGATCCCATGAAAAAGAATCGATAGTTTTGTTCTTGCGTTCTTGGAAGTCCATCAAACTTCAGATGATTGGTCTATTCCATGACAACGAATCGATAGTTTTGGTCTTGCTTTCTTGGAATTCCATCAAATTTCAGATGATTGGTCGATCCCATGCCAAATAATCGATAGTTTTCTTGTTGCGTACTAGGAATTCCATCAAACTTCAGATGATTGGTCGATCCCATAACAAAGAATCGATAGTTTTGTTCATGCGTTTTTTGAATTCAATCAAACTTCAAAAGATTAGTCGATCCCATGAAAAAGAATCGATAGTTTTGTTCTTGCGTTCTTGGAAGTCCATCAAACTTCAGATGATTGGTCTATTCCATGACAACGAATCGATAGTTTTGGTCTTGCTTTCTTGGAATTCCATCAAATTTCAGATGATTGGTCGATCCCATGAAAAAGAATCGATAGTTTTGGTCTTGCTTTCTTGGAATTCCATCAAACTTCAGATGATTGGTCGATCCCATGCCAAATAATCGATAGTTTTCTTCTTGCGTACAATGAATTCCATCAAACTTCAGATGATTGGTGGATCCCATGACGAAGAAATGATAGAGTTGGAGTAAAATTCTTGGAAATCCATCAAACTTCAGATGATTGGTCGATTCCATGACAAAGAATCGATAGTTTTGTTCATGCGTTCTTGTAATTCCATAAACTTCAGATGATTGGTAGATCCCATCAAAAAGAATCGATAGTTTTGTTCTTGCGTTCTTGGAATTCAATCAAACTTCAGAAGATTGGTCGATCCCATGACAAAGAATCGTGAGTTTTGTTCTTGCGTTCTTGGAATTCAATCAAACTTCAGATGATTGGTCGATTCCATGACAAAGAATCGATAGTTTTGTTCATGCGTTCTTGGAATTCCATAAAACTTCAGATGATTGGTAGATCCCATGAAAAAGAATCGATAGTTTTGTTCTTGCGTTCTTGGAATTCAATCAAACTTCAGAAGATTGGTCGATCCCATGACAAAGAATCGATAGTTTTGTTAATGCGTTCTTGGAATTCCATAAAACTTCTGATGATTGGTCGATCACATGTAAAAGAATCGGTAGTTTTGTTCTTGCGTTCTTGGAATTCAATCAAACTTCAGAAGATTGGTCGAACCCATGACAAAGATTCGATATATTTGGTCTCGCTTTTTTGGATATCCATCAAACTTCAGATGATTGGTCGATCCTTTGACAAAGAATCGATGGTTTTTGACTTGCTTTCTTGGAATTCCATTAAACTTCAGTTGATTGGTCGATCCCATTACAAAGAATCGAGAGTTTTGTTCTTGCGTTTTTGGAAGTCCATCAAACTTCAGATGATTGGTCGATCCCATGAAAAAGAATCGATAGTTTTGTTCTTGCGTTCTTGGAATTCCATCAAACTTCAGATGATTGGTCGATCACATTAAAAAGAATCGATAGTTTTGTTCTTGCGTTCTTGGAATTCAATCAAACTTCAGAAGATTGGTCGATCCCATGACAAAGAATCGATATATTTGGTCTTGCTTTCTTGGATATCCATCATCTTCAGATGATTGATCGATCCCATGACAAAGAATCGATGGTTTTTTACTTGCTTTCTTGGAATTCCATCAAACTTCAGTTGATAGGTCGATTCCATTACAAAGAATCGAGAGTTTTGTTCTTGCGTTCATGGAATTCCATCAAACTTCAGATGATTGGTCGATCCCATGACGAAGAAATTATAGAGTTGGAGTAAAATTCTTGGAAATCCATCAAACTTCAGATGATTGGTCGATCCCATAACAAAGAATCGAGAGTTTTGTTCTTGCGTTCTTAGAATTCAATCAAACTTCAGATGATTGGTCGATTCCATGACAAAGAATCGAGAGTTTTGTTCTTGCGTTTTTGGAAGTCCATCAAACTTCAGATGATTGGTCGATCCCATGACAAAGAATCGATGGTTTTGGACTTGCTTTGTTGGAATTCTATAAATTTCAGTTGTGATTGGTTGATTCCTTGACAAAAAAATTGATAGTTTTGGTCTCGCTTTCTTGAATTTCCATCAAACTTCAGTTGATTGGTCGATTTCATGACGAAGAAATGATAGAGTTGGATTAAAATTCTTGGAATTCCATCAAACTTCAGATGATTGGTCGATCCCATGACAAAGAATCGATAGTTTTGTTCTTGCGTTCTTGGAATTCAATCAAACTTCAGAAGATTGGTCGATCTCATGACAATGAATCGCAAGTTTTGTTCTTGCGTTCTTGGAATTCAATCAAACTTCAGATGATTGGTCGATCCCATGCCAAATAATCGATAGTTTTGTTCTTGCGTACTAGGAATTCCATCAAACTTCTGATGATTGGTCGATCACATGAAAAAGAATCGGTAGTTTTGTTCTTGCGTTCTTGGAGTTCAATCAAACTTCAGAAAATTGGTCGATCCCATGACAAAGAATCGATATATTTGGTCTCGCTTTCTTGGATATCCATCAAACTTCAGATGATTGGTCGATCCCATGACAAAGAATCGATGGTTTTTGACTTGCTTTCTTGGAATTCCATCAAACTTCAGTTGATTGGTCGATCCCATTACAAAGAATCGAGAGTTTTGTTCTTGCGTTCTTGGAAGTCCATCAAACTTCAGATGATTGGTCGATCCCATGAAAAAGAATCGATAGTTTTGTTCTTGCGTTCTTGGAATTCCATCAAACTTCAGATGATTGGTCGATCCCATGACAAAGAATCGATGGTTTTGTTCTTGCGTTCTTGGAATTCCATAAAACTTCAGGTGATTGGTAGATCCCATCAAAAAGAATCGATTGTTTTGTTCTGGCGTTCTTGGAATTCAATCAAACTTCAGAAGATTGGTCGATCTCATGACAATGAATCGCAAGTTTTGTTCTTGCGTTCTTGGAATTCCATCAAATTTCAGATGATTGGTCGATCCCATGCCAAATAATCGATAGTTTTCTTCTTGCGTACTAGGAATTCCATCAAACTTCAGATGATTGGTCGATCCCATAACAAAGAATCGATAGTTTTGTTCATGCGTTCTTTGAATTCAATCAAACTTCAAAAGATTAGTCGATCCCATGAAAAAGAATCGATAGTTTTGTTCTTGCGTTCTTGGAAGTCCATCAAACTTCAGATGATTGGTCTATTCCATGACAACGAATCGATAGTTTTGGTCTTGCTTTCTTGGAATTCCATCAAATTTCAGATGATTGGTCGATCCCATGAAAAAGAATCGATAGTTTTGGTCTTGCTTTCTTGGAATTCCATCAAACTTCAGATGATTGGTCGATCCCATGCCAAATAATCGATAGTTTTCTTCTTGCGTACTAGGAATTCCATCAAACTTCAGATGATTGGTGGATCCCATGACGAAGAAATGATAGAGTTGGAGTAAAATTTTTGGAAATCTATCAAACTTCAGATGATTGGTCGATTCCATGACAAAGAATCGATAGTTTTGTTCATGCGTTCTTGTAATTCCATAAACTTCAGATGATTGGTAGATCCCATCAAAAAGAATCGATAGTTTTGTTCTTGCGTTCTTGGAATTCAATCAAACTTCAGAAGATTGGTCGATCCCATGACAAAGAATCGTGAGTTTTGTTCTTGCGTTCTTGGAATTCAATCAAACTTCAGATGATTGGTCGATTCCATGACAAAGAATCGATAGTTTTGTTCATGCGTTCTTGGAATTCCATAAAACTTCAGATGATTGGTAGATCCCATGAAAAAGAATCGATAGTTTTGTTCTTGCGTTCTTGGAATTCAATCAAACTTCAGAAGATTGGTCGATCCCATGACAAAGAATCGATAGTTTTGTTCATGCGTTCTTGGAATTCCATAAAACTTCTGATGATTGGTCAATCACATGAAAAAGAATCGGTAGTTTTGTTCTTGCGTTCTTGGAATTCAATCAAACTTCAGAAGATTGGTCGAACCCATGACAAAGAATCGATATATTTGGTCTCGCTTTTTTGGATATCCATCAAACTTCAGATGATTGGTCGATCCCATGACAAAGAATCGATGGTTTTTGACTTGCTTTCTTGGAATTCCATTAAACTTCAGTTGATTGGTCGATCCCATTACAAAGAATCGAGAGTTTTGTTCTTGCGTTTTTGGAAGTCCATCAAACTTCAGAATGAAAAAGAATCGATAGTTTTGTTCTTGCGTTCTTGGAATTCCATCAAACTTCAGATGATTGGTCGATCACATTAAAAAGAATCGATAGTTTTGTTCTTGCGTTCTTGGAATTCAATCAAACTTCAGAAGATTGGTCGATCCCATGACAAAGAATCGATATATTTGGTCTTGCTTTCTTGGATATCCATCAAACTTCAGATGATTGATCGATCCCATGACAAAGAATCGATGGTTTTTGACTTGCTTTCTTGGAATTCCATCAAACTTCAGTTGATAGGTCGATTCCATTACAAAGAATCGAGAGTTTTGTTCTTGCGTTCTTGGAATTCCATCAAACTTCAGATGATTGGTCGATCCCATGACGAAGAAATGATAGAGTTGGAGTAAAATTCTTGGAAATCCATCAAACTTCAGATGATTGGTCGATCCCATAACAAAGAATCGAGAGTTTTGTTCTTGCGTTCTTGGAATTCAATCAAACTTCAGAAGATTGGTCGATCTCATGACGAAGAAATGATAGAGTTGGATTAAAATTCTTGGAATTCCATCAAACTTCAGATGATTGGTCGATCCCATGACAAAGAATCGATAGTTTTGTTCTTGCGTTCTTGGAATTCCATAAAACTTCAGGTGATTGGTAGATCCCATCAAAAAGAATCGATAGTTTTGTTCTTGCGTTCTTGGAATTCAATCAAACTTCAGAAGATTGGTCGATCTCATGACAATGAATCGCAAGTTTTGTTCTTGCGTTCTTGGAATTCAATCAAACTTCAGATGATTGGTCGATCCCATGCCAAATAATCGATAGTTTTGTTCTTGCGTACTAGGAATTCCATCAAACTTCTGATGATTGGTGGATCCCATGACGAAGAAATGATAGAGTTGGAGTAAAATTCTTGGAAATCCATCAAACTTCAGATGATTGGTCGATCCCATAACAAAGAATCGAGAGCTTTGTTCTTGCGTTCTTGGAATTCAATCAAACTTTAGATGATTGGTCGATTCCATGACAAAGAATCGATAGTTTTGTTCATGCGTTCTTGTAATTCCATAAAACTTCAGATGATTGGTAGATCCCATCAAAAAGAATCGATAGTTTTGTTCTTGCGTTCTTGGAATTCAATCAAACTTCAGAAGATTGGTCGATCCCATGACAAAGAATCGATAGTTTTGTTCTTGCGTTCTTGGAATTAAGTCAAACTTCAGAAGATTGGTCGATCCCATGACAAAGAATCAATAGTTTTGTTCATGCGTTCTTTGAATTCCATCAAACTTCAGATGATTGGTCGATCCCATGAAAAAGAATCGATAGTTTTGTTCTTGCGTTCTTGGAATTCCATCAAACTTCAGATGATTGGTCGATCCCATGACAAAGAATCGATAGTTTTGGTCTTGCTTACTCGGAATTCCATCAAACTTCAGTTGATTGGTCGATCCCATAACAAAGAATCGATAGTTTTGTTCATGCGTTCTTTGAATTCAATCAAACTTCAAAAGATTAGTCGATCCCATGAAAAAGAATCGATAGTTTTGTTCTTGCGTTCTTGGAAGTCCATCAAACTTCAGATGATTGGTCTATTCCATGACAACGAATCGATAGTTTTGGTCTTGCTTTCTTGGAATTCCATCAAATTTCAGATGATTGGTCGATCCCATGCCAAATAATCGATAGTTTTCTTCTTGCGTACTAGGAATTCCATCAAACTTCAGATGATTGGTCGATCCCATAACAAAGAATCGATAGTTTTGTTCATGCGTTCTTTGAATTCAATCAAACTTCAAAAGATTAGTCGATCCCATGAAAAAGAATCGATAGTTTTGTTCTTGCGTTCTTGGAAGTCCATCAAACTTCAGATGATTGGTCTATTCCATGACAACGAATCGATAGTTTTGGTCTTGCTTTCTTGGAATTCCATCAAATTTCAGATGATTGGTCGATTCCATGAAAAAGAATCGATAGTTTTGGTCTTGCTTTCTTGGAATTCCATCAAACTTCAGATGATTGGTCGATCCCATGCCAAATAATCGATAGTTTTCTTCTTGCGTACTAGGAATTCCATCAAACTTCAGATGATTGGTGGATCCCATGACGAAGAAATGATAGAGTTGGAGTAAAATTCTTGGAAATCCATCAAACTTCAGATGATTGGTCGATTCCATGACAAAGAATCGATAGTTTTCTTCATGCGTTCTTGTAATTCTATAAACTTCAGATGATTGGTAGATCCCATCAAAAAGAATCGATAGTTTTGTTCTTGCGTTCTTGGAATTCAATCAAACTTCAGAAGATTGGTCGATCCCATGACAAAGAATCGTGAGTTTTGTTCTTGCGTTCTTGGAATTCAATCAAACTTCAGATGATTGGTCGATTCCATGACAAAGAATCGATAGTTTTGTTCATGCGTTCTTGGAATTCCATAAAACTTCAGATGATTGGTAGATCCCATGAAAAAGAATCGATAGTTTTGTTCTTGCGTTCTTGGAATTCCATCAAACTTCAGATGATTGGTCGATCACATTAAAAAGAATCGATAGTTTTGTTCTTGCGTTCTTGGAATTCAATCAAACTTCAGAAGATTGGTCGATCCCATGACAAAGAATCGATATATTTGGTCTTGCTTTCTTGGATATCCATCAAACTTCAGATGATTGATCGATCCCATGACAAAGAATCGATGGTTTTTGACTTGCTTTCTTGGAATTCCATCAAACTTCAGTTGATAGGTCGATTCCATTACAAAGAATCGAGAGTTTTGTTCTTGCGTTCTTGGAATTTCATCAAACTTCAGATGATTGGTCGATCCCATGACGAAGAAATGATAGAGTTGGAGTAAAATTCTTGGAAATCCATCAAACTTCAGATGATTGGTCGATCCCATAACAAAGAATCGAGAGTTTTGTTCTTGCGTTCTTGGAATTCAATCAAACTTCAGAAGATTGGTCGATCCCATGACAAAGAATCGATATATTTGGTCTTGCTTTCTTCGATATCCATCAAACTTCAGATGATTGGTCGATCCCATGAAAAAGAATCGATAGTTTTGTTCTTGCGTTCTTGGAATTCCATCAAACTTCAGATGATTGGTCGATCCCATGACAAAGAATCGATGGTTTTGGACTTGCTTTGTTGGAATTCAATAAATTTCAGTTGTGATTGGTTGATTCCTTGACAAAAAAATTGATAGTTTTGGTCTCGCTTTCTTGAATTTCCATCAAACTTCAGTTGATTGGTCGATCTCATGACGAAGAAATGATAGAGTTGGATTAAAATTCTTGGAATTCCATCAAACTTCAGATGATTGGTCGATCCCATGACAAAGAATCGATAGTTTTGTTCTTGCGTTCTTGGAATTCCATAAAACTTCAGGTGATTGGTAGATCCCATCAAAAAGAATCGATAGTTTTGTTCTTGCGTTCTTGGAATTCAATCAAACTTCAGAAGATTGGTCGATCTCATGACAATGAATCGCAAGTTTTGTTCTTGCGTTCTTGGAATTCAATCAAACTTCAGATGATTGGTCGATCCCATGCCAAATAATCGATAGTTTTGTTCTTGCGTACTAGGAATTCCATCAAACTTCTGATGATTGGTGGATCCCATGACGAAGAAATGATAGAGTTGGAGTAAAATTCTTGGAAATCCATCAAACTTCAGATGATTGGTCGATCCCATAACAAAGAATCGAGAGCTTTGTTCTTGCGTTCTTGGAATTCAATCAAACTTTAGATGATTGGTCGATTCCATGACAAAGAATCGATAGTTTTGTTCATGCGTTCTTGTAATTCCATAAAACTTCAGATGATTGGTAGATTCCATCAAAAAGAATCGATAGTTTTGTTCTTGCGTTCTTGGAATTCAATCAAACTTCAGAAGATTGGTCGATCCCATGACAAAGAATCGATAGTTTTGTTCTTGCGTTCTTGGAATTCAGTCAAACTTCAGAAGATTGGTCGATCCCATGACAAAGAATCAATAGTTTTGTTCATGCGTTCTTTGAATTCCATCAAACTTCAGATGATTGGTCGATCCCATGAAAAAGAATCGATAGTTTTGTTCTTGCGTTCTTGGAATTCCATCAAACTTCAGATGATTGGTCGATCCCATGACAAAGAATCGATAGTTTTGGTCTTGCTTACTCGGAATTCCATCAAACTTCAGTTGATTGGTCGATCCCATAACAAAGAATCGATAGTTTTGTTCATGCGTTCTTTGAATTCAATCAAACTTCAAAAGATTAGTCGATCCCATGAAAAAGAATCGATAGTTTTGTTCTTGCGTTCTTGGAAGTCCATCAAACTTCAGATGATTGGTCTATTCCATGACAACGAATCGATAGTTTTGTTCTTGCGTTCTTGGAATTCCATCAAATTTCAGATGATTGGTCGATCCCATGCCAAATAATCGATAGTTTTCTTCTTGCGTACTAGGAATTCCATCAAACTTCAGATGATTGGTCGATCCCATAACAAAGAATCGATAGTTTTGTTCATGCGTTCTTTGAATTCAATCAAACTTCAAAAGATTAGTCGATCCCATGAAAAAGAATCGATAGTTTTGTTCTTGCGTTCTTGGAAGTCCATCAAACTTCAGATGATTGGTCTATTCCATGACAACGAATCGATAGTTTTGGTCTTGCTTTCTTGGAATTCCATCAAATTTCAGATGATTGGTCGATCCCATGAAAAAGAATCGATAGTTTTGGTCTTGCTTTCTTGGAATTCCATCAAACTTCAGATGATTGGTCGATCCCATGCCAAAGAATCGATAGTTTTCTTCTTGCGTACTAGGAATTCCATCAAACTTCAGATGATTGGTGGATCCCATGACGAAGAAATGATAGAGTTGGAGTAAAATTCTTGGAAATCCATCAAACTTCAGATGATTGGTCGATTCCATGACAAAGAATCGATAGTTTTCTTCATGCGTTCTTGTAATTCTATAAACTTCAGATGATTGGTAGATCCCATCAAAAAGAATCGATAGTTTTGTTCTTGCGTTCTTGGAATTCAATCAAACTTCAGAAGATTGGTCGATCCCATGACAAAGAATCGTGAGTTTTGTTCTTGCGTTCTTGGAATTCAATCAAACTTCAGATGATTGGTCGATTCCATGACAAAGAATCGATAGTTTTGTTCATGCGTTCTTGGAATTCCATAAAACTTCAGATGATTGGTAGATCCCATGAAAAAGAATCGATAGTTTTGTTCTTGTGTTCTTGGTATTCAATCAAACTTCAGAAGATTGGTCGATCCCATGACAAAGAATCGATAGTTTTGTTCATGCGTTCTTGGAATTCCATCAAACTTCAGATGATTGGTCGATCCCATGACGAAGAAATGATAGAGTTGGAGTAAAATTCTTGGAAATCCATCAACCTTCAGATGATTGGTCGATCCCATAACAAAGAATCGAGAGTTTTGTTCTTGCGTTCTTGGAATTCAATCAAACTTCAGATTATTGGTCGATTCCATGACAAAGAATCGAGAGTTTTGTTCTTGCGTTTTTGGAAGTCCATCAAACTTCAGATGATTGGTCGATCCCATGAAAAAGAATCGATAGTTTTGTTCTTGCGTTCTTGGAATTCCATCAAACTTCAGATGATTGGTCGATCACATTAAAAAGAATCGATAGTTTTGTTCTTGCGTTCTTGGAATTCAATCAAACTTCAGAAGATTGGTCGATCCCATGACAAAGAATCGATATATTTGGTCTTGCTTTCTTCGATATCCATCAAACTTCAGATGATTGATCGATCCCATGACAAAGAATCGATGGTTTTTGACTTGCTTTCTTGGAATTCCATCAAACTTCAGTTGATTGGTCGATCCCATTACAAAGAATCTAGAGTTTTGTTCTTGCGTTCTTGGAATTCCATTAAACTTCAGATGATTGGTCGATCCCATGACAAAGAATCGATAGTTTTGTTCTTGCGTTCTTGGAATTCCATAAAACTTCAGGTGATTGGTAGATCCCATCAAAAAGAATCGATAGTTTTGTTCTTGCGTTCTTGGAATTCAATCAAACTTCAGAAGATTGGTCGATCTCATGACAATGAATCGCAAGTTTTGTTCTTGCGTTCTTGGAATTCAATCAAACTTTAGATGATTGGTCGATCCCATGCCAAATAATCGATAGTTTTGTTCTTGCGTACTAGGAATTCCATCAAACTTCAGATGATTGGTGGATCCCATGACGAAGAAATGATAGAGTTGGAGTAAAATTCTTGGAAATCCATCAAACTTCAGATGATTGGTCGATCCCATAACAAAGAATCGAGAGTTTTGTTCTTGCGTTCTTGGAATTCAATCAAACTTTAGATGATTGGTCGATTCCATGACAAAGAATCGATAGTTTTGTTCATGCGTTCTTGTAATTCCATAAAACTTCAGATGATTGGTAGATCCCATCAAAAAGAATCGATAGTTTTGTTCTTGCGTTCTTGGAATTCAATCAAACTTCAGAAGATTGGTCGATCCCATGACAAAGAATCGATAGTTTTGTTCTTGCGTTCTTGGAATTCAGTCAAACTTCAGAAGATTGGTCGATCCCATGACAAAGAATCGATAGTTTTGTTCATGCGTTCTTGGAATTCCATCAAACTTCAGATGATTGGTCGATCCCATGAAAAAGAATCGATAGTTTTGTTCTTGCGTTCTTGGAATTCCATCAAACTTCAGATGATTGGTCGATCCCATGACAAAGAATCGATAGTTTTGGTCTTGCTTACTCGGAATTCCATCAAACTTCAGTTGATTGGTCGATCCCATAACAAAGAATCGATAGTTTTGTTCATGCGTTCTTTGAATTCAATCAAACTTCAAAAGATTAGTCGATCCCATGAAAAAGAATCGATAGTTTTGTTCTTGCGTTCTTGGAAGTCCATCAAACTTCAGATGATTGGTCTATTCCATGACAACGAATCGATAGTTTTGGTCTTGCTTTCTTGGAATTCCATCAAATTTCAGATGATTGGTCGATCCCATGCCAAATAATCGATAGTTTTCTTGTTGCGTACTAGGAATTCCATCAAACTTCAGATGATTGGTCGATCCCATAACAAAGAATCGATAGTTTTGTTCATGCGTTTTTTGAATTCAATCAAACTTCAAAAGATTAGTCGATCCCATGAAAAAGAATCGATAGTTTTGTTCTTGCGTTCTTGGAAGTCCATCAAACTTCAGATGATTGGTCTATTCCATGACAACGAATCGATAGTTTTGGTCTTGCTTTCTTGGAATTCCATCAAATTTCAGATGATTGGTCGATCCCATGAAAAAGAATCGATAGTTTTGGTCTTGCTTTCTTGGAATTCCATCAAACTTCAGATGATTGGTCGATCCCATGCCAAATAATCGATAGTTTTCTTCTTGCGTACAATGAATTCCATCAAACTTCAGATGATTGGTGGATCCCATGACGAAGAAATGATAGAGTTGGAGTAAAATTCTTGGAAATCCATCAAACTTCAGATGATTGGTCGATTCCATGACAAAGAATCGATAGTTTTGTTCATGCGTTCTTGTAATTCCATAAACTTCAGATGATTGGTAGATCCCATCAAAAAGAATCGATAGTTTTGTTCTTGCGTTCTTGGAATTCAATCAAACTTCAGAAGATTGGTCGATCCCATGACAAAGAATCGTGAGTTTTGTTCTTGCGTTCTTGGAATTCAATCAAACTTCAGATGATTGGTCGATTCCATGACAAAGAATCGATAGTTTTGTTCATGCGTTCTTGGAATTCCATAAAACTTCAGATGATTGGTAGATCCCATGAAAAAGAATCGATAGTTTTGTTCTTGCGTTCTTGGAATTCAATCAAACTTCAGAAGATTGGTCGATCCCATGACAAAGAATCGATAGTTTTGTTAATGCGTTCTTGGAATTCCATAAAACTTCTGATGATTGGTCGATCACATGTAAAAGAATCGGTAGTTTTGTTCTTGCGTTCTTGGAATTCAATCAAACTTCAGAAGATTGGTCGAACCCATGACAAAGATTCGATATATTTGGTCTCGCTTTTTTGGATATCCATCAAACTTCAGATGATTGGTCGATCCTTTGACAAAGAATCGATGGTTTTTGACTTGCTTTCTTGGAATTCCATTAAACTTCAGTTGATTGGTCGATCCCATTACAAAGAATCGAGAGTTTTGTTCTTGCGTTTTTGGAAGTCCATCAAACTTCAGATGATTGGTCGATCCCATGAAAAAGAATCGATAGTTTTGTTCTTGCGTTCTTGGAATTCCATCAAACTTCAGATGATTGGTCGATCACATTAAAAAGAATCGATAGTTTTGTTCTTGCGTTCTTGGAATTCAATCAAACTTCAGAAGATTGGTCGATCCCATGACAAAGAATCGATATATTTGGTCTTGCTTTCTTGGATATCCATCATCTTCAGATGATTGATCGATCCCATGACAAAGAATCGATGGTTTTTTACTTGCTTTCTTGGAATTCCATCAAACTTCAGTTGATAGGTCGATTCCATTACAAAGAATCGAGAGTTTTGTTCTTGCGTTCTTGGAATTCCATCAAACTTCAGATGATTGGTCGATCCCATGACGAAGAAATTATAGAGTTGGAGTAAAATTCTTGGAAATCCATCAAACTTCAGATGATTGGTCGATCCCATAACAAAGAATCGAGAGTTTTGTTCTTGCGTTCTTAGAATTCAATCAAACTTCAGATGATTGGTCGATTCCATGACAAAGAATCGAGAGTTTTGTTCTTGCGTTTTTGGAAGTCCATCAAACTTCAGATGATTGGTCGATCCCATGACAAAGAATCGATGGTTTTGGACTTGCTTTGTTGGAATTCTATAAATTTCAGTTGTGATTGGTTGATTCCTTGACAAAAAAATTGATAGTTTTGGTCTCGCTTTCTTGAATTTCCATCAAACTTCAGTTGATTGGTCGATTTCATGACGAAGAAATGATAGAGTTGGATTAAAATTCTTGGAATTCCATCAAACTTCAGATGATTGGTCGATCCCATGACAAAGAATCGATAGTTTTGTTCTTGCGTTCTTGGAATTCAATCAAACTTCAGAAGATTGGTCGATCTCATGACAATGAATCGCAAGTTTTGTTCTTGCGTTCTTGGAATTCAATCAAACTTCAGATGATTGGTCGATCCCATGCCAAATAATCGATAGTTTTGTTCTTGCGTACTAGGAATTCCATCAAACTTCTGATGATTGGTCGATCACATGAAAAAGAATCGGTAGTTTTGTTCTTGCGTTCTTGGAGTTCAATCAAACTTCAGAAAATTGGTCGATCCCATGACAAAGAATCGATATATTTGGTCTCGCTTTCTTGGATATCCATCAAACTTCAGATGATTGGTCGATCCCATGACAAAGAATCGATGGTTTTTGACTTGCTTTCTTGGAATTCCATCAAACTTCAGTTGATTGGTCGATCCCATTACAAAGAATCGAGAGTTTTGTTCTTGCGTTCTTGGAAGTCCATCAAACTTCAGATGATTGGTCGATCCCATGAAAAAGAATCGATAGTTTTGTTCTTGCGTTCTTGGAATTCCATCAAACTTCAGATGATTGGTCGATCCCATGACAAAGAATCGATGGTTTTGTTCTTGCGTTCTTGGAATTCCATAAAACTTCAGGTGATTGGTAGATCCCATCAAAAAGAATCGATTGTTTTGTTCTGGCGTTCTTGGAATTCAATCAAACTTCAGAAGATTGGTCGATCTCATGACAATGAATCGCAAGTTTTGTTCTTGCGTTCTTGGAATTCCATCAAATTTCAGATGATTGGTCGATCCCATGCCAAATAATCGATAGTTTTCTTCTTGCGTACTAGGAATTCCATCAAACTTCAGATGATTGGTCGATCCCATAACAAAGAATCGATAGTTTTGTTCATGCGTTCTTTGAATTCAATCAAACTTCAAAAGATTAGTCGATCCCATGAAAAAGAATCGATAGTTTTGTTCTTGCGTTCTTGGAAGTCCATCAAACTTCAGATGATTGGTCTATTCCATGACAACGAATCGATAGTTTTGGTCTTGCTTTCTTGGAATTCCATCAAATTTCAGATGATTGGTCGATCCCATGAAAAAGAATCGATAGTTTTGGTCTTGCTTTCTTGGAATTCCATCAAACTTCAGATGATTGGTCGATCCCATGCCAAATAATCGATAGTTTTCTTCTTGCGTACTAGGAATTCCATCAAACTTCAGATGATTGGTGGATCCCATGACGAAGAAATGATAGAGTTGGAGTAAAATTTTTGGAAATCTATCAAACTTCAGATGATTGGTCGATTCCATGACAAAGAATCGATAGTTTTGTTCATGCGTTCTTGTAATTCCATAAACTTCAGATGATTGGTAGATCCCATCAAAAAGAATCGATAGTTTTGTTCTTGCGTTCTTGGAATTCAATCAAACTTCAGAAGATTGGTCGATCCCATGACAAAGAATCGTGAGTTTTGTTCTTGCGTTCTTGGAATTCAATCAAACTTCAGATGATTGGTCGATTCCATGACAAAGAATCGATAGTTTTGTTCATGCGTTCTTGGAATTCCATAAAACTTCAGATGATTGGTAGATCCCATGAAAAAGAATCGATAGTTTTGTTCTTGCGTTCTTGGAATTCAATCAAACTTCAGAAGATTGGTCGATCCCATGACAAAGAATCGATAGTTTTGTTCATGCGTTCTTGGAATTCCATAAAACTTCTGATGATTGGTCAATCACATGAAAAAGAATCGGTAGTTTTGTTCTTGCGTTCTTGGAATTCAATCAAACTTCAGAAGATTGGTCGAACCCATGACAAAGAATCGATATATTTGGTCTCGCTTTTTTGGATATCCATCAAACTTCAGATGATTGGTCGATCCCATGACAAAGAATCGATGGTTTTTGACTTGCTTTCTTGGAATTCCATTAAACTTCAGTTGATTGGTCGATCCCATTACAAAGAATCGAGAGTTTTGTTCTTGCGTTTTTGGAAGTCCATCAAACTTCAGAATGAAAAAGAATCGATAGTTTTGTTCTTGCGTTCTTGGAATTCCATCAAACTTCAGATGATTGGTCGATCACATTAAAAAGAATCGATAGTTTTGTTCTTGCGTTCTTGGAATTCAATCAAACTTCAGAAGATTGGTCGATCCCATGACAAAGAATCGATATATTTGGTCTTGCTTTCTTGGATATCCATCAAACTTCAGATGATTGATCGATCCCATGACAAAGAATCGATGGTTTTTGACTTGCTTTCTTGGAATTCCATCAAACTTCAGTTGATAGGTCGATTCCATTACAAAGAATCGAGAGTTTTGTTCTTGCGTTCTTGGAATTCCATCAAACTTCAGATGATTGGTCGATCCCATGACGAAGAAATGATAGAGTTGGAGTAAAATTCTTGGAAATCCATCAAACTTCAGATGATTGGTCGATCCCATAACAAAGAATCGAGAGTTTTGTTCTTGCGTTCTTGGAATTCAATCAAACTTCAGAAGATTGGTCGATCCCATGACAAAGAATCGATATATTTGGTCTTGCTTTCTTCGATATCCATCAAACTTCAGATGATTGGTCGATCCCATGAAAAAGAATCGATAGTTTTGTTCTTGCGTTCTTGGAATTCCATCAAACTTCAGATGATTGGTCGATCCCATGACAAAGAATCGATGGTTTTGGACTTGCTTTGTTGGAATTCAATAAATTTCAGTTGTGATTGGTTGATTCCTTGACAAAAAAATTGATAGTTTTGGTCTCGCTTTCTTGAATTTCCATCAAACTTCAGTTGATTGGTCGATCTCATGACGAAGAAATGATAGAGTTGGATTAAAATTCTTGGAATTCCATCAAACTTCAGATGATTGGTCGATCCCATGACAAAGAATCGATAGTTTTGTTCTTGCGTTCTTGGAATTCCATAAAACTTCAGGTGATTGGTAGATCCCATCAAAAAGAATCGATAGTTTTGTTCTTGCGTTCTTGGAATTCAATCAAACTTCAGAAGATTGGTCGATCTCATGACAATGAATCGCAAGTTTTGTTCTTGCGTTCTTGGAATTCAATCAAACTTCAGATGATTGGTCGATCCCATGCCAAATAATCGATAGTTTTGTTCTTGCGTACTAGGAATTCCATCAAACTTCTGATGATTGGTGGATCCCATGACGAAGAAATGATAGAGTTGGAGTAAAATTCTTGGAAATCCATCAAACTTCAGATGATTGGTCGATCCCATAACAAAGAATCGAGAGCTTTGTTCTTGCGTTCTTGGAATTCAATCAAACTTTAGATGATTGGTCGATTCCATGACAAAGAATCGATAGTTTTGTTCATGCGTTCTTGTAATTCCATAAAACTTCAGATGATTGGTAGATCCCATCAAAAAGAATCGATAGTTTTGTTCTTGCGTTCTTGGAATTCAATCAAACTTCAGAAGATTGGTCGATCCCATGACAAAGAATCGATAGTTTTGTTCTTGCGTTCTTGGAATTCAGTCAAACTTCAGAAGATTGGTCGATCCCATGACAAAGAATCAATAGTTTTGTTCATGCGTTCTTTGAATTCCATCAAACTTCAGATGATTGGTCGATCCCATGAAAAAGAATCGATAGTTTTGTTCTTGCGTTCTTGGAATTCCATCAAACTTCAGATGATTGGTCGATCCCATGACAAAGAATCGATAGTTTTGGTCTTGCTTACTCGGAATTCCATCAAACTTCAGTTGATTGGTCGATCCCATAACAAAGAATCGATAGTTTTGTTCATGCGTTCTTTGAATTCAATCAAACTTCAAAAGATTAGTCGATCCCATGAAAAAGAATCGATAGTTTTGTTCTTGCGTTCTTGGAAGTCCATCAAACTTCAGATGATTGGTCTATTCCATGACAACGAATCGATAGTTTTGGTCTTGCTTTCTTGAAATTCCATCAAATTTCAGATGATTGGTCGATCCCATGCCAAATAATCGATAGTTTTCTTCTTGCGTACTAGGAATTCCATCAAACTTCAGATGATTGGTCGATCCCATAACAAAGAATCGATAGTTTTGTTCATGCGTTCTTTGAATTCAATCAAACTTCAAAAGATTAGTCGATCCCATGAAAAAGAATCGATAGTTTTGTTCTTGCGTTCTTGGAAGTCCATCAAACTTCAGATGATTGGTCTATTCCATGACAACGAATCGATAGTTTTGGTCTTGCTTTCTTGGAATTCCATCAAATTTCAGATGATTGGTCGATCCCATGAAAAAGAATCGATAGTTTTGGTCTTGCTTTCTTGGAATTCCATCAAACTTCAGATGATTGGTCGATCCCATGCCAAATAATCGATAGTTTTCTTCTTGCGTACTAGGAATTCCATCAAACTTCAGATGATTGGTGGATCCCATGACGAAGAAATGATAGAGTTGGAGTAAAATTCTTGGAAATCCATCAAACTTCAGATGATTGGTCGATTCCATGACAAAGAATCGATAGTTTTCTTCATGCGTTCTTGTAATTCTATAAACTTCAGATGATTGGTAGATCCCATCAAAAAGAATCGATAGTTTTGTTCTTGCGTTCTTGGAATTCAATCAAACTTCAGATGATTGGTCGATCCCATGACAAAGAATCGATAGTTTTGTTCTTGCGTTCTTGGAATTCAATCAAACTTCAGATGATTGGTCGATTCCATGACAAAGAATCGATAGTTTTGTTCATGCGTTCTTGGAATTCCATAAAACTTCAGATGATTGGTAGATCCCATGAAAAAGAATCGATAGTTTTGTTCTTGCGTTCTTGGAATTCCATCAAACTTCAGATGATTGGTCGATCACATTAAAAAGAATCGATAGTTTTGTTCTTGCGTTCTTGGAATTCAATCAAACTTCAGAAGATTGGTCGATCCCATGACAAAGAATCGATATATTTGGTCTTGCTTTCTTGGATATCCATCAAACTTCAGATGATTGATCGATCCCATGACAAAGAATCGATGGTTTTTGACTTGCTTTCTTGGAATTCCATCAAACTTCAGTTGATAGGTCGATTCCATTACAAAGAATCGAGAGTTTTGTTCTTGCGTTCTTGGAATTTCATCAAACTTCAGATGATTGGTCGATCCCATGACGAAGAAATGATAGAGTTGGAGTAAAATTCTTGGAAATCCATCAAACTTCAGATGATTGGTCGATCCCATAACAAAGAATCGAGAGTTTTGTTCTTGCGTTCTTGGAATTCAATCAAACTTCAGAAGATTGGTCGATCCCATGACAAAGAATCGATATATTTGGTCTTGCTTTCTTCGATATCCATCAAACTTCAGATGATTGGTCGATCCCATGAAAAAGAATCGATAGTTTTGTTCTTGCGTTCTTGGAATTCCATCAAACTTCAGATGATTGGTCGATCCCATGACAAAGAATCGATGGTTTTGGACTTGCTTTGTTGGAATTCAATAAATTTCAGTTGTGATTGGTTGATTCCTTGACAAAAAAATTGATAGTTTTGGTCTCGCTTTCTTGAATTTCCATCAAACTTCAGTTGATTGGTCGATCTCATGACGAAGAAATGATAGAGTTGGATTAAAATTCTTGGAATTCCATCAAACTTCAGATGATTGGTCGATCCCATGACAAAGAATCGATAGTTTTGTTCTTGCGTTCTTGGAATTCCATAAAACTTCAGGTGATTGGTAGATCCCATCAAAAAGAATCGATAGTTTTGTTCTTGCGTTCTTGGAATTCAATCAAACTTCAGAAGATTGGTCGATCTCATGACAATGAATCGCAAGTTTTGTTCTTGCGTTCTTGGAATTCAATCAAACTTCAGATGATTGGTCGATCCCATGCCAAATAATCGATAGTTTTGTTCTTGCGTACTAGGAATTCCATCAAACTTCTGATGATTGGTGGATCCCATGACGAAGAAATGATAGAGTTGGAGTAAAATTCTTGGAAATCCATCAAACTTCAGATGATTGGTCGATCCCATAACAAAGAATCGAGAGCTTTGTTCTTGCGTTCTTGGAATTCAATCAAACTTTAGATGATTGGTCGATTCCATGACAAAGAATCGATAGTTTTGTTCATGCGTTCTTGTAATTCCATAAAACTTCAGATGATTGGTAGATTCCATCAAAAAGAATCGATAGTTTTGTTCTTGCGTTCTTGGAATTCAATCAAACTTCAGAAGATTGGTCGATCCCATGACAAAGAATCGATAGTTTTGTTCTTGCGTTCTTGGAATTCAGTCAAACTTCAGAAGATTGGTCGATCCCATGACAAAGAATCAATAGTTTTGTTCATGCGTTCTTTGAATTCCATCAAACTTCAGATGATTGGTCGATCCCATGAAAAAGAATCGATAGTTTTGTTCTTGCGTTCTTGGAATTCCATCAAACTTCAGATGATTGGTCGATCCCATGACAAAGAATCGATAGTTTTGGTCTTGCTTACTCGGAATTCCATCAAACTTCAGTTGATTGGTCGATCCCATAACAAAGAATCGATAGTTTTGTTCATGCGTTCTTTGAATTCAATCAAACTTCAGATGATTGGTCGATCCCATGACAAAGAATCGATGGTTTTGGACTTGCTTTGTTGGAATTCAATAAATTTCAGTTGTGATTGGTTGATTCCTTGACAAAAAAATTGATAGTTTTGGTCTCGCTTTCTTGAATTTCCATCAAACTTCAGTTGATTGGTCGATCTCATGACGAAGAAATGATAGAGTTGGATTAAAATTCTTGGAATTCCATCAAACTTCAGATGATTGGTCGATCCCATGACAAAGAATCGATAGTTTTGTTCTTGCGTTCTTGGAATTCCATAAAACTTCAGGTGATTGGTAGATCCCATCAAAAAGAATCGATAGTTTTGTTCTTGCGTTCTTGGAATTCAATCAAACTTCAGAAGATTGGTCGATCTCATGACAATGAATCGCAAGTTTTGTTCTTGCGTTCTTGGAATTCAATCAAACTTCAGATGATTGGTCGATCCCATGCCAAATAATCGATAGTTTTGTTCTTGCGTACTAGGAATTCCATCAAACTTCTGATGATTGGTGGATCCCATGACGAAGAAATGATAGAGTTGGAGTAAAATTCTTGGAAATCCATCAAACTTCAGATGATTGGTCGATCCCATAACAAAGAATCGAGAGCTTTGTTCTTGCGTTCTTGGAATTCAATCAAACTTTAGATGATTGGTCGATCCCATGACAAAGAATCGATAGTTTTGTTCATGCGTTCTTGTAATTCCATAAAACTTCAGATGATTGGTAGATCCCATCAAAAAGAATCGATAGTTTTGTTCTTGCGTTCTTGGAATTCAATCAAACTTCAGAAGATTGGTCGATCCCATGACAAAGAATCGATAGTTTTGTTCTTGCGTTCTTGGAATTCAGTCAAACTTCAGAAGATTGGTCGATCCCATGACAAAGAATCAATAGTTTTGTTCATGCGTTCTTGGAATTCCATCAAACTTCAGATGATTGGTCGATCCCATGAAAAAGAATCGATAGTTTTGTTCTTGCGTTCTTGGAATTCCATCAAACTTCAGATGATTGGTCGATCCCATGACAAAGAATCGATAGTTTTGGTCTTGCTTACTCGGAATTCCATCAAACTTCAGTTGATTGGTCGATCCCATAACAAAGAATCGATAGTTTTGTTCATGCGTTCTTTGAATTCAATCAAACTTCAAAAGATTAGTCGATCCCATGAAAAAGAATCGATAGTTTTGTTCTTGCGTTCTTGGAAGTCCATCAAACTTCAGATGATTGGTCTATTCCATGACAACGAATCGATAGTTTTGGTCTTGCTTTCTTGAAATTCCATCAAATTTCAGATGATTGGTCGATCCCATGCCAAATAATCGATAGTTTTCTTCTTGCGTACTAGGAATTCCATCAAACTTCAGATGATTGGTCGATCCCATAACAAAGAATCGATAGTTTTGTTCATGCGTTCTTTGAATTCAATCAAACTTCAAAAGATTAGTCGATCCCATGAAAAAGAATCGATAGTTTTGTTCTTGCGTTCTTGGAAGTCCATCAAACTTCAGATGATTGGTCTATTCCATGACAACGAATCGATAGTTTTGGTCTTGCTTTCTTGGAATTCCATCAAATTTCAGATGATTGGTCGATCCCATGAAAAAGAATCGATAGTTTTGGTCTTGCTTTCTTGGAATTCCATCAAACTTCAGATGATTGGTCGATCCCATGCCAAATAATCGATAGTTTTCTTCTTGCGTACTAGGAATTCCATCAAACTTCAGATGATTGGTGGATCCCATGACGAAGAAATGATAGAGTTGGAGTAAAATTCTTGGAAATCCATCAAACTTCAGATGATTGGTCGATTCCATGACAAAGAATCGATAGTTTTCTTCATGCGTTCTTGTAATTCTATAAACTTCAGATGATTGGTAGATCCCATCAAAAAGAATCGATAGTTTTGTTCTTGCGTTCTTGGAATTCAATCAAACTTCAGAAGATTGGTCGATCCCATGACAAAGAATCGTGAGTTTTGTTCTTGCGTTCTTGGAATTCAATCAAACTTCAGATGATTGGTCGATTCCATGACAAAGAATCGATAGTTTTGTTCATGCGTTCTTGGAATTCCATAAAACTTCAGATGATTGGTAGATCCCATGAAAAAGAATCGATAGTTTTGTTCTTGCGTTCTTGGAATTCCATCAAACTTCAGATGATTGGTCGATCACATGAAAAAGAATCGATAGTTTTGTTCTTGCGTTCTTGGAATTCAATCAAACTTCAGAAGATTGGTCGATCCCATGACAAAGAATCGATATATTTGGTCTTGCTTTCTTGGATATCCATCAAACTTCAGATGATTGATCGATCCCATGACAAAGAATCGATGGTTTTTGACTTGCTTTCTTGGAATTCCATCAAACTTCAGTTGATAGGTCGATTCCATTACAAAGAATCGAGAGTTTTGTTCTTGCGTTCTTGGAATTTCATCAAACTTCAGATGATTGGTCGATCCCATGACGAAGAAATGATAGAGTTGGAGTAAAATTCTTGGAAATCCATCAAACTTCAGATGATTGGTCGATCCCATGACAAAGAATCGAGAGTTTTGTTCTTGCGTTCTTGGAATTCAATCAAACTTCAGAAGATTGGTCGATCCCATGACAAAGAATCGATATATTTGGTCTTGCTTTCTTCGATATCCATCAAACTTCAGATGATTGGTCGATCCCATGAAAAAGAATCGATAGTTTTGTTCTTGCGTTCTTGGAATTCCATCAAACTTCAGATGATTGGTCGATCCCATGACAAAGAATCGATGGTTTTGGACTTGCTTTGTTGGAATTCAATAAATTTCAGTTGTGATTGGTTGATTCCTTGACAAAAAAATTGATAGTTTTGGTCTCGCTTTCTTGAATTTCCATCAAACTTCAGTTGATTGGTCGATCTCATGACGAAGAAATGATAGAGTTGGATTAAAATTCTTGGAATTCCATCAAACTTCAGATGATTGGTCGATCCCATGACAAAGAATCGATAGTTTTGTTCTTGCGTTCTTGGAATTCCATAAAACTTCAGGTGATTGGTAGATCCCATCAAAAAGAATCGATAGTTTTGTTCTTGCGTTCTTGGAATTCAATCAAACTTCAGAAGATTGGTCGATCTCATGACAATGAATCGCAAGTTTTGTTCTTGCGTTCTTGGAATTCAATCAAACTTCAGATGATTGGTCGATCCCATGCCAAATAATCGATAGTTTTGTTCTTGCGTACTAGGAATTCCATCAAACTTCTGATGATTGGTGGATCCCATGACGAAGAAATGATAGAGTTGGAGTAAAATTCTTGGAAATCCATCAAACTTCAGATGATTGGTCGATCCCATAACAAAGAATCGAGAGCTTTGTTCTTGCGTTCTTGGAATTCAATCAAACTTTAGATGATTGGTCGATTCCATGACAAAGAATCGATAGTTTTGTTCATGCGTTCTTGTAATTCCATAAAACTTCAGATGATTGGTAGATTCCATCAAAAAGAATCGATAGTTTTGTTCTTGCGTTCTTGGAATTCAATCAAACTTCAGAAGATTGGTCGATCCCATGACAAAGAATCGATAGTTTTGTTCTTGCGTTCTTGGAATTCAGTCAAACTTCAGAAGATTGGTCGATCCCATGACAAAGAATCAATAGTTTTGTTCATGCGTTCTTTGAATTCCATCAAACTTCAGATGATTGGTCGATCCCATGAAAAAGAATCGATAGTTTTGTTCTTGCGTTCTTGGAATTCCATCAAACTTCAGATGATTGGTCGATCCCATGACAAAGAATCGATAGTTTTGGTCTTGCTTACTCGGAATTCCATCAAACTTCAGTTGATTGGTCGATCCCATAACAAAGAATCGATAGTTTTGTTCATGCGTTCTTTGAATTCAATCAAACTTCAAAAGATTAGTCGATCCCATGAAAAAGAATCGATAGTTTTGTTCTTGCGTTCTTGGAAGTCCATCAAACTTCAGATGATTGGTCTATTCCATGACAACGAATCGATAGTTTTGGTCTTGCTTTCTTGGAATTCCATCAAATTTCAGATGATTGGTCGATCCCATGCCAAATAATCGATAGTTTTCTTCTTGCGTACTAGGAATTCCATCAAACTTCAGATGATTGGTCGATCCCATAACAAAGAATCGATAGTTTTGTTCATGCGTTCTTTGAATTCAATCAAACTTCAAAAGATTAGTCGATCCCATGAAAAAGAATCGATAGTTTTGTTCTTGCGTTCTTGGAAGTCCATCAAACTTCAGATGATTGGTCTATTCCATGACAACGAATCGATAGTTTTGGTCTTGCTTTCTTGGAATTCAATCAAACTTCAGATGATTGGTCGATCCCATGAAAAAGAATCGATAGTTTTGGTCTTGCTTTCTTGGAATTCCATCAAACTTCAGATGATTGGTCGATCCCATGCCAAATAATCGATAGTTTTCTTCTTGCGTACTAGGAATTCCATCAAACTTCAGATGATTGGTGGATCCCATGACGAAGAAATGATAGAGTTGGAGTAAAATTCTTGGAAATCCATCAAACTTCAGATGATTGGTCGATTCCATGACAAAGAATCGATAGTTTTCTTCATGCGTTCTTGTAATTCTATAAACTTCAGATGATTGGTAGATCCCATCAAAAAGAATCGATAGTTTTGTTCTTGCGTTCTTGGAATTCAATCAAACTTCAGAAGATTGGTCGATCCCATGACAAAGAATCGTGAGTTTTGTTCTTGCGTTCTTGGAATTCAATCAAACTTCAGATGATTGGTCGATTCCATGACAAAGAATCGATAGTTTTGTTCATGCGTTCTTGGAATTCCATAAAACTTCAGATGATTGGTAGATCCCATGAAAAAGAATCGATAGTTTTGTTCTTGTGTTCTTGGTATTCAATCAAACTTCAGAAGATTGGTCGATCCCATGACAAAGAATCGATAGTTTTGTTCATGCGTTCTTGGAATTCCATAAAACTTCTGATGATTGGTCGATCACATGTAAAAGAATCGGTAGTTTTGTTCTTGCGTTCTTGGAATTCAATCAAACTTCAGAAGATTGGTCGAACCCATGACAAAGAATCGATATATTTGGTCTCGCTTTTTTGGATATCCATCAAACTTCAGATGATTGGTCGATCCCATGACAAAGAATCGATGGTTTTTGACTTGCTTTCTTGGAATTCCATTAAATTTCAGTTGATTGGTCGATCCCATTACAAAGAATCGAGAGTTTTGTTCTTGCGTTCTTGGAATTCCATCAAACTTCAGATGATTGATCGATCCCATGACAAAGAATCGATGGTTTTGGACTTGCTTTGTTGGAATTCTATAAATTTCAGTTGTGATTGGTTGATTCCTTGACAAAAAAATTGATAGTTTTGGTCTCGCTTTCTTGAATTTCCATCAAACTTCAGTTGATTGGTCGATCTCATGACGAAGAAATGATAGAGTTGGATTAAAATTCTTGGAATTCCATCAAACTTCAGATGATTGGTCGATCCCATGACAAAGAATCGATAGTTTTGTTCTTGCGTTCTTGGAATTCCATAAAACTTCAGGTGATTGGTAGATCCCATCAAAAAGAATCGATAGTTTTGTTCTTGCGTTCTTGGAATTCAATCAAACTTCAGAAGATTGGTCGATCTCATGACAATGAATCGCAAGTTTTGTTCTTGCGTTCTTGGAATTCAATCAAACTTCAGATGATTGGTCGATCCCATGCCAAATAATCGATAGTTTTGTTCTTGCGTACTAGGAATTCCATCAAACTTCTGATGATTGGTGGATCCCATGACGAAGAAATGATAGAGTTGGAGTAAAATTCTTGGAAATCCATCAAACTTCAGATGATTGGTCGATCCCATAACAAAGAATCGAGAGCTTTGTTCTTGCGTTCTTGGAATTCAATCAAACTTTAGATGATTGGTCGATTCCATGACAAAGAATCGATAGTTTTGTTCATGCGTTCTTGTAATTCCATAAAACTTCAGATGATTGGTAGATTCCATCAAAAAGAATCGATAGTTTTGTTCTTGCGTTCTTGGAATTCAATCAAACTTCAGAAGATTGGTCGATCCCATGACAAAGAATCGATAGTTTTGTTCTTGCGTTCTTGGAATTCCGTCAAACTTCAGAAGATTGGTCGATCCCATGACAAAGAATCGATAGTTTTGTTCATGCGTTCTTTGAATTCCATCAAACTTCAGATGATTGGTCGATCCCATGAAAAAGAATCGATAGTTTTGTTCTTGCGTTCTTGGAATTCCATCAAACTTCAGATGATTGGTCGATCCCATGACAAAGAATCGATAGTTTTGGTCTTGCTTACTCGGAATTCCATCAAACTTCAGTTGATTGGTCGATCCCATAACAAAGAATCGATAGTTTTGTTCATGCGTTCTTTGAATTCAATCAAACTTCAAAAGATTAGTCGATCCCATGAAAAAGAATCGATAGTTTTGTTCTTGCGTTCTTGGAAGTCCATCAAACTTCAGATGATTGGTCTATTCCATGACAACGAATCGATAGTTTTGGTCTTGCTTTCTTGGAATTCCATCAAATTTCAGATGATTGGTCGATCCCATGCCAAATAATCGATAGTTTTCTTCTTGCGTACTAGGAATTCCATCAAACTTCAGATGATTGGTCGATCCCATAACAAAGAATCGATAGTTTTGTTCATGCGTTCTTTGAATTCAATCAAACTTCAAAAGATTAGTCGATCCCATGAAAAAGAATCGATAGTTTTGTTCTTGCGTTCTTGGAAGTCCATCAAACTTCAGATGATTGGTCTATTCCATGACAACGAATCGATAGTTTTGGTCTTGCTTTCTTGGAATTCCATCAAACTTCAGATGATTGGTCGATCCCATGAAAAAGAATCGATAGTTTTGGTCTTGCTTTCTTGGAATTCCATCAAACTTCAGATGATTGGTCGATCCCATGCCAAATAATCGATAGTTTTCTTCTTGCGTACTAGGAATTCCATCAAACTTCAGATGATTGGTGGATCCCATGACGAAGAAATGATAGAGTTGGAGTAAAATTCTTGGAAATCCATCAAACTTCAGATGATTGGTCGATTCCATGACAAAGAATCGATAGTTTTCTTCATGCGTTCTTGTAATTCTATAAACTTCAGATGATTGGTAGATCCCATCAAAAAGAATCGATAGTTTTGTTCTTGCGTTCTTGGAATTCAATCAAACTTCAGAAGATTGGTCGATCCCATGACAAAGAATCGTGAGTTTTGTTCTTGCGTTCTTGGAATTCAATCAAACTTCAGATGATTGGTCGATTCCATGACAAAGAATCGATAGTTTTGTTCTTGCGTTCTTGGAATTCCATAAAACTTCAGATGATTGGTAGATCCCATGAAAAAGAATCGATAGTTTTGTTCTTGTGTTCTTGGTATTCAATCAAACTTCAGAAGATTGGTCGATCCCATGACAAAGAATCGATAGTTTTGTTCATGCGTTCTTGGAATTCCATAAAACTTCAGATGATTGGTCGATCACATGTAAAAGAATCGGTAGTTTTGTTCTTGCGTTCTTGGAATTCAATCAAACTTCAGAAGATTGGTCGAACCCATGACAAAGAATCGATATATTTGGTCTTGCTTTCTTGGATATCCATCAAACTTCAGATGATTGGTCGATCCCATGACAAAGAATCGATGGTTTTTGACTTGCTTTCTTGGAATTCCATTAAATTTCAGTTGATTGGTCGATCCCATTACAAAGAATCGAGAGTTTTGTTCTTGCGTTCTTGGAATTCCATCAAACTTCAGATGATTGATCGATCCCATGACAAAGAATCGATGGTTTTGGACTTGCTTTGTTGGAATTCTATAAATTTCAGTTGTGATTGGTTGATTCCCTGACAAAAAAATCGATAGTTTTGGTCTTGTTTTCTTGAAATTCCATCAAACTTCAGTTGATTGGTCGATCTCATGACGAAGAAATGATAGAGTTGGATTAAAATTCTTGGAATTCCATCAAACTTCAGATGATTGGTCGATCCCATGACAAAGAATCGATAGTTTTGTACTTGCGTTCTTGGAATTCCATCAAACTTCAGATGATTGGTCGATCCCATGACAAAGAATCGATAGTTTTGGTCTTGCTTTCTTGGAATTCCATCAAACTTCAGATGATTGGTCGATCCCATGAAAAAGAATCGATAGTTTTGTTCTTCCGTTCTTGGAATTCCATCAAACTTCAGATGATTGGTCGATCCCATGACAAAGAATCGATAGTTTTGGTCTTGCTTACTTGGAATTCCATCAAACTTCAGTTGATTGGTGGATCCCATGACGAAGAAATCATAGAGTTGGATTTAAATTCTTGGAATTCCATCAAACTTCAGATGATTGGTCGATCTCATAAAAAAGAATTGATAGTATTGGTCTTGCGTTCTTGGAATTCCATCAAACTTCAGATGATTGGTCGATCCCATGACAAAGAATCGATAGTTTTGGTCTCGCTTTCTTGAATTTCCATCAAACTTCAGTTGATTGGTCGATCTCATGACGAAGAAATGATAGAGTTGGATTAAAATTCTTGGAATTCCATCAAACTTTAGATGATTGGTCGATCCCATGACAAAGAATCGATAGTTTTGTTCTTGCATTCTTGGAATTCCATAAAACTTCAGGTGATTGGTAGATCCCATCAAAAAGAATCGATAGTTTTGTTCTTGCGTTCTTGGAATTCAATCAAACTTCAGAAGATTGGTCGATCTCATGACAATGAATCGCAAGTTTTGTTCTTGCGTTCTTGGAATTCAATCAAACTTCAGATGATTGGTCGATCCCATGCCAAATAATCGATAGTTTTGTTATTGCGTACTAGGAATTCCATCAAACTTCAGATGATTGGTGGATCCCATGACGAAGAAATGATAGAGTTGGAGTAAAATTCTTGGAAATCCATCAAACTTCAGATGATTGGTCGATCCCATGAAAAAGAATCGATAGTTTTGGTCTTGCTTTCTTGGAATTCCATCAAACTTCAGATGATTGGTCGATCCCATGCCAAATAATCGATAGTTTTCTTCTTGCGTACTAGGAATTCCATCAAACTTCAGATGATTGGTGGATCCCATGACGAAGAAATGATAGAGTTGGAGTAAAATTCTTGGAAATCCATCAAACTTCAGATGATTGGTCGATTCCATGACAAAGAATCGATAGTTTTCTTCATGCGTTCTTGTAATTCTATAAACTTCAGATGATTGGTAGATCCCATCAAAAAGAATCGATAGTTTTGTTCTTGCGTTCTTGGAATTCAATCAAACTTCAGAAGATTGGTCGATCCCATGACAAAGAATCGTGAGTTTTGTTCTTGCGTTCTTGGAATTCAATCAAACTTCAGATGATTGGTCGATTCCATGACAAAGAATCGATAGTTTTGTTCATGCGTTCTTGGAATTCCATAAAACTTCAGATGATTGGTAGATCCCATGAAAAAGAATCGATAGTTTTGTTCTTGTGTTCTTGGTATTCAATCAAACTTCAGAAGATTGGTCGATCCCATGACAAAGAATCGATAGTTTTGTTCATGCGTTCTTGGAATTCCATAAAACTTCAGATGATTGGTAGATCCCATGAAAAAGAATCGATAGTTTTGTTCTTGTGTTCTTGGTATTCAATCAAACTTCAGAAGATTGGTCGATCCCATGACAAAGAATCGATAGTTTTGTTCATGCGTTCTTGGAATTCCATAAAACTTCTGATGATTGGTCGATCACATGTAAAAGAATCGGTAGTTTTGTTCTTGCGTTCTTGGAATTCAATCAAACTTCAGAAGATTGGTCGAACCCATGACAAAGAATCGATATATTTGGTCTCGCTTTTTTGGATATCCATCAAACTTCAGATGATTGGTCGATCCCATGACAAAGAATCGATGGTTTTTGACTTGCTTTCTTGGAATTCCATTAAATTTCAGTTGATTGGTCGATCCCATTACAAAGAATCGAGAGTTTTGTTCTTGCGTTCTTGGAATTCCATCAAACTTCAGATGATTGATCGATCCCATGACAAAGAATCGATGGTTTTGGACTTGCTTTGTTGGAATTCTATAAATTTCAGTTGTGATTGGTTGATTCCCTGACAAAAAAATCGATAGTTTTGGTCTTGTTTTCTTGAAATTCCATCAAACTTCAGTTGATTGGTCGATCTCATGACGAAGAAATGATAGAGTTGGATTAAAATTCTTGGAATTCCATCAAACTTCAGATGATTGGTCGATCCCATGACAAAGAATCGATAGTTTTGTTTTTGCGTTCTTGGAATTCCATCAAACTTCAGATGATTGGTCGATCCCATGACAAAGAATCGATAGTTTTGGTCTTGCTTTCTTGGAATTCCATCAAACTTCAGATGATTGGTCGATCCCATGACAAAGAATCGATAGTTTTGTTCTTCCGTTCTTGGAATTCCATCAAACTTCAGATGATTGGTCGATCCCATGACAAAGAATCGATAGTTTTGGTCTTGCTTACTTGGAATTCCATCAAACTTCAGTTGATTGGTGGATCCCATGACGAAGAAATCATAGAGTTGGATTTAAATTCTTGGAATTCCATCAAACTTCAGATGATTGGTCGATCTCATAAAAAAGAATTGATAGTATTGGTCTTGCGTTCTTGGAATTCCATCAAACTTCAGATGATTGGTCGATCCCATGACAAAGAATCGATAGTTTTGGTCTCGCTTTCTTGAATTTCCATCAAACTTCAGTTGATTGGTCGATCTCATGACGAAGAAATGATAGAGTTGGATTAAAATTCTTGGAATTCCATCAAACTTTAGATGATTGGTCGATCCCATGACAAAGAATCGATAGTTTTGTTCTTGCATTCTTGGAATTCCATAAAACTTCAGGTGATTGGTAGATCCCATCAAAAAGAATCGATAGTTTTGTTCTTGCGTTCTTGGAATTCAATCAAACTTCAGAAGATTGGTCGATCTCATGACAATGAATCGCAAGTTTTGTTCTTGCGTTCTTGGAATTCAATCAAACTTCAGATGATTGGTCGATCCCATGCCAAATAATCGATAGTTTTGTTATTGCGTACTAGGAATTCCATCAAACTTCAGATGATTGGTGGATCCCATGACGAAGAAATGATAGAGTTGGAGTAAAATTCTTGGAAATCCATCAAACTTCAGATGATTGGTCGATCCCATGAAAAAGAATCGATAGTTTTGGTCTTGCTTTCTTGGAATTCCATCAAACTTCAGATGATTGGTCGATCCCATGCCAAATAATCGATAGTTTTCTTCTTGCGTACTAGGAATTCCATCAAACTTCAGATGATTGGTGGATCCCATGACGAAGAAATGATAGAGTTGGAGTAAAATTCTTGGAAATCCATCAAACTTCAGATGATTGGTCGATTCCATGACAAAGAATCGATAGTTTTCTTCATGCGTTCTTGTAATTCTATAAACTTCAGATGATTGGTAGATCCCATCAAAAAGAATCGATAGTTTTGTTCTTGCGTTCTTGGAATTCAATCAAACTTCAGAAGATTGGTCGATCCCATGACAAAGAATCGTGAGTTTTGTTCTTGCGTTCTTGGAATTCAATCAAACTTCAGATGATTGGTCGATTCCATGACAAAGAATCGATAGTTTTGTTCATGCGTTCTTGGAATTCCATAAAACTTCAGATGATTGGTAGATCCCATGAAAAAGAATCGATAGTTTTGTTCTTGCGTTCTTGGAATTCAATCAAACTTCAGAAGATTGGTCGATCCCATGACAAAGAATCGTGAGTTTTGTTCTTGCGTTCTTGGAATTCAATCAAACTTCAGATGATTGGTCGATTCCATGACAAAGAATCGATAGTTTTGTTCATGCGTTCTTGGAATTCCATAAAACTTCAGATGATTGGTAGATCCCATGAAAAAGAATCGATAGTTTTGTTCTTGTGTTCTTGGTATTCAATCAAACTTCAGAAGATTGGTCGATCCCATGACAAAGAATCGATAGTTTTGTTCATGCGTTCTTGGAATTCCATAAAACTTCAGATGATTGGTAGATCCCATGAAAAAGAATCGATAGTTTTGTTCTTGTGTTCTTGGTATTCAATCAAACTTCAGAAGATTGGTCGATCCCATGACAAAGAATCGATAGTTTTGTTCATGCGTTCTTGGAATTCCATAAAACTTCTGATGATTGGTCGATCACATGTAAAAGAATCGGTAGTTTTGTTCTTGCGTTCTTGGAATTCAATCAAACTTCAGAAGATTGGTCGAACCCATGACAAAGAATCGATATATTTGGTCTCGCTTTTTTGGATATCCATCAAACTTCAGATGATTGGTCGATCCCATGACAAAGAATCGATGGTTTTTGACTTGCTTTCTTGGAATTCCATTAAATTTCAGTTGATTGGTCGATCCCATTACAAAGAATCGAGAGTTTTGTTCTTGCGTTCTTGGAATTCCATCAAACTTCAGATGATTGATCGATCCCATGACAAAGAATCGATGGTTTTGGACTTGCTTTGTTGGAATTCTATAAATTTCAGTTGTGATTGGTTGATTCCCTGACAAAAAAATCGATAGTTTTGGTCTTGTTTTCTTGAAATTCCATCAAACTTCAGTTGATTGGTCGATCTCATGACGAAGAAATGATAGAGTTGGATTAAAATTCTTGGAATTCCATCAAACTTCAGATGATTGGTCGATCCCATGACAAAGAATCGATAGTTTTGTTCTTGCGTTCTTGGAATTCCATCAAACTTCAGATGATTGGTCGATCCCATGACAAAGAATCGATAGTTTTGGTCTTGCTTTCTTGGAATTCCATCAAACTTCAGATGATTGGTCGATCCCATGAAAAAGAATCGATAGTTTTGTTCTTCCGTTCTTGGAATTCCATCAAACTTCAGATGATTGGTCGATCCCATGACAAAGAATCGATAGTTTTGGTCTTGCTTACTTGGAATTCCATCAAACTTCAGTTGATTGGTGGATCCCATGACGAAGAAATCATAGAGTTGGATTTAAATTCTTGGAATTCCATCAAACTTCAGATGATTGGTCGATCTCATAAAAAAGAATTGATAGTATTGGTCTTGCGTTCTTGGAATTCCATCAAACTCAGATGATTGGTCGATCCCATGACAAAGAATCGATAGTTTTGGTCTCGCTTTCTTGAATTTCCATCAAACTTCAGTTGATTGGTCGATCTCATGACGAAGAAATGATAGAGTTGGATTAAAATTCTTGGAATTCCATCAAACTTTAGATGATTGGTCGATCCCATGACAAAGAATCGATAGTTTTGTTCTTGCATTCTTGGAATTCCATAAAACTTCAGGTGATTGGTAGATCCCATCAAAAAGAATCGATAGTTTTGTTCTTGCGTTCTTGGAATTCAATCAAACTTCAGAAGATTGGTCGATCTCATGACAATGAATCGCAAGTTTTGTTCTTGCGTTCTTGGAATTCAATCAAACTTCAGATGATTGGTCGATCCCATGCCAAATAATCGATAGTTTTGTTATTGCGTACTAGGAATTCCATCAAACTTCAGATGATTGGTGGATCCCATGACGAAGAAATGATAGAGTTGGAGTAAAATTCTTGGAAATCCATCAAACTTCAGATGATTGGTCGATCCCATGAAAAAGAATCGATAGTTTTGGTCTTGCTTTCTTGGAATTCCATCAAACTTCAGATGATTGGTCGATCCCATGCCAAATAATCGATAGTTTTCTTCTTGCGTACTAGGAATTCCATCAAACTTCAGATGATTGGTGGATCCCATGACGAAGAAATGATAGAGTTGGAGTAAAATTCTTGGAAATCCATCAAACTTCAGATGATTGGTCGATTCCATGACAAAGAATCGATAGTTTTCTTCATGCGTTCTTGTAATTCTATAAACTTCAGATGATTGGTAGATCCCATCAAAAAGAATCGATAGTTTTGTTCTTGCGTTCTTGGAATTCAATCAAACTTCAGAAGATTGGTCGATCCCATGACAAAGAATCGTGAGTTTTGTTCTTGCGTTCTTGGAATTCAATCAAACTTCAGATGATTGGTCGATTCCATGACAAAGAATCGATAGTTTTGTTCATGCGTTCTTGGAATTCCATAAAACTTCAGATGATTGGTAGATCCCATGAAAAAGAATCGATAGTTTTGTTCTTGTGTTCTTGGTATTCAATCAAACTTCAGAAGATTGGTCGATCCCATGACAAAGAATCGATAGTTTTGTTCATGCGTTCTTGGAATTCCATAAAACTTCTGATGATTGGTCGATCACATGTAAAAGAATCGGTAGTTTTGTTCTTGCGTTCTTGGAATTCAATCAAACTTCAGAAGATTGGTCGAACCCATGACAAAGAATCGATATATTTGGTCTCGCTTTTTTGGATATCCATCAAACTTCAGATGATTGGTCGATCCCATGACAAAGAATCGATGGTTTTTGACTTGCTTTCTTGGAATTCCATTAAATTTCAGTTGATTGGTCGATCCCATTACAAAGAATCGAGAGTTTTGTTCTTGCGTTCTTGGAATTCCATCAAACTTCAGATGATTGATCGATCCCATGACAAAGAATCGATGGTTTTGGACTTGCTTTGTTGGAATTCTATAAATTTCAGTTGTGATTGGTTGATTCCCTGACAAAAAAATCGATAGTTTTGGTCTTGTTTTCTTGAAATTCCATCAAACTTCAGTTGATTGGTCGATCTCATGACGAAGAAATGATAGAGTTGGATTAAAATTCTTGGAATTCCATCAAACTTCAGATGATTGGTCGATCCCATGACAAAGAATCGATAGTTTTGTATTTGCGTTCTTGGAATTCCATCAAACTTCAGATGATTGGTCGATCCCATGACAAAGAATCGATAGTTTTGGTCTTGCTTTCTTGGAATTCCATCAAACTTCAGATGATTGGTCGATCCCATGAAAAAGAATCGATAGTTTTGTTCTTCCGTTCTTGGAATTCCATCAAACTTCAGATGATTGGTCGATCCCATGACAAAGAATCGATAGTTTTGGTCTTGCTTACTTGGAATTCCATCAAACTTCAGTTGATTGGTGGATCCCATGACGAAGAAATCATAGAGTTGGATTTAAATTCTTGGAATTCCATCAAACTTCAGATGATTGGTCGATCTCATAAAAAAGAATTGATAGTATTGGTCTTGCGTTCTTGGAATTCCATCAAACTTCAGATGATTGGTCGATCCCATGACAAAGAATCGATAGTTTTGGTCTCGCTTTCTTGAATTTCCATCAAACTTCAGTTGATTGGTCGATCTCATGACGAAGAAATGATAGAGTTGGATTAAAATTCTTGGAATTCCATCAAACTTTAGATGATTGGTCGATCCCATGACAAAGAATCGATAGTTTTGTTCTTGCATTCTTGGAATTCCATAAAACTTCAGGTGATTGGTAGATCCCATCAAAAAGAATCGATAGTTTTGTTCTTGCGTTCTTGGAATTCAATCAAACTTCAGAAGATTGGTCGATCTCATGACAATGAATCGCAAGTTTTGTTCTTGCGTTCTTGGAATTCAATCAAACTTCAGATGATTGGTCGATCCCATGCCAAATAATCGATAGTTTTGTTATTGCGTACTAGGAATTCCATCAAACTTCAGATGATTGGTGGATCCCATGACGAAGAAATGATAGAGTTGGAGTAAAATTCTTGGAAATCCATCAAACTTCAGATGATTGGTCGATCCCATAACAAAGAATCGAGAGTTTTGTTCTTGCGTTCTTGGAATTCAATCAAACTTTAGATGATTGGTCGATTCCATGACAAAGAATCGATAGTTTTGTTCATGCGTTCTTGTAATTCCATAAAACTTCAGATGATTGGTAGATCCCATCAAAAAGAATCGATAGTTTTGTTCTTGCGTTCTTGGAGTTCAATCAAACTTCAGAAGATTGGTCGATCCCATGACAAAGAATCGATAGTTTTGTTCTTGCGTTCTTGGAATTCAGTCAAACTTCAGAAGATTGGTCGATCCCATGACAAAGAATCGATAGTTTTGTTCATGCGTTCTTGGAATTCCATCAAACTTCAGATGATTGGTCGATCCCATGAAAAAGAATCGATAGTTTTGTTCTTGCGTTCTTGGAATTCCATCAAACTTCAGATGATTGGTCGATCCCATGACAAAGAATCGATAGTTTTGGTCTTGCTTACTCGGAATTCCATCAAACTTCAGTTGATTGGTCGATCCCATAACAAAGAATCGATAGTTTTGTTCATGCGTTCTTTGAATTCAATCAAACTTCAAAAGATTAGTCGATCCCATGAAAGAGAATCGATAGTTTTGTTCTTGCGTTCTTGGAAGTCCATCAAACTTCAGATGATTGGTCTATTCCATGACAACGAATCGATAGTTTTGGTCTTGCTTTCTTGGAATTCCATCAAATTTCAGATGATTGGGCGATCCCATGCCAAATAATCGATAGTTTTCTTCTTGCGTACTAGGAATTCCATCAAACTTCAGATGATTGGTCGATCCCATAACAAAGAATCGATAGTTTTGTTCATGCGTTCTTTGAATTCAATCAAACTTCAAAAGATTAGTCGATCCCATGAAAAAGAATCGATAGTTTTGTTCTTGCGTTCTTGGAAGTCCATCAAACTTCAGATGATTGGTCTATTCCATGACAACGAATCGATAGTTTTGGTCTTGCTTTCTTGGAATTCCATCAAATTTCAGATGATTGGTCGATCCCATGAAAAAGAATCGATAGTTTTGGTCTTGCTTTCTTGGAATTCCATCAAACTTCAGATGATTGGTCGATCCCATGCCAAATAATCGATAGTTTTCTTCTTGCGTACTAGGAATTCCATCAAACTTTAGATGATTGGTGGATCCCATGACGAAGAAATGATAGAGTTGGAGTAAAATTCTTGGAAATCCATCAAACTTCAGATGATTGGTCGATTCCATGACAAAGAATCGATAGTTTTGTTCATGCGTTCTTGTAATTCCATAAACTTCAGATGATTGGTAGATCCCATCAAAAAGAATCGATAGTTTTGTTCTTGCGTTCTTGGAATTCAATCAAACTTCAGAAGATTGGTCGATCTCATGACAAAGAATCGTGAGTTTTGTTCTTGCGTTCTTGGAATTCAATCAAACTTCAGATGATTGGTCGATTCCATGACAAAGAATCGATAGTTTTGTTCATGCGTTCTTGGAATTCCATAAAACTTCAGATGATTGGTAGATCCCATGAAAAAGAATCGATAGTTTTGTTCTTGCGTTCTTGGAATTCAATCAAACTTCAGAAGATTGGTCGATCCCATGACAAAGAATCGATAGTTTTGTTCATGCGTTCTTGGAATTCCATAAAACTTCTGATGATTGGTCGATCACATGAAAAAGAATCGGTAGTTTTGTTCTTGCGTTCTTGGAATTCAATCAAACTTCAGAAGATTGGTCAAACCCATGACAAAGAATCGATATATTTGGTCTCGCTTTTTTGGATATCCATCAAACTTCAGATGATTGGTCGATCCCATGACAAAGAATCGATGGTTTTTGACTTGCTTTCTTGGAATTCCATTAATTTTCAGTTGATTGGTCGATCCCATTACAAAGAATCGAGAGTTTTGTTCTTGCGTTTTTGGAAGTCCATCAAACTTCAGATGATTGGTCGATCCCATGAAAAAGAATCGATAGTTTTGTTCTTGCGTTCTTGGAATTCCATCAAACTTCAGATGATTGGTCGATCACATTAAAAAGAATCGATAGTTTTAATCTTGCGTTCTTGGAATTCAATCAAACTTCAGAAGATTGGTCGATCCCATGACAAAGAATCGATATATTTGGTCTTGCTTTCTTGGATATCCATCAAACTTCAGATGATTGATCGATCCCATGACAAAGAATCGATGGTTTTTGACTTGCTTTCTTGGAATTCCATCAAACTTCAGTTGATAGGTCGATTCCATTACAAAGAATCGAGAGTTTTGTTCTTTCGTTCTTGGAATTCCATCAAACTTCAGATGATTGGTCGATCCCATGACGAAGAAATGATAGAGTTGGAGTAAAATTCTTGGAAATCCATCAACCTTCAGATGATTGGTCGATCCCATAACAAAGAATCGAGAGTTTTGTTCTTGCGTTTTTGGAAGTCCATCAAACTTCAGATGATTGGTCGATCCCATGAAAAAGAATCGATAGTTTTGTTCTTGCGTTCTTGGAATTCCATCAAACTTCAGATGATTGATCGATCCCATGACAAAGAATCGATGGTTTTGGACTTGCTTTGTTGGAATTCTATAAATTTCAGTTGTGATTGGTTGATTCCCTGACAAAAAAATCGATAGTTTTGGTCTTGTTTTCTTGAAATTCCATCAAACTTCAGTTGATTGGTCGATCTCATGACGAAGAAATGATAGAGTTGGATTAAAATTCTTGGAATTCCATCAAACTTCTGATGATTGGTCGATCCCATGACAAAGAATCGATAGTTTTGTATTTGCGTTCTTGGAATTCCATCAAACTTCAGATGATTGGTCGATCCCATGACAAAGAATCGATAGTTTTGGTCTTGCTTTCTTGGAATTCCATCAAACTTCAGATGATTGGTCGATCCCATGAAAAAGAATCGATAGTTTTGTTCTTCCGTTCTTGGAATTCCATCAAACTTCAGATGATTGGTCGATCCCATGACAAAGAATCGATAGTTTTGGTCTTGCTTACTTGGAATTCCATCAAACTTCAGTTGATTGGTGGATCCCATGACGAAGAAATCATAGAGTTGGATTTAAATTCTTGGAATTCCATCAAACTTCAGTTGATAGGTCGATTCCATTACAAAGAATCGAGAGTTTTGTTCTTTCGTTCTTGGAATTCCATCAAACTTCAGATGATTGGTCGATCCCATGACGAAGAAATGATAGGGTTGGAGTAAAATTCTTGGAAATCCATCAACCTTCAGATGATTGTTCGATCCCATAACAAAGAATCGAGAGTTTTGTTCTTGCGTTCTTGGAATTCAATCAAACTTCAGATGATTGGTCGATTCCATGACAAAGAATCGAGAGTTTTGTTCTTGCGTTTTTGGAAGTCCATCAAACTTCAGATGATTGGTCGATCCCATGAAAAAGAATCGATAGTTTTGTTCTTGCGTTCTTGGAATTCCATCAAACTTCAGATGATTGATCGATCCCATGACAAAGAATCGATGGTTTTGGACTTGCTTTGTTGGAATTCTATAAATTTCAGTTGTGATTGGTTGATTCCCTGACAAAAAAATCGATAGTTTTGGTCTTGTTTTCTTGAAATTCCATCAAACTTCAGTTGATTGGTCGATCTCATGACGAAGAAATGATAGAGTTGGATTAAAATTCTTGGAATTCCATCAAACTTCAGATGATTGGTCGATCCCATGACAAAGAATCGATAGTTTTGTATTTGCGTTCTTGGAATTCCATCAAACTTCAGATGATTGGTCGATCCCATGACAAAGAATCGATAGTTTTGGTCTTGCTTTCTTGGAATTCCATCAAACTTCAGATGATTGGTCGATCCCATGAAAAAGAATCGATAGTTTTGTTCTTCCGTTCTTGGAATTCCATCAAACTTCAGATGATTGGTCGATCCCATGACAAAGAATCGATAGTTTTGGTCTTGCTTACTTGGAATTCCATCAAACTTCAGTTGATTGGTGGATCCCATGACGAAGAAATCATAGAGTTGGATTTAAATTCTTGGAATTCCATCAAACTTCAGATGATTGGTCGATCTCATAAAAAAGAATTGATAGTATTGGTCTTGCGTTCTTGGAATTCCATCAAACTTCAGATGATTGGTCGATCCCATGACAAAGAATCGATAGTTTTGGTCTCGCTTTCTTGAATTTCCATCAAACTTCAGTTGATTGGTCGATCTCATGACGAAGAAATGATAGAGTTGGATTAAAATTCTTGGAATTCCATCAAACTTTAGATGATTGGTCGATCCCATGACAAAGAATCGATAGTTTTGTTCTTGCATTCTTGGAATTCCATAAAACTTCAGGTGATTGGTAGATCCCATCAAAAAGAATCGATAGTTTTGTTCTTGCGTTCTTGGAATTCAATCAAACTTCAGAAGATTGGTCGATCTCATGACAATGAATCGCAAGTTTTGTTCTTGCGTTCTTGGAATTCAATCAAACTTCAGATGATTGGTCGATCCCATGCCAAATAATCGATAGTTTTGTTATTGCGTACTAGGAATTCCATCAAACTTCAGAAGATTGGTCGATCCCATGACAAAGAATCGATAGTTTTGTTCTTGCGTTCTTGGAATTCAGTCAAACTTCAGAAGATTGGTCGATCCCATGACAAAGAATCGATAGTTTTGTTCATGCGTTCTTGGAATTCCATCAAACTTCAGATGATTGGTCGATCCCATGAAAAAGAATCGATAGTTTTGTTCTTGCGTTCTTGGAATTCCATCAAACTTCAGATGATTGGTCGATCCCATGACAAAGAATCGATAGTTTTGGTCTTGCTTACTCGGAATTCCATCAAACTTCAGTTGATTGGTCGATCCCATAACAAAGAATCGATAGTTTTGTTCATGCGTTCTTTGAATTCAATCAAACTTCAAAAGATTAGTCGATCCCATGAAAGAGAATCGATAGTTTTGTTCTTGCGTTCTTGGAAGTCCATCAAACTTCAGATGATTGGTCTATTCCATGACAACGAATCGATAGTTTTGGTCTTGCTTTCTTGGAATTCCATCAAATTTCAGATGATTGGTCGATCCCATGCCAAATAATCGATAGTTTTCTTCTTGCGTACTAGGAATTCCATCAAACTTCAGATGATTGGTCGATCCCATAACAAAGAATCGATAGTTTTGTTCATGCGTTCTTTGAATTCAATCAAACTTCAAAAGATTAGTCGATCCCATGAAAAAGAATCGATAGTTTTGTTCTTGCGTTCTTGGAAGTCCATCAAACTTCAGATGATTGGTCTATTACATGACAACGAATCGATAGTTTTGGTCTTGCTTTCTTGGAATTCCATCAAATTTCAGATGATTGGTCGATCCCATGAAAAAGAATCGATAGTTTTGGTCTTGCTTTCTTGGAATTCCATCAAACTTCAGATGATTGGTCGATCCCATGCCAAATAATCGATAGTTTTCTTCTTGCGTACTAGGAATTCCATCAAACTTTAGATGATTGGTGGATCCCATGACGAAGAAATGATAGAGTTGGAGTAAAATTCTTGGAAATCCATCAAACTTCAGATGATTGGTCGATTCCATGACAAAGAATCGATAGTTTTGTTCATGCGTTCTTGTAATTCCATAAACTTCAGATGATTGGTAGATCCCATCAAAAAGAATCGATAGTTTTGTTCTTGCGTTCTTGGAATTCAATCAAACTTCAGAAGATTGGTCGATCTCATGACAAAGAATCGTGAGTTTTGTTCTTGCGTTCTTGGAATTCAATCAAACTTCAGATGATTGGTCGATTCCATGACAAAGAATCGATAGTTTTGTTCATGCGTTCTTGGAATTCCATAAAACTTCAGATGATTGGTAGATCCCATGAAAAAGAATCGATAGTTTTGTTCTTGCGTTCTTGGAATTCAATCAAACTTCAGAAGATTGGTCGATCCCATGACAAAGAATCGATAGTTTTGTTCATGCGTTCTTGGAATTCCATAAAACTTCTGATGATTGGTCGATCACATGAAAAAGAATCGGTAGTTTTGTTCTTGCGTTCTTGGAATTCAATCAAACTTCAGAAGATTGGTCGAACCCATGACAAAGAATCGATATATTTGGTCTCGCTTTTTTGGATATCCATCAAACTTCAGATGATTGGTCGATCCCATGACAAAGAATCGATGGTTTTTGACTTGCTTTCTTGGAATTCCATTAATTTTCAGTTGATTGGTCGATCCCATTACAAAGAATCGAGAGTTTTGTTCTTGCGTTTTTGGAAGTCCATCAAACTTCAGATGATTGGTCGATCCCATGAAAAAGAATCGATAGTTTTGTTCTTGCGTTCTTGGAATTCCATCAAACTTCAGATGATTGGTCGATCACATTAAAAAGAATCGATAGTTTTAATCTTGCGTTCTTGGAATTCAATCAAACTTCAGAAGATTGGTCGATCCCATGACAAAGAATCGATATATTTGGTCTTGCTTTCTTGGATATCCATCAAACTTCAGATGATTGATCGATCCCATGACAAAGAATCGATGGTTTTTGACTTGCTTTCTTGGAATTCCATCAAACTTCAGTTGATAGGTCGATTCCATTACAAAGAATCGAGAGTTTTGTTCTTTCGTTCTTGGAATTCCATCAAACTTCAGATGATTGGTCGATCCCATGACGAAGAAATGATAGAGTTGGAGTAAAATTCTTGGAAATCCATCAACCTTCAGATGATTGGTCGATCCCATAACAAAGAATCGAGAGTTTTGTTCTTGCGTTCTTGGAATTCAATCAAACTTCAGATGATTGGTCGATTCCATGACAAAGAATCGAGAGTTTTGTTCTTGCGTTTTTGGAAGTCCATCAAACTTCAGATGATTGGTCGATCCCATGAAAAAGAATCGATAGTTTTGTTCTTGCGTTCTTGGAATTCCATCAAACTTCAGATGATTGGTCGATCACATTAAAAAGAATCGATAGTTTTGTTCTTGCGTTCTTGGAATTCAATCAAACTTCAGAAGATTGGTCGATCCCATGACAAAGAATCGATATATTTGGTCTTGCTTTCTTCGATATCCATCAAACTTCAGATGATTGATCGATCCCATGACAAAGAATCGATGGTTTTTGACTTGCTTTCTTGGAATTCCATCAAACTTCAGTTGATTGGTCGATCCCATTACAAAGAATCGAGAGTTTTGTTCTTGCGTTCTAGGAATTCCATTAAACTTCAGATGATTGGTCGATCCCATGACAAAGAATCGATGGTTTTGGACTTGCTTTGTTGGAATTCTATAAATTTCAGTTGTGATTGGTTGATTCCCTGACAAAAAAATCGATAGTTTTGGTCTTTTTTTCTTGAAATTCCATCAAACTTCAGTTGATTGGTCGATCTCATGACGAAGAAATGATAGAGTTGGATTAAAATTCTTGGAATTCCATCAAACTTCAGATGATTGGTCGATCCCATGACAAAGAATCGATAGTTTTGTATTTGCGTTCTTGGAATTCCATCAAACTTCAGATGATTGGCCGATCCCATGACAAAGAATCGATAGTTTTGGTCTTGCTTTCTTGGAATTCCATCAAACTTCAGATGATTGGTCGATCCCATGAAAAAGAATCGATAGTTTTGTTCTTGCGTTCTTGGAATTCCATCAAACTTCAGATGATTGGTCGATCCCATGACAAAGAATCGATAGTTTTGGTCTTGCTTACTTGGAATTCCATCAAACTTCAGTTGATTGGTGGATCCCATGACGAAGAAATCATAGAGTTGGATTTAAATTCTTGGAATTCCATCAAACTTCAGATGATTGGTCGATCTCATAAAAAAGAATTGATAGTATTGGTCTTGCTTTCTTGGAATTCCATCAAACTTCAGATGATTGGTCGATCCCATGCCAAATATTCGATATTTTTCTTCTTGCGTACTAGGAATTCCATCAAACTTCAGATGATTGATGGATCCCATGACGAAGAAATGATAGAGTTGGAGTAAAATTCTTGGAAATCCATCAAACTTCAGATGATTGGTCGATCCCATAACAAAGAATCGAGAGTTTTGTTCTTGCGTTCTTGGAATTCAATCAAACTTCAGATGATTGGTCGATTCCATGACAAAGAATCGATAGTTTTGTTCATGCGTTCTTGTAATTCCATAAACTTCAGATGATTAGTAGATCCCATCAAAAAGAATCGATAGTTTTGTTCTTGCGTTCTTGGAATTCAATCAAACTTCAGATGATTGGTCGATTCCATGACAAAGAATCGATAGTTTTGTTTATGCGTTCTTGGAATTCCATAAAACTTCAGATGATTGGTAGATCCAATGAAAAAGAATCGATAGTTTTGTTCTTGCGTTCTTGGAATTCAATCAAACTTCAGAAGATTGCTCGATCCCATGACAAAGAATCGATAGTTTTGTTCATGCGTTCTTGGAATTCCATAAAACTTCTGATGATTGGCCGATCACATGAAAAAGAATCGGTAGTTTTGTTCTTGCGTTCTTGGAGTTCAATCAAACTTCAGAAAATTGGTCGATCCCATGACAAAGAATCGATATATTTGGTCTCGCTTTCTTGGATATCCATCAAACTTCAGATGATTGTTCGATCCTATGACAAAGAATCGATGGTTTTTGACTTGCTTTCTTGTAATTCCATCAAACTTCAGTTGATTGGTCGATCCCATTACAAAGAATCGACAGTTTTGTTCTTGCGTTCTTGGAATTCCATCAAACTTCAGATGATTGGTCGATCCCATGACAAAGAATCGATGGTTTTGGACTTGCTTTGCTGGAATTCTATAAATTTCAGTTGTGATTGGTTGATTCCTTGACAAAAAAATTGATAGTTTTGGTCTCGCTTTCTTGAATTTCCATCAAACTTCAGTTGATTGGTCGATCTCATGACGAAGAAATGAAAGAGTTGGATTAAAATTCTTGGAATTCCATCAAACTTCAGATGATTGGTCGATCCCATGACAAAGAATCGATAGTTTTGTTCTTGCGTTCTTGGAATTCCATAAAACTTCAGGTGATTGGTAGATCCCATCAAAAAGAATCGATAGTTTTGTTCTTGCGTTCTTGGAATTCAATCAAACTTCAGAAGATTGGTCGATCTCATGACAATGAATCGCAAGTTTTGTTCTTGCGTTCTTGGAATTCAATCAAACTTCAGATGATTGGTCGATCCCATGCCAAATAATCGATAGTTTTGTTCTTGCGTACTAGGAATTCCATCAAACTTCAGATGATTGGTGGATCCCATGACGAAGAAATGATAGAGTTGGAGTAAAATTCTTGGAAATCCATCAAACTTCAGATGATTGGTCGATCCCATAACAAAGAATCGAGAGTTTTGTTCTTGCGTTCTTGGAATTCAATCAAACTTTAGATGATTGGTCGATTCCATGACAAAGAATCGATAGTTTTGTTCATGCGTTCTTGTAATTCCATAAAACTTCAGATGATTGGTAGATCCCATCAAAAAGAATCGATAGTTTTGTTCTTGCGTTCTTGGAATTCAATCAAACTTCAGAAGATTGGTCGATCCCATGACACAGAATCGATAGTTTTGTTCTTGCGTTCTTGGAATTCAGTCAAACTTCAGAAGATTGGTCGATCCCATGACAAAGAATCGATAGTTTTGTTCATGCGTTCTTGGAATTCCATCAAACTTCAGATGATTGGTCGATCCCATGAAAAAGAATCGATAGTTTTGTTCTTGCGTTCTTGGAATTCCATCAAACTTCAGATGATTGGTCGATCCCATGACAAAGAATCGATAGTTTTGGTCTTGCTTACTCGGAATTCCATCAAACTTCAGTTGATTGGTCGATCCCATAACAAATAATCGATAGTTTTGTTCATGCGTTCTTTGAATTCAATCAAACTTCAAAAGATTAGTCGATCCCATGAAAAAGAATCGATAGTTTTCTTCTTGCGTACTAGGAATTCCATCAAACTTCAGATGATTGGTCGATCCCATAACAAAGAATCGATAGTTTTGTTCATGCGTTCTTTGAATTCAATCAAACTTCAGATGATTGGTCGATCCCATAACAAAGAATCGAGAGTTTTGTTCTTGCGTTCTTGGAATTCAATCAAACTTCAGATGATTGGTCGATTCCATGACAAAGAATCGATAGTTTTGTTCATGCGTTCTTGTAATTCCATAAACTTCAGATGATTAGTAGATCCCATCAAAAAGAATCGATAGTTTTGTTCTTGCGTTCTTGGAATTCAATCAAACTTCAGATGATTGGTCGATTCCATGACAAAGAATCGATAGTTTTGTTTATGCGTTCTTGGAATTCCATAAAACTTCAGATGATTGGTAGATCCAATGAAAAAGAATCGATAGTTTTGTTCTTGCGTTCTTGGAATTCAATCAAACTTCAGAAGATTGCTCGATCCCATGACAAAGAATCGATAGTTTTGTTCATGCGTTCTTGGAATTCCATAAAATTTCTGATGATTGGCCGATCACATGAAAAAGAATCGGTAGTTTTGTTCTTGCGTTCTTGGAGTTCAATCAAACTTCAGAAAATTGGTCGATCCCATGACAAAGAATCGATATATTTGGTCTCGCTTTCTTGGATATCCATCAAACTTCAGATGATTGTTCGATCCTATGACAAAGAATCGATGGTTTTTGACTTGCTTTCTTGGAATTCCATCAAACTTCAGTTGATTGGTCGATCCCATTACAAAGAATCGAGAGTTTTGTTCTTGCGTTCTTGGAAGTCCATCAAACTTCAGATGATTGGTCGATCCCATGAAAAAGAATCGATAGTTTTGTTCTTGCGTTCTTGGAATTCCATCAAACTTCAGATGATTGGTTGATCCCATGACAAAGAATCGATGGTTTTGGACTTGCTTTGTTGGAATTCTATAAATTTCAGTTGTGATTGGTTGATTCCTTGACAAAAAAATTGATAGTTTTGGTCTCGCTTTCTTGAATTTCCATCAAACTTCAGTTGATTGGTCGATCTCATGACGAAGAAATGATAGAGTTGGATTAAAATTCTTGGAATTCCATCAAACTTCAGATGATTGGTCGATCCCATGACAAAGAATCGATAGTTTTGTTCTTGCGTTCTTGGAATTCCATAAAACTTCAGGTGATTGGTAGATCCCATCAAAAAGAATCGATAGTTTTGTTCTTGCGTTCTTGGAATTCAATCAAACTTCAGAAGATTGGTCGATCTCATGACAATGAATCGCAAGTTTTGTTCTTGCGTTCTTGGAATTCAATCAAACTTCAGATGATTGGTCGATCCCATGCCAAATAATCGATAGTTTTGTTCTTGCGTACTAGGAATTCCATCAAACTTCAGATGATTGGTGGATCCCATGACGAAGAAATGATAGAGTTGGAGTAAAATTCTTGGAAATCCATCAAACTTCAGATGATTGGTCGATCCCATAACAAAGAATCGAGAGTTTTGTTCTTGCGTTCTTGGAATTCAATCAAACTTTAGATGATTGGTCGATTCCATGACAAAGAATCGATAGTTTTGTTCATGCGTTCTTGTAATTCCATAAAACTTCAGATGATTGGTAGATCCCATCAAAAAGAATCGATAGTTTTGTTCTTGCGTTCTTGGAATTCAATCAAACTTCAGAAGATTGGTCGATCCCATGACAAAGAATCGATAGTTTTGTTCTTGCGTTCTTGGAATTCAGTCAAACTTCAGAAGATTGGTCGATCCCATGACAAAGAATCGATAGTTTTGTTCATGCGTTCTTGGAATTCCATCAAACTTCAGATGATTGGTCGATCCCATGAAAAAGAATCGATAGTTTTGTTCTTGCGTTCTTGGAATTCCATCAAACTTCAGATGATTGGTCGATCCCATGACAAAGAATCGATAGTTTTGGTCTTGCTTACTCGGAATTCCATCAAACTTCAGTTGATTGGTCGATCCCATAACAAATAATCGATAGTTTTGTTCATGCGTTCTTTGAATTCAATCAAACTTCAAAAGATTAGTCGATCCCATGAAAAAGAATCGATAGTTTTGTTCTTGCGTTCTTGGAAGTCCATCAAACTTCAGATGATTGGTCTATTCCATGACAACGAATCGATAGTTTTGGTCTTGCTTTCTTGGAATTCCATCAAATTTCAGATGATTGGTCGATCCCATGCCAAATAATCGATAGTTTTCTTCTTGCGTACTAGGAATTCCATCAAACTTCAGATGATTGGTCGATCCCATAACAAAGAATCGATAGTTTTGTTCATGCGTTCTTTGAATTCAATCAAACTTCAAAAGATTAGTCGATCCCATGAAAAAGAATCGATAGTTTTGTTCTTGCGTTCTTGGAAGTCCATCAAACTTCAGATGATTGGTCTATTCCATGACAACGAATCGATAGTTTTGGTCTTGCTTTCTTGGAATTCCATCAAATTTCAGATGATTGGTCGATCCCATGAAAAAGAATCGATAGTTTTGGTCTTGCTTTCTTGGAATTCCATCAAACTTCAGATGATTGGTCGATCCCATGCCAAATAATCGATAGTTTTCTTCTTGCGTACAAGGAATTCCATCAAACTTCAGATGATTGGTGGATCCCATGACGAAGAAATGATAGAGTTTGAGTAAAATTCTTGGAAATCCATCAAACTTCAGATGATTGGTCGATTCCATGACAAAGAATCGATAGTTTTGTTCATGCGTTCTTGTAATTCCATAAACTTCAGATGATTGGTAGATCCCATCAAAAAGAATCGATAGTTTTGTTCTTGCGTTCTTGGAATTCAATCAAACTTCAGAAGATTGGTCGATCCCATGACAAAGAATCGTGAGTTTTGTTCTTGCGTTCTTGGAATTCAATCAAACTTCAGATGATTGGTCGATTCCATGACAAAGAATCGATAGTTTTGTTCATGCGTTCTTGGAATTCCATAAAACTTCAGATGATTGGTAGATCCCATGAAAAAGAATCGATAGTTTTGTTCTTGCGTTCTTGGAATTCAATCAAACTTCAGAAGATTGGTCGATCCCATGACAAAGAATCGATAGTTTTGTTCATGCGTTCTTGGAATTCCATAAAACTTCTGATGATTGGTCGATCACATGTAAAAGAATCGGTAGTTTTGTTCTTGCGTTCTTGGAATTCAATCAAACTTCAGAAGATTGGTCGAACCCATGACAAAGATTCGATATATTTGGTCTCGCTTTTTTGGATATCCATCAAACTTCAGAAGATTGGTCGATCTCATGACAATGAATCGCAAGTTTTGTTCTTGCGTTCTTGGAATTCAATCAAACTTCAGATGATTGGTCGATCCCATGCCAAATAATCGATAGTTTTGTTCTTGCGTACTAGGAATTCCATCAAACTTCAGATGATTGGTGGATCCCATGACGAAGAAATGATAGAGTTGGAGTAAAATTCTTGGAAATCCATCAAACTTCAGATGATTGGTCGATCCCATAACAAAGAATCGATAGTTTTGTTCATGCGTTCTTGTAATTCCATAAAACTTCAGATGATTGGTAGATCCCATCAAAAAGAATCGATAGTTTTGTTCTTGCGTTCTTGGAATTCAATCAAACTTCAGAAGATTGGTCGATCCCATGACAAAGAATCGATAGTTTTGTTCTTGCGTTCTTGGAATTCAGTCAAACTTCAGAAGATTGGTCGATCCCATGACAAAGAATCGATAGTTTTGTTCATGCGTTCTTGGAATTCCATCAAACTTCAGATGATTGGTCGATCCCATGAAAAAGAATCGATAGTTTTGTTCTTGCGTTCTTGGAATTCCATCAAACTTCAGATGATTGGTCGATCCCATGACAAAGAATCGATAGTTTTGGTCTTGCTTACTCGGAATTCCATCAAACTTCAGTTGATTGGTCGATCCCATAACAAATAATCGATAGTTTTGTTCATGCGTTCTTTGAATTCAATCAAACTTCAAAAGATTAGTCGATCCCATGAAAAAGAATCGATAGTTTTGTTCTTGCGTTCTTGGAAGTCCATCAAACTTCAGATGATTGGTCTATTCCATGACAACGAATCGATAGTTTTGGTCTTGCTTTCTTGGAATTCCATCAAATTTCAGATGATTGGTCGATCCCATGCCAAATAATCGATAGTTTTCTTCTTGCGTACTAGGAATTCCATCAAACTTCAGATGATTGGTCGATCCCATAACAAAGAATCGATAGTTTTGTTCATGCGTTCTTTGAATTCAATCAAACTTCAAAAGATTAGTCGATCCCATGAAAAAGAATCGATAGTTTTGTTCTTGCGTTCTTGGAAGTCCATCAAACTTCAGATGATTGGTCTATTCCATGACAACGAATCGATAGTTTTGGTCTTGCTTTCTTGGAATTCCATCAAATTTCAGATGATTGGTCGATCCCATGACAAAGAATCGATAGTTTTGGTCTTGCTTTCTTGGAATTCCATCAAACTTCAGATGATTGGTCGATCCCATGCCAAATAATCGATAGTTTTCTTCTTGCGTACAAGGAATTCCATCAAACTTCAGATGATTGGTGGATCCCATGACGAAGAAATGATAGAGTTGGAGTAAAATTCTTGGAAATCCATCAAACTTCAGATGATTGGTCGATTCCATGACAAAGAATCGATAGTTTTGTTCATGCGTTCTTGTAATTCCATAAACTTCAGATGATTGGTAGATCCCATCAAAAAGAATCGATAGTTTTGTTCTTGCGTTCTTGGAATTCAATCAAACTTCAGAAGATTGGTCGATCCCATGACAAAGAATCGTGAGTTTTGTTCTTGCGTTCTTGGAATTCAATCAAACTTCAGATGATTGGTCGATTCCATGACAAAGAATCGATAGTTTTGTTCATGCGTTTTTGGAATTCCATAAAACTTCAGATGATTGGTAGATCCCATGAAAAAGAATCGATAGTTTTGTTCTTGCGTTCTTGGAATTCAATCAAACTTCAGAAGATTGGTCGATCCCATGACAAAGAATCGATAGTTTTGTTCATGCGTTCTTGGAATTCCATAAAACTTCTGATGATTGGTCGATCACATGTAAAAGAATCGGTAGTTTTGTTCTTGCGTTCTTGGAATTCAATCAAACTTCAGAAGATTGGTCGAACCCATGACAAAGATTCGATATATTTGGTCTCGCTTTTTTGGATATCCATCAAACTTCAGAAGATTGGTCGATCTCATGACAATGAATCGCAAGTTTTGTTCTTGCGTTCTTGGAATTCAATCAAACTTCAGATGATTGGTCGATCCCATGCCAAATAATCGATAGTTTTGTTCTTGCGTACTAGGAATTCCATCAAACTTCAGATGATTGGTGGATCCCATGACGAAAAAATGATAGAGTTGGAGTAAAATTCTTGGAAATCCATCAAACTTCAGATGATTGGTCGATCCCATAACAAAGAATCGAGAGTTTTGTTCTTGCGTTCTTGGAATTCAATCAAACTTTAGATGATTGGTCGATTCCATGACAAAGAATCGATAGTTTTGTTCATGCGTTCTTGTAATTCCATAAAACTTCAGATGATTGGTAGATCCCATCAAAAAGAATCGATAGTTTTGTTCTTGCGTTCTTGGAATTCAATCAAACTTCAGAAGATTGGTCGATCCCATGACAAAGAATCGATAGTTTTGTTCTTGCGTTCTTGGAATTCAGTCAAACTTCAGAAGATTGGTCGATCCCATGACAAAGAATCGATAGTTTTGTTCATGCGTTCTTGGAATTCCATCAAACTTCAGATGATTGGTCGATCCCATGAAAAAGAATCGATAGTTTTGTTCTTGCGTTCTTGGAATTCCATCAAACTTCAGATGATTGGTCGATCCCATGACAAAGAATCGATAGTTTTGGTCTTGCTTACTCGGAATTCCATCAAACTTCAGTTGATTGGTCGATCCCATAACAAATAATCGATAGTTTTGTTCATGCGTTCTTTGAATTCAATCAAACTTCAAAAGATTAGTCGATCCCATGAAAAAGAATCGATAGTTTTGTTCTTGCGTTCTTGGAAGTCCATCAAACTTCAGATGATTGGTCTATTCCATGACAACGAATCGATAGTTTTGGTCTTGCTTTCTTGGAATTCCATCAAATTTCAGATGATTGGTCGATCCCATGCCAAATAATCGATAGTTTTCTTCTTGCGTACTAGGAATTCCATCAAACTTCAGATGATTGGTCGATCCCATAACAAAGAATCGATAGTTTTGTTCATGCGTTCTTTGAATTCAATCAAACTTCAAAAGATTAGTCGATCCCATGAAAAAGAATCGATAGTTTTGTTCTTGCGTTCTTGGAAGTCCATCAAACTTCAGATGATTGGTCTATTCCATGACAACGAATCGATAGTTTTGGTCTTGCTTTCTTGGAATTCCATCAAACTTCAGATGATTGGTCGATCCCATGCCAAATAATCGATAGTTTTCTTCTTGCGTACAAGGAATTCCATCAAACTTCAGATGATTGGTGGATCCCATGACGAAGAAATGATAGAGTTTGAGTAAAATTCTTGGAAATCCATCAAACTTCAGATGATTGGTCGATTCCATGACAAAGAATCGATAGTTTTGTTCATGCGTTCTTGTAATTCCATAAACTTCAGATGATTGGTAGATCCCATCAAAAAGAATCGATAGTTTTGTTCTTGCGTTCTTGGAATTCAATCAAACTTCAGAAGATTGGTCGATCCCATGACAAAGAATCGTGAGTTTTGTTCTTGCGTTCTTGGAATTCAATCAAACTTCAGATGATTGGTCGATTCCATGACAAAGAATCGATAGTTTTGTTCATGCGTTCTTGGAATTCCATAAAACTTCAGATGATTGGTAGATCCCATGAAAAAGAATCGATAGTTTTGTTCTTGCGTTCTTGGAATTCAATCAAACTTCAGAAGATTGGTCGATCCCATGACAAAGAATCGATAGTTTTGTTCATGCGTTCTTGGAATTCCATAAAACTTCTGATGATTGGTCGATCACATGTAAAAGAATCGGTAGTTTTGTTCTTGCGTTCTTGGAATTCAATCAAACTTCAGAAGATTGGTCGAACCCATGACAAAGATTCGATATATTTGGTCTCGCTTTTTTGGATATCCATCAAACTTCAGAAGATTGGTCGATCTCATGACAATGAATCGCAAGTTTTGTTCTTGCGTTCTTGGAATTCAATCAAACTTCAGATGATTGGTCGATCCCATGCCAAATAATCGATAGTTTTGTTCTTGCGTACTAGGAATTCCATCAAACTTCAGATGATTGGTGGATCCCATGACGAAGAAATGATAGAGTTGGAGTAGAATTCTTGGAAATCCATCAAACTTCAGATGATTGGTCGATCCCATAACAAAGAATCGAGAGTTTTGTTCTTGCGTTCTTGGAATTCAATCAAACTTTAGATGATTGGTCGATTCCATGACAAAGAATCGATAGTTTTGTTCATGCGTTCTTGTAATTCCATAAAACTTCAGATGATTGGTAGATCCCATCAAAAAGAATCGATAGTTTTGTTCTTGCGTTCTTGGAATTCAATCAAACTTCAGAAGATTGGTCGATCCCATGACAAAGAATCGATAGTTTTGTTCTTGCGTTCTTGGAATTCAGTCAAACTTCAGAAGATTGGTCGATCCCATGACAAAGAATCGATAGTTTTGTTCATGCGTTCTTGGAATTCCATCAAACTTCAGATGATTGGTCGATCCCATGAAAAAGAATCGATAGTTTTGTTCTTGCGTTCTTGGAATTCCATCAAACTTCAGATGATTGGTCGATCCCATGACAAAGAATCGATAGTTTTGGTCTTGCTTACTCGGAATTCCATCAAACTTCAGTTGATTGGTCGATCCCATAACAAATAATCGATAGTTTTGTTCATGCGTTCTTTGAATTCAATCAAACTTCAAAAGATTAGTCGATCCCATGAAAAAGAATCGATAGTTTTGTTCTTGCGTTCTTGGAAGTCCATCAAACTTCAGATGATTGGTCTATTCCATGACAACGAATCGATAGTTTTGGTCTTGCTTTCTTGGAATTCCATCAAATTTCAGATGATTGGTCGATCCCATGCCAAATAATCGATAGTTTTCTTCTTGCGTACTAGGAATTCCATCAAACTTCAGATGATTGGTCGATCCCATAACAAAGAATCGATAGTTTTGTTCATGCGTTCTTTGAATTCAATCAAACTTCAAAAGATTAGTCGATCCCATGAAAAAGAATCGATAGTTTTGTTCTTGCGTTCTTGGAAGTCCATCAAACTTCAGATGATTGGTCTATTCCATGACAACGAATCGATAGTTTTGGTCTTGCTTTCTTGGAATTCCATCAAATTTCAGATGATTGGTCGATCCCATGAAAAAGAATCGATAGTTTTGGTCTTGCTTTCTTGGAATTCCATCAAACTTCAGATGATTGGTCGATCCCATGCCAAATAATCGATAGTTTTCTTCTTGCGTACAAGGAATTCCATCAAACTTCAGATGATTGGTGGATCCCATGACGAAGAAATGATAGAGTTGGAGTAAAATTCTTGGAAATCCATCAAACTTCAGATGATTGGTCGATTCCATGACAAAGAATCGATAGTTTTGTTCATGCGTTCTTGTAATTCCATAAACTTCAGATGATTGGTAGATCCCATCAAAAAGAATCGATAGTTTTGTTCTTGCGTTCTTGGAATTCAATCAAACTTCAGAAGATTGGTCGATCCCATGACAAAGAATCGTGAGTTTTGTTCTTGCGTTCTTGGAATTCAATCAAACTTCAGATGATTGGTCGATTCCATGACAAAGAATCGATAGTTTTGTTCATGCGTTCTTGGAATTCCATAAAACTTCAGATGATTGGTAGATCCCATGAAAAAGAATCGATAGTTTTGTTCTTGCGTTCTTGGAATTCAATCAAACTTCAGAAGATTGGTCGATCCCATGACAAAGAATCGATAGTTTTGTTCATGCGTTCTTGGAATTCCATAAAACTTCTGATGATTGGTCGATCACATGTAAAAGAATCGGTAGTTTTGTTCTTGCGTTCTTGGAATTCAATCAAACTTCAGAAGATTGGTCGAACCCATGACAAAGATTCGATATATTTGGTCTCGCTTTTTTGGATATCCATCAAACTTCAGAAGATTGGTCGATCTCATGACAATGAATCGCAAGTTTTGTTCTTGCGTTCTTGGAATTCAATCAAACTTCAGATGATTGGTCGATCCCATGCCAAATAATCGATAGTTTTGTTCTTGCGTACTAGGAATTCCATCAAACTTCAGATGATTGGTGGATCCCATGACGAAGAAATGATAGAGTTGGAGTAAAATTCTTGGAAATCCATCAAACTTCAGATGATTGGTCGATCCCATAACAAAGAATCGAGAGTTTTGTTCTTGCGTTCTTGGAATTCAATCAAACTTTAGATGATTGGTCGATTCCATGACAAAGAATCGATAGTTTTGTTCATGCGTTCTTGTAATTCCATAAAACTTCAGATGATTGGTAGATCCCATCAAAAAGAATCGATAGTTTTGTTCTTGCGTTCTTGGAATTCAATCAAACTTCAGAAGATTGGTCGATCCCATGACAAAGAATCGATAGTTTTGTTCTTGCGTTCTTGGAATTCAGTCAAACTTCAGAAGATTGGTCGATCCCATGACAAAGAATCGATAGTTTTGTTCATGCGTTCTTGGAATTCCATCAAACTTCAGATGATTGGTCGATCCCATGAAAAAGAATCGATAGTTTTGTTCTTGCGTTCTTGGAATTCCATCAAACTTCAGATGATTGGTCGATCCCATGACAAAGAATCGATAGTTTTGGTCTTGCTTACTCGGAATTCCATCAAACTTCAGTTGATTGGTCGATCCCATAACAAATAATCGATAGTTTTGTTCATGCGTTCTTTGAATTCAATCAAACTTCAAAAGATTAGTCGATCCCATGAAAAAGAATCGATAGTTTTGTTCTTGCGTTCTTGGAAGTCCATCAAACTTCAGATGATTGGTCTATTCCATGACAACGAATCGATAGTTTTGGTCTTGCTTTCTTGGAATTCCATCAAATTTCAGATGATTGGTCGATCCCATGCCAAATAATCGATAGTTTTCTTCTTGCGTACTAGGAATTCCATCAAACTTCAGATGATTGGTCGATCCCATAACAAAGAATCGATAGTTTTGTTCATGCGTTCTTTGAATTCAATCAAACTTCAAAAGATTAGTCGATCCCATGAAAAAGAATCGATAGTTTTGTTCTTGCGTTCTTGGAAGTCCATCAAACTTCAGATGATTGGTCTATTCCATGACAACGAATCGATAGTTTTGGTCTTGCTTTCTTGGAATTCCATCAAATTTCAGATGATTGGTCGATCCCATGAAAAAGAATCGATAGTTTTGGTCTTGCTTTCTTGGAATTCCATCAAACTTCAGATGATTGGTCGATCCCATGCCAAATAATCGATAGTTTTCTTCTTGCGTACAAGGAATTCCATCAAACTTCAGATGATTGGTGGATCCCATGACGAAGAAATGATAGAGTTGGAGTAAAATTCTTGGAAATCCATCAAACTTCAGATGATTGGTCGATTCCATGACAAAGAATCGATAGTTTTGTTCATGCGTTCTTGTAATTCCATAAACTTCAGATGATTGGTAGATCCCATCAAAAAGAATCGATAGTTTTGTTCTTGCGTTCTTGGAATTCAATCAAACTTCAGAAGATTGGTCGATCCCATGACAAAGAATCGTGAGTTTTGTTCTTGCGTTCTTGGAATTCAATCAAACTTCAGATGATTGGTCGATTCCATGACAAAGAATCGATAGTTTTGTTCATGCGTTCTTGGAATTCCATAAAACTTCAGATGATTGGTAGATCCCATGAAAAAGAATCGATAGTTTTGTTCTTGCGTTCTTGGAATTCAATCAAACTTCAGAAGATTGGTCGATCCCATGACAAAGAATCGATAGTTTTGTTCATGCGTTCTTGGAATTCCATAAAACTTCTGATGATTGGTCGATCACATGTAAAAGAATCGGTAGTTTTGTTCTTGCGTTCTTGGAATTCAATCAAACTTCAGAAGATTGGTCGAACCCATGACAAAGATTCGATATATTTGGTCTCGCTTTTTTGGATATCCATCAAACTTCAGAAGATTGGTCGATCTCATGACAATGAATCGCAAGTTTTGTTCTTGCGTTCTTGGAATTCAATCAAACTTCAGATGATTGGTCGATCCCATGCCAAATAATCGATAGTTTTGTTCTTGCGTACTAGGAATTCCATCAAACTTCAGATGATTGGTGGATCCCATGACGAAGAAATGATAGAGTTGGAGTAAAATTCTTGGAAATCCATCAAACTTCAGATGATTGGTCGATCCCATAACAAAGAATCGAGAGTTTTGTTCTTGCGTTCTTGGAATTCAATCAAACTTTAGATGATTGGTCGATTCCATGACAAAGAATCGATAGTTTTGTTCATGCGTTCTTGTAATTCCATAAAACTTCAGATGATTGGTAGATCCCATCAAAAAGAATCGATAGTTTTGTTCTTGCGTTCTTGGAATTCAATCAAACTTCAGAAGATTGGTCGATCCCATGACAAAGAATCGATAGTTTTGTTCTTGCGTTCTTGGAATTCAATCAAACTTCAGAAGATTGGTCGATCCCATGACAAAGAATCGATAGTTTTGTTCATGCGTTCTTGGAATTCCATCAAACTTCAGATGATTGGTCGATCCCATGAAAAAGAATCGATAGTTTTGTTCTTGCGTTCTTGGAATTCCATCAAACTTCAGATGATTGGTCGATCCCATGACAAAGAATCGATAGTTTTGGTCTTGCTTACTCGGAATTCCATCAAACTTCAGTTGATTGGTCGATCCCATAACAAATAATCGATAGTTTTGTTCATGCGTTCTTTGAATTCAATCAAACTTCAAAAGATTAGTCGATCCCATGAAAAAGAATCGATAGTTTTGTTCTTGCGTTCTTGGAAGTCCATCAAACTTCAGATGATTGGTCTATTCCATGACAACGAATCGATAGTTTTGGTCTTGCTTTCTTGGAATTCCATCAAATTTCAGATGATTGGTCGATCCCATGCCAAATAATCGATAGTTTTCTTCTTGCGTACTAGGAATTCCATCAAACTTCAGATGATTGGTCGATCCCATAACAAAGAATCGATAGTTTTGTTCATGCGTTCTTTGAATTCAATCAAACTTCAAAAGATTAGTCGATCCCATGAAAAAGAATCGATAGTTTTGTTCTTGCGTTCTTGGAAGTCCATCAAACTTCAGATGATTGGTCTATTCCATGACAACGAATCGATAGTTTTGGTCTTGCTTTCTTGGAATTCCATCAAATTTCAGATGATTGGTCGATCCCATGAAAAAGAATCGATAGTTTTGGTCTTGCTTTCTTGGAATTCCATCAAACTTCAGATGATTGGTCGATCCCATGCCAAATAATCGATAGTTTTCTTCTTGCGTACAAGGAATTCCATCAAACTTCAGATGATTGGTGGATCCCATGACGAAGAAATGATAGAGTTGGAGTAAAATTCTTGGAAATCCATCAAACTTCAGATGATTGGTCGATCCCATGACAAAGAATCGATAGTTTTGTTCATGCGTTCTTGTAATTCCATAAACTTCAGATGATTGGTAGATCCCATCAAAAAGAATCGATAGTTTTGTTCTTGCGTTCTTGGAATTCAATCAAACTTCAGAAGATTGGTCGATCCCATGACAAAGAATCGTGAGTTTTGTTCTTGCGTTCTTGGAATTCAATCAAACTTCAGATGATTGGTCGATTCCATGACAAAGAATCGATAGTTTTGTTCATGCGTTCTTGGAATTCCATAAAACTTCAGATGATTGGTCGATCCCATGAAAAAGAATCGATAGTTTTGTTCTTGCGTTCTTGGAATTCAATCAAACTTCAGATGATTGGTCGATCCCATGACAAAGAATCGATAGTTTTGTTCATGCGTTCTTGGAATTCCATAAAACTTCTGATGATTGGTCGATCACATGTAAAAGAATCGGTAGTTTTGTTCTTGCGTTCTTGGAATTCAATCAAACTTCAGAAGATTGGTCGAACCCATGACAAAGATTCGATATATTTGGTCTCGCTTTTTTGGATATCCATCAAACTTCAGAAGATTGGTCGATCTCATGACAATGAATCGCAAGTTTTGTTCTTGCGTTCTTGGAATTCAATCAAACTTCAGATGATTGGTCGATCCCATGCCAAATAATCGATAGTTTTGTTCTTGCGTACTAGGAATTCCATCAAACTTCAGATGATTGGTGGATCCCATGACGAAGAAATGATAGAGTTGGAGTAAAATTCTTGGAAATCCATCAAACTTCAGATGATTGGTCGATCCCATAACAAAGAATCGAGAGTTTTGTTCTTGCGTTCTTGGAATTCAATCAAACTTTAGATGATTGGTCGATTCCATGACAAAGAATCGATAGTTTTGTTCATGCGTTCTTGTAATTCCATAAAACTTCAGATGATTGGTAGATCCCATCAAAAAGAATCGATAGTTTTGTTCTTGCGTTCTTGGAATTCAATCAAACTTCAGAAGATTGGTCGATCCCATGACAAAGAATCGATAGTTTTGTTCTTGCGTTCTTGGAATTCAGTCAAACTTCAGAAGATTGGTCGATCCCATGACAAAGAATCGATAGTTTTGTTCATGCGTTCTTGGAATTCCATCAAACTTCAGATGATTGGTCGATCCCATGAAAAAGAATCGATAGTTTTGTTCTTGCGTTCTTGGAATTCCATCAAACTTCAGATGATTGGTCGATCCCATGACAAAGAATCGATAGTTTTGGTCTTGCTTACTCGGAATTCCATCAAACTTCAGTTGATTGGTCGATCCCATAACAAATAATCGATAGTTTTGTTCATGCGTTCTTTGAATTCAATCAAACTTCAAAAGATTAGTCGATCCCATGAAAAAGAATCGATAGTTTTGTTCTTGCGTTCTTGGAAGTCCATCAAACTTCAGATGATTGGTCTATTCCATGACAACGAATCGATAGTTTTGGTCTTGCTTTCTTGGAATTCCATCAAATTTCAGATGATTGGTCGATCCCATGCCAAATAATCGATAGTTTTCTTCTTGCGTACTAGGAATTCCATCAAACTTCAGATGATTGGTCGATCCCATAACAAAGAATCGATAGTTTTGTTCATGCGTTCTTTGAATTCAATCAAACTTCAAAAGATTAGTCGATCCCATGAAAAAGAATCGATAGTTTTGTTCTTGCGTTCTTGGAAGTCCATCAAACTTCAGATGATTGGTCTATTCCATGACAACGAATCGATAGTTTTGGTCTTGCTTTCTTGGAATTCCATCAAATTTCAGATGATTGGTCGATCCCATGAAAAAGAATCGATAGTTTTGGTCTTGCTTTCTTGGAATTCCATCAAACTTCAGATGATTGGTCGATCCCATGCCAAATAATCGATAGTTTTCTTCTTGCGTACAAGGAATTCCATCAAACTTCAGATGATTGGTGGATCCCATGACGAAGAAATGATAGAGTTGGAGTAAAATTCTTGGAAATCCATCAAACTTCAGATGATTGGTCGATTCCATGACAAAGAATCGATAGTTTTGTTCATGCGTTCTTGTAATTCCATAAACTTCAGATGATTGGTAGATCCCATCAAAAAGAATCGATAGTTTTGTTCTTGCGTTCTTGGAATTCAATCAAACTTCAGAAGATTGGTCGATCCCATGACAAAGAATCGTGAGTTTTGTTCTTGCGTTCTTGGAATTCAATCAAACTTCAGATGATTGGTCGATTCCATGACAAAGAATCGATAGTTTAGTTCATGCGTTCTTGGAATTCCATAAAACTTCAGATGATTGGTAGATCCCATGAAAAAGAATCGATAGTTTTGTTCTTGCGTTCTTGGAATTCAATCAAACTTCAGAAGATTGGTCGATCCCATGACAAAGAATCGATAGTTTTGTTCATGCGTTCTTGGAATTCCATAAAACTTCTGATGATTGGTCGATCACATGTAAAAGAATCGGTAGTTTTGTTCTTGCGTTCTTGGAATTCAATCAAACTTCAGAAGATTGGTCGAACCCATGACAAAGATTCGATATATTTGGTCTCGCTTTTTTGGATATCCATCAAACTTCAGATGATTGGTCGATCCTTTGACAAAGAATCGATGGTTTTTGACTTGCTTTCTTGGAATTCCATTAAACTTCAGTTGATTGGTCGATCCCATTACAAAGAATCGAGAGTTTTGTTCTTGCGTTTTTGGAAGTCCATCAAACTTCAGATGATTGGTCGATCCCATGAAAAAGAATCGATAGTTTTGTTCTTGCGTTCTTGGAATTCCATCAAACTTCAGATGATTGGTCGATCACATTAAAAAGAATCGATAGTTTTGTTCTTGCGTTCTTGGAATTCAATCAAACTTCAGAAGATTGGTCGATCCCATGACAAAGAATCGATATATTTGGTCTTGCTTTCTTGGATATCCATCATCTTCAGATGATTGATCGATCCCATGACAAAGAATCGATGGTTTTTTACTTGCTTTCTTGGAATTCCATCAAACTTCAGTTGATAGGTCGATTCCATTACAAAGAATCGAGAGTTTTGTTCTTGCGTTCTTGGAATTCCATCAAACTTCAGATGATTGGTCGATCCCATGACGAAGAAAGGTCGATTGTCACGCTCTCGATTTTTCGCCAAAAAGTTGGTCTTCGCTAAGCGAAAATGACCAAAAGTGACCTTAATAGACGCAGGAAGGGCAGGACCAGGACTGTGAGTGAAGGGAAGCCGCCCTGCATCCAGGACGGTGAGAAAGATGATAATTTCGATTGCCATCGATGCCGGCAGCTTTTATCACGTTTGAAAACTTTTATCACGTTTGATACTCCGCCCACCTCTGGTAAGTGATCTTCAGCTCTAAGGAACTACTAGGTTGCTTAAGGTTTGCTCCGTTCTGTTTGAGGTCAAGGACACCGAGGTGGGCCGAGGGGACCCATGAACTGCTCCTCCACACGCAAAACTGTGGGCAGCTCACCCCTTTGCTTACCCGCAGTATAAAATGAAATCTAAAATCACGAGAAGGACGGCCGTGCTGATTACCATTGTGTGCGCCGCTCGCCTGCAGCTGCTGATTTTCGACCTGAGGACCGATCCACTGCACCAGCCGACGCCGCCCCATCGCTGGACGCCAGAATTCACAACCAGCGAGGTGAACACACGCTGCGTCCTGCCCATTTGGACGACCCTGGACGTCGGCAGAATTCAGGCACACAAAAACAGCTGGCTCAGGTCCCGCCTTTTGCTCGCACCTGTGAGTTCAAAAGTTTCTCCTGTCAAGCGCGCGCTTTGGCACCTTCTACTCTGCCTAGCGCTGAGCGGCCAAGTCGAGCTGAATCCCGGACCTCTTGTAAATTGTGTGCTTTGCGACCGACCAGGCAGGAGAACGCAAATCAGAATTAAATGCGAAGAGTGTGGAAAAAATTATCACGCCACTTGTTTGAAAATGACGACAGGAGAAAAAGCCAAATTTCGACTCGGCGGCTACACGTGCATGATCTGCGCTCTTCCCTCAATCTCTGACTCTCTCTGGTCGCTGCCGGCCGCAATTAATATTCCAGTTCTGCACAAAACATCCAACCGTCCCAAGAAGCAGGCTACGATACTTTGTTTCAATGCAAGATCTCTGAAGAATAGGAAGAGGGCGGCCGATATAGCGGCGCTGCTCGAGGTGCACTCGGCCGACATCGTTGGCATCAACGAAACGTGGCTCTCGGCGGACGTGCTGGACCACGAGGTCATTCCAACCGACTACGTCGTGCTAAGGAAGGACCGCGTTGGTGGAAAGCGCCCTGCAGGTGGTGTCCTCTTGGCCATTTTGCCGCATCTGCAACCACGCCGGCAAAATCACCTTGAAACGAGTGCCGAAGCAGTCTGGGCCGAGCTAACCATCTCAAATGTCCGAGTGCTCGTCGCGTCCATCTACAGAGCACCGAATTCCACCGCCGAGCAAAATGAGGAGTTGCTACGCTCGCTCTCGCTGGCCGCCGAGCAGCAACACAAATATGACGCGCTCTTTGTCATGGGAGACATGAACCTCGACATCGACTGGAACGCCGAACTACCCCTGCCGAAATCCACGACCGCCGAAAAATTTATCGACAGCTTTGATAGCCTTGCATTTGCCCAGTTAATAAAAAGCGCGACGAGATCGACGGCCACAAGTGAGAAGATAATTGACTTGTTTCTCTGCGACACACCGAATTTGGTTTCTGCCACTGAAGTCACGCCCGGGGTCAGCGACCACGACGCCCTGCTCGTCCACCTGAAGGTCGACTCTCGCCGCCCCTCAAAAACTTCCACCACGGTGCCCGACTGGCGCCGTGCAAACTGGCAATCGCTGAACGAGCGCCTCAAAGTACGTCTCCAAGCGGTGCACGCCAACGAGGACTTGTTCTCTGCCTGGGAGGACTGGAAGGCGGCCCTCTTCGAAAGCGTCGCTGAATGCGTGCCGGACAAACGCCAAAGGACAAAAAAACAATTGGTTCCATGGCTTAACAATGGTCTGAAAAAAATGATTAATATTAAAGCTCAACTCTTCAAAAAATGGCAGACTGAAAAATCGAACGAGGCTAAAAATTTATTTCAGACAGCGAGGAAAGCAACGCAAGGCGCCATCAGGCTGGCAAAAGACAGGTGGTTTTGGGCCCTCGGCCGCGGACCAGGTGGTGCTGCCGTATTTTGGAAGTTCATTCACACTAAAACAAAGGTGCCGATCAACACTGCCAGTTTCACAGCAGGTGGACAAATTTTTTCCGAGCCTTTGGCGATTGCCAGCAGATTTCTTGCCACCTTCAAGGAAAACTTTTCACCTTCGACGCTTGATTTTCCATTTCTTCGCCGTGCCCCAACACAAGAGCCAAAATTGCGCGACTGGAAAATATCGGCGGGCGACGTGGAGAACCAACTGAAGATGATGGACGTAAAAAGTGCAACCGGACCCGACGGAATCCCTGCAATCCTCCTGAAGAACTGCGCAGCCGCACTTTGCCCTAGTCTCACTCACATTTTCCAGCTATCTTTGCGGGCCAGCAACCTCCCGATGGACTGGAAAAATGCAGCCGTCACTCCCGTGCCAAAAGAAGGTGAGAAAACAAACTTTAAAAATTATAGGCCTACTAGTGTGACGTCGTTGGTCGGGAAAATGCTCGAGAAGCACGTGCGCAACCAGCTGGCCTCTTACATGGAACAAAAAGCCGCCCTCCCTGACTGCCAGCACGGCTTTCGCTCGCGCCGCTCGTGTATCACAATGCTTCTGCGGACGCTAGACTCTTGGACGGCGGCACTGGACAGCCAAAGCGGTGCACGTGTCCACGCCGTGTTTCTCGACTGGAGCAAAGCCTTTGACAAAGTCCCGCACCAGCGCCTACTCAATAAGCTCCAGTTCCACGGCGTGGACGGCGCCGCACTCAAGTGGCTGAAAAATTTCCTCGTTGGCCGCAGCCAATTTGTGCGCTACAACAGCGCGCACAGTGAGCCGTGCGAGGTTACGAGCGGCGTAATTCAGGGTTCATGCCTCGGCCCGTTGCTTTTCAATATTTTCGTCTCCGACTTGCCATCTGTGGTGAAAACAAATCTAGTCCAATACGCCGATGACTGCACCATCTACAACAAGATCGACACCGAAGACGACGTTGAAGTGCTGCAAGAGGACCTGGCCCGCATCGACATCTGGTGTTTGAACAACGGAATGCAGCTAAACGCAAAGAAGTGCGTCGTCATGGACATCTCTCGTGCGCGCCTGCCATGCAACCCGCACTACACAATCGGCGGCGCGGTGCTGCAGTACGTTGCCACGCAGCGGCTGCTCGGTGTGCATCTCTCGAGGGACCTGCGCTGGAACCACCACGTCGATGTCCAGCGCAAGAAAGCGCTGCAAACCCTCGGCTTTGCAGCCCGCAACCTGCGCGGCTGCACTCAACGAGTGAAAAGGATAGCCTACCTCTCGCTCGTTAAGCCGAAGCTGTTCTACGGGACACCAGCGTGGCACCCATCAACGAAGACAAATATCGAGAAACTGATTAGAGTGCAGAACAGGGCGCTGCACTTTATCCATGGACGCCGCATCCCGCCGCCGCATCAGCAAAACCTCCTTTCTGTACCGGCGCAACTCGCCTACAACGATCTCCTGTTCTTCAAGAAGTGCCTCACAGGTGTGACGGACTACCACGCGATGGAACGAATCACCTTGGGACGCGTGCACCGCGGCGACGACCCGCTGCACCCACGGCTGCAGCAGCCACCCGCCCGCACCGAGCTCGGTAAAAATGTGTTTGATTATCGTGTAGTGAAAATGTGGAACGATATGCAACCCGCGCTCAAAGACTGTTCGGCGGCGCAGTTTCCTCAACTTTGTAAGGTGTATGTGATGGCAAGTTTTTAACGTGTATTGTGATGTCATTCCAATATTATTTCCTAGTCTGGGCTCACTTCGGCTGTGTATTCCTACAGAGTCTTATTTACTTGCTTAACAGAAGTGTTGCCCATTCTCACATGCTTCCTTTTTTTGTACCTGACCTGTGATACTATAATGTATTATTATGACTAAATGTGAGAATAAATAAACAAATAAAAAAAAAGCGTTGAGGATCGGCTGCTGAGAATTGAAAGGGGAGAGAAGAGACAGGTGCGGGCTGAGAAATCTCTAACACGGCCGCCAAACAATGGAAATTCCCCAACGAAGTCAACGAAGTGGCAGGTGACGGAATTCACTCCTTTAATAAAAGAGTATTTCCAGCTGCGGAAGAGCGCATTTGAGGACTCGAGAGGAAAATGCAGAATTGAAATTGTCCGCGGCGACCTGGTAACAGCCGCTGAGAAGTGGAAAGCACATGTGGTATCAGGGGACATGAGGCGTTCAAAAGGAATCGCCAAAGTTTTCGCTGAGGAGTACGGCCCGGTCATGATGAAGGACAAATTCTACCAAATTGGATGCATTCGGCCTCAACACAAAGGAGACACAACCCTGCTGAATGTGGTGTCTAAGGAAAGGTACTTTCACAAATTTGCCTTTCAGCCGGAGGTATTCCTGGCCAACCTGGCAAAAGCAATATCCAGCCTGAGGGAATTTTGCGAGGAGAAGAGCATCAAGAGGTTGGCCCTAGTGCGGATCGCTTCAAAAACTGACCGTGTCCACTGGCGATGGACACAGCAGAGGTTGCTGGAGACGTTCAAAGACCTGGATATTACCCTCGCTGTTTATCTCCAGACACCGCAGAGAGCTCGTGAGGTGCGCTCCCGCCATGGTGGCGCCAGAAGAGGGGAAAGGGGCGCCCGTACGGCCCCCAAAGCGACTGCCGCTCCGAGTGGTCAGTCGGCTGCGCTCGGCGCTCCTGTCTCGGCAGGGGAGCAGGCCGGACCCAACTGCGCGCCGGCGGCCACTCGAGCGGGTAGAGGTAAGCTGAATTTACCTCCGTTGGTCACTTCGGTGGCTGTGGAGGTTGCTTTGACCTCGCCTGACGCCTCCTTTCTTACATGCTCATCCCTTGATGGAACAATTGCTGAGAGCCAGATGTTCGTGTTGATGCCTGAGAAGCTAAAAAGTGGTGCTGATGACGACCTACATGGTCTTGAGTGGCAGGGTGGCGCCCAAAAGGTCACCAAAGCTACTTCTGCCTCGAGTGTGTCGTCGTCTCTGCCCGGCGCCTCTGTGGCAGAAGGGAGGCACGCCCATGGCAAGGCGGCGACAGCTCGAAAGGACACAGGTACGTCTGAACCTGGTATCTTTTCTGCATTTGCCTCACTATTGCCTTTTCCAACTTCACGGAAAAATACCTCTACCTGCGCTGCCAATCAGAAGGATGAGGGCACGATTGCTGATCTCAGTGCCGGAAGCGGGCTGTGTGACGGCGCCCAAAATGCCGTCACTGTGTTTTGGGGTGGATTGGCGGCGGTGCCTGGCCCCTCAACCAAGGAGCAGCCACAGTGCGCGCCGGAAGCCACCCCTTCTTCGTCAGGTGAGCCCGTTTCTGAACAATTAACTCCCTCGGCTCCAGAAGCTGATGGGACAGATTGTGCTCCTTCTGATGACGTCTTTTTCATGCTAGACACGCCAAATGTCACCGGCAGGTCGGTTAGGCGTCAGAGGAAGTTAGAAAATAATGTTGGCGACGATGGTGATGATGATGATGATTGCTTTTCGTCACCTACGTTAACAAATTTTCAATAAACGATTCTGCAAGACACGAAGAACGAAGAGCGAAGAGTTTTGACTTCTCCTTTTGGCTGCTAAATGTGCAAGGTTTGTCAAGTGCCAAAAAACTAAATTTGTTCAAAGACGCTATCCGCAACCAGAAAGAGACACTATCTCCTAGTTTATTGCTTTTGTGTGAGACTTGGTTAGATGAGAACGAAGTTAAGGGTCTACAAATGTTGGACTACAAATTGGCTGCTGGTTTCGGTAGGAGAGAGAGAGAGAAAGAGGTGGAGTTGCCATTTTGATCAAACGCGATTTGCATGTTGCAAATGTCAGGGTGGTAAGCCTTGAATTTTGTTGTGAGTGTGCGGCGATAACTTTTGATGTAAATAGTCAAAAATTATGTTTCTTGTTGGTATATCGCCCTTCAAATCCAGTTAACAACTCTGATTTCCCACGCTTCTTCTCATGTCTTGAACAAAATTTGGAAAAGATCCTCCAGTTGCCTAAAGTAAAAAAATGGTTTATATGCGGTGATTTCAACATAAACATGCTTATTGATTCTGCTCAGTCAAAGAGATTAATTAGTTTACTCGACAAATTTGGATTGAGTCTGTTGAATAAAAAAATGATTACTCGCAAGTGTGCAACTGGAGGCACATTAATAGATCTTGTATTGGCCAAAATAGATGATTTTGAGCAATTGTCATGTGTCGCTGAGCCTAATATTCTTTCTGATCATGAAACCGTTATTTGCAATTTGCTTCTCGGTGTGCCAAAAGTATTAGATAAATTTATGGAGGCTCGGATTTTTTCGGATGAGAGCGTTGAAGAGTTCACGTCCCGCTTAGAGTTGCAAACTTGGATTCAAGTTGCCACCGTGGACTCAGTGGATGAGAAATACGAGAATTTCTTGGAGATATTTCACCGTCTTTTTTCAGAGTGTTTTCCTCTCAAAAAGATTTTGATCCGGGCAAATCAGAGAGAAAAGGTGAAGTTATCGCGTGAGGTAAAGGAGGCGAGGAGGGAGCTAATAAAGCAAAGTAAGGCAGTTAGGTCTCTTCCTGAGCAGCACCCTGACAGGGAGCTGTTCAAGCGAAAGAGATTTGATTTTAACGTGCGATTGCAGCGTGAAATTTGCGCGCAAAACAGCTCCTTCATCGAGTCAGCCGTGAATAAATCAGCGGCCGCGTGGTCGTTGATAAATAAAGCGGTCGGCAAGGTGAAGGACAGACCGGACATTTCAGAGTTGTTGATAAATGATGTTAATGTAACTGACAAAATTGATATCGCCAATGCTTTGAATGTGAGCTTTGTTGTTCCGCTGCCACCGCACTTCCAGATGCCACAAGATCAAATGAAATCTTTGCCTCAAACGCTCTTTCTGTCTCCTGTTACTTCGCAAGAAATTTTGCATCATCTGCGCCGCTTGCCTCCAAAAAAATCCGCTGGCTGGGACGAAGTTCCCATGTTTCTTGTAAAGCGTGTAGCGCAACACATTGCTGCGCCGCTCGCAGACATAGTCAATTGCTCATTTTCAACTGGCGTTTATCCTCATTTGATGAAAAAAGCTGTTGTTGTGCCTTTGTTTAAGAAAGGGGACAAGCGTGATGTTAAAAATTACCGCCCGATTTCCAACTTGCCAACATTTTCTAAGATTTTAGAGAATTGTTTTCTAATACGACTTGTTAATTTCCAAGAGGAGCATGGCTTGCTCCCAATTAGTCAGCATGGTTTTGTCCGTGGCAAGTGCACGGTAACTGCATTATTTGAATTTTTTGTGAAATTGCATGAAAAGATGGAGAATCGGCAAAAGATTTTGGCTATATTTTATGATTTGACAAATGCCTTCGGGACTGTGTGTGTGCCGATTTTGCTGCGTAAATTAGAGCTGAATGGCGTTCGCGGCGTTGCGCTTGACTGGCTGAGATCGTCGCTCACCGGGCGCACGCAAGTGGTCAAAATGACACAGAGGGTCGGCAAGTGGGAGAGGACAGTGTTTTCGTCGGAGGTTTCGGTGGTGCGTGGAACTCCGCAGGGTGGCGTTTTGTCTCCGTCACTATTTGTTGGCGGAGTCTGCGACATGCTGTTATACGTTCTGATAGGCTTCACCGTGAATTATGCCGACGACACTTCCTCTTTGATTTCCGCCCCAACTAACGAAGAATTATATCAAAACGCCCGGTTGTCAGCAGAGATGCTTCAAGAATTTTGCGAAGCTAATTTTTTAACACTCAACGCATCAAAGTCGGTTCTTGTGCAGTTCCGCGGGCAAAAGCAGAATGTTTCCCCTCAAATAGACCTCGCCGGCCAATTAATTCAGTGTGCAGATCATGCCAAATTTTTGGGGCTCCACGTGCGGCAAGACTGCAAGTGGGATGACCATGCGCAGTACGTTAGTGGCCGCCTGCACACAACGGTGACGATGTTAAATGGCCTGAAGGGGAATGTCGATGAAAAAAGTTTGTTAAATGTTTATTATGCTCATGCGAATTCGATTATGTCATATGGTATTGTGATCTGGGGAGCAAGCGATGGGGCGCTGCGGACTGTTTTCGTGGCCCAGAAGCGGCTGATTCGTGCCATGGCGGGCGAGAGGTACTGGAAGGGTTTGACGCCGCTGTGTTCTGCGAGACCACTTTTTGAGCGGTACAACCTGCTTCCAGTGTTTTCAATTTATTTGTTCGAGGCATGTAAATTTGTTAAAAAATACCCCGCCTACTTTAAAAAGACCAGGGACGTGCATGGGCATGGAACGCGCCGCGCGCCTGAATTGTATATTGCTCCTCAGAAATTATTGATTTCGCAGCAAAATCCATTTTCAAGTGCTGCAATGTTGTACAATGCTTTGCCAGTTTCGTTACGGCATGAGCCGCGATACGAAAAGTTTGTTGTTGCTTTGAATGAATTTCTTCACTTGAAGAAATTTTACGATACTGTTGAATTCTTGGAATTTGTTAAAAATTTATGATTTTTGTGTGTAATTTGTGTGTGCATTGCAATTGGGGGGCATATATTTAGAATTGTAACAAAATCTGATGTATGACCTTGCCAAAAGACAATAAAGAATATAATAATAATAATAATAATAAAACTATCGATTCTTTGTCATGGGATCGACCAATCTTCTGAAGTTTGACTGAATTCCAAGAACGCAAGAACAAAACTATCGATTCTTTGTCATGGGATCGACCAATCTTCTGAAGTTTGATTGAATTCCAAGAACGCAAGAACAAAACTATCGATTCTTTTTGATGGGATCTACCAATCATCTGAAGTTTTATGGAATTACAAGAACGCATGAACAAAACTATCGATTCTTTGTCATGGAATCGACCAATCATCTAAAGTTTGATTGAATTCCAAGAACGCAAGAACAAAACTCTCGATTCTTTGTTATGGGATCGACCAATCATCTGAAGTTTGATGGATTTCCAAGAATTTTACTCCAACTCTATCATTTCTTCGTCATGGGATCCACCAATCATCTGAAGTTTGATGGAATTCCTAGTACGCAAGAACAAAACTATCGATTATTTGGCATGGGATCGACCAATCATCTGAAGTTTGATTGAATTCCAAGAACGCAAGAACAAAACTCACGATTCATTGTCATGAGATCGACCAATCTTCTGAAGTTTGATTGAATTCCAAGAACGCAAGAACAAAACTATCGATTCTTTTTGATGGGATCTACCAATCACCTGAAGTTTTATGGAATTCCAAGAACGCAAGAACAAAACTATCGATTCTTTGTCATGGGATCGACCAATCATCTGAAGTTTGATGGAATTCCAAGAATTTTAATCCAACTCTATCATTTCTTCGTCATGAGATCGACCAATCAACTGAAGTTTGATGGAAATTCAAGAAAGCGAGACCAAAACTATCAATTTTTTTGTCAAGGAATCAACCAATCACAACTGAAATTTATAGAATTCCAACAAAGCAAGTCCAAAACCATCGATTCTTTGTCATGGGATCGACCAATCATCTGAAGTTTGATGGAATTCCAAGAACGCAAGAACAAAACTATCGATTCTTTTTCATGGGATCGACCAATCATCTGAAGTTTGATGGACTTCCAAGAACGCAAGAACAAAACTCTCGATTCTTTGTAATGGGATCGACCAATCAACTGAAGTTTGATGGAATTCCAAGAAAGCAAGTCAAAAACCATCGATTCTTTGTCATGGGATCGACCAATCATCTGAAGTTTGATGGATATCCAAGAAAGCGAGACCAAATATATCGATTCTTTGTCATGGGATCGACCAATTTTCTGAAGTTTGATTGAACTCCAAGAACGCAAGAACAAAACTACCGATTCTTTTTCATGTGATCGACCAATCATCAGAAGTTTTATGGAATTCCAAGAACGCATGAACAAAACTATCGATTCTTTGTCATGGGATCGACCAATCTTCTGAAGTTTGATTGAATTCCAAGAACGCAAGAACAAAACTATCGATTCTTTTTCATTGGATCTACCAATCATCTGAAGTTTTATGGAATTCTAAGAACGCATAAACAAAACTATCGATTCTTAGTCATGGAATCGACCAATCATCTGAAGTTTGATTGAATTCCAAGAACGCAAGAACAAAACTATCGATTCTTTTTGATGGGATCTACCAATCATCTGAAGTTTTATGGAATTACAAGAACGCATGAACAAAACTATCGATTCTTTGTCATGGAATCGACCAATCATCTAAAGTTTGATTGAATTCCAAGAACGCAAGAACAAAACTCTCGATTCTTTGTTATGGGATCGACCAATCATCTGAAGTTTGATGGATTTCCAAGAATTTTACTCCAACTCTATCATTTCTTCGTCATGGGATCCACCAATCATCTGAAGTTTGATGGAATTCCTAGTACGCAAGAACAAAACTATCGATTATTTGGCATGGGATCGACCAATCATCTGAAGTTTGATTGAATTCCAAGAACGCAAGAACAAAACTCACGATTCATTGTCATGAGATCGACCAATCTTCTGAAGTTTGATTGAATTCCAAGAACGCAAGAACAAAACTATCGATTCTTTTTGATGGGATCTACCAATCACCTGAAGTTTTATGGAATTCCAAGAACGCAAGAACAAAACTATCGATTCTTTGTCATGGGATCGACCAATCATCTGAAGTTTGATGGAATTCCAAGAATTTTAATCCAACTCTATCATTTCTTCGTCATGAGATCGACCAATCAACTGAAGTTTGATGGAAATTCAAGAAAGCGAGACCAAAACTATCAATTTTTTTGTCAAGGAATCAACCAATCACAACTGAAATTTATGGAATTCCAACAAAGCAAGTCCAAAACCATCGATTCTTTGTCATGGGATCGACCAATCATCTGAAGTTTGATGGAATTCCAAGAACGCAAGAACAAAACTATCGATTCTTTTTCATGGGATCGACCAATCATCTGAAGTTTGATGGACTTCCAAGAACGCAAGAACAAAACTCTCGATTCTTTGTAATGGGATCGACCAATCAACTGAAGTTTGATGGAATTCCAAGAAAGCAAGTCAAAAACCATCGATTCTTTGTCATGGGATCGACCAATCATCTGAAGTTTGATGGATATCCAAGAAAGCGAGACCAAATATATCGATTCTTTGTCATGGGATCGACCAATTTTCTGAAGTTTGATTGAACTCCAAGAACGCAAGAACAAAACTACCGATTCTTTTTCATGTGATCGACCAATCATCAGAAGTTTTATGGAATTCCAAGAACGCATGAACAAAACTATCGATTCTTTGTCATGGGATCGACCAATCTTCTGAAGTTTGATTGAATTCCAAGAACGCAAGAACAAAACTATCGATTCTTTTTCATTGGATCTACCAATCATCTGAAGTTTTATGGAATTCTAAGAACGCATAAACAAAACTATCGATTCTTAGTCATGGAATCGACCAATCATCTGAAGTTTGATTGAATTCCAAGAACGCAAGAACAAAACTATCGATTCTTTTTGATGGGATCTACCAATCATCTGAAGTTTATGGAATTACAAGAACGCATGAACAAAACTATCGATTCTTTGTCATGGAATCGACCAATCATCTGAAGTTTGATTGAATTCCAAGAACGCAAGAACAAAACTCTCGATTCTTTGTTATGGGATCGACCAATCATCTGAAGTTTGATGGATTTCCAAGAATTTTACTCCAACTCTATCATTTCTTCGTCATGGGATCCACCAATCATCTGAAGTTTGATGGAATTCCTAGTACGCAAGAAGAAAAATATCGAATATTTGGCATGGGATCGACCAATCATCTGAAGTTTGATGGAATTCCAAGAAAGCAAGACCAATACTATCAATTCTTTTTTATGAGATCGACCAATCATCTGAAGTTTGATGGAATTCCAAGAATTTAAATCCAACTCTATGATTTCTTCGTCATGGGATCCACCAATCAACTGAAGTTTGATGGAATTCCAAGTAAGCAAGACCAAAACTATCGATTCTTTGTCATGGGATCGACCAATCATCTGAAGTTTGATGGAATTCCAAGAACGCAAGAACAAAACTATCGATTCTTTTTCATGGGATCGACCAATCATCTGAAGTTTGATGGAATTCCAAGAAAGCAAGACCAAAACTATCGATTCTTTGTCATGGGATCGACCAATCATCTGAAGTTTGATGGAATTCCAAGAACGCAAGAACAAAACTATCGATTCTTTGTCATGGGATCGACCAATCATCTGAAGTTTGATGGAATTCCAAGAATTTTAATCCAACTCTATCATTTCTTCGTCATGAGATCGACCAATCAACTGAAGTTTGATGGAATTTCAAGAAAGCAAGACCAAAACTATCGATTTTTTTGTCAGGGAATCAACCAATCACAACTGAAATTTATAGAATTCCAACAAAGCAAGTCCAAAACCATCGATTCTTTGTCATGGGATCGACCAATCATCTGAAGTTTGATGGAATTCCAAGAACGCAAGAACAAAACTCTCGATTCTTTGTAATGGGATCGACCAATCAACTGAAGTTTGATGGAATTCCAAGAAAGCAAGTCAAAAACCATCGATTCTTTGTCATGGGATCGATCAATCATCTGAAGTTTGATGGATATCGAAGAAAGCAAGACCAAATATATCGATTCTTTGTCATGGGATCGACCAATCTTCTGAAGTTTGATTGAATTCCAAGAACGCAAGTTCAAAACTATCGATTCTTTTTAATGTGATCGACCAATCATCTGAAGTTTGATGGAATTCCAAGAACGCAAGAACAAAACTATCGATTCTTTTTCATGGGATCGACCAATCATCTGAAGTTTGATGGACTTCCAAAAACGCAAGAACAAAACTCTCGATTCTTTGTCATGGAATCGACCAATCATCTGAAGTTTGATTGAATTCTAAGAACGCAAGAACAAAACTCTCGATTCTTTGTTATGGGATCGACCAATCATCTGAAGTTTGATGGATTTCCAAGAATTTTACTCCAACTCTATCATTTCTTCGTCATGGGATCGACCAATCATCTGAAGTTTGATGGAATTCCAAGAACGCAAGAACAAAACTCTCGATTCTTTGTAATGGAATCGACCTATCAACTGAAGTTTGATGGAATTCCAAGAAAGCAAGTAAAAAACCATCGTTTCTTTGTCATGGGATCGATCAATCATCTGAAGATGATGGATATCCAAGAAAGCAAGACCAAATATATCGATTCTTTGTCATGGGATCGACCAATCTTCTGAAGTTTGATTGAATTCCAAGAACGCAAGAACAAAACTATCGATTCTTTTTAATGTGATCGACCAATCATCTGAAGTTTGATGGAATTCCAAGAACGCAAGAACAAAACTATCGATTCTTTTTCATGGGATCGACCAATCATCTGAAGTTTGATGGACTTCCAAAAACGCAAGAACAAAACTCTCGATTCTTTGTAATGGGATCGACCAATCAACTGAAGTTTAATGGAATTCCAAGAAAGCAAGTCAAAAACCATCGATTCTTTATCAAAGGATCGACCAATCATCTGAAGTTTGATGGATATCCAAAAAAGCGAGACCAAATATATCGAATCTTTGTCATGGGTTCGACCAATCTTCTGAAGTTTGATTGAATTCCAAGAACGCAAGAACAAAACTACCGATTCTTTTACATGTGATCGACCAATCATCAGAAGTTTTATGGAATTCCAAGAACGCATGAACAAAACTATCGATTCTTTGTCATGGGATCGACCAATCTTCTGAAGTTTGATTGAATTCCAAGAACGCAAGAACAAAACTATCGATTCTTTTTGATGGGATCTACCAATCATCTGAAGTTTTATGGAATTACAAGAACGCATGAACAAAACTATCGATTCTTTGTCATGGAATCGACCAATCATCTAAAGTTTGATTGAATTCCAAGAACGCAAGAACAAAACTCTCGATTCTTTGTTATGGGATCGACCAATCATCTTAAGTTTGATGGATTTCCAAGAATTTTACTCCAACTCTATCATTTCTTCGTCATGGGATCCACCAATCATCTGTAGTTTGATGGAATTCCTAGTACGCAAGAACAAAACTATCGATTATTTGGCATGGGATCGACCAATCATCTGAAGTTTGATTGAATTCCAAGAACGCAAGAACAAAACTCACGATTCATTGTCATGAGATCGACCAATCTTCTGAAGTTTGATTGAATTCCAAGAACGCAAGAACAAAACTATCGATTCTTTTTGATGGGATCTACCAATCACCTGAAGTTGTATGGAATTCCAAGAACGCAAGAACAAAACTATCGATTCTTTGTCATGGGATCGACCAATCATCTGAAGTTTGATGGAATTCCAAGAATTTTAATCCAACTCTATCATTTCTTCGTCATGAGATCGACCAATCAACTGAAGTTTGATGGAAATTCAAGAAAGCGAGACCAAAACTATCAATTTTTTTGTCAAGGAATCAACCAATCACAACTGAAATTTATAGAATTCCAACAAAGCAAGTCCAAAACCATCGATTCTTTGTCATGGGATCGACCAATCATCTGAAGTTTGATGGAATTCAAAGAACGCAAGAACAAAACTATCGATTCTTTTTCATGGGATCGACCAATCATCTGAAGTTTGATGGACTTCCAAGAACGCAAGAACAAAACTCTCGATTCTTTGTAATGGGATCGACCAATCAACTGAAGTTTGATGGAATTCCAAGAAAGCAAGTCAAAAACCATCGATTCTTTGTCATGGGATCGACCAATCATCTGAAGTTTGATGGATATCCAAGAAAGCGAGACCAAATATATCGATTCTTTGTCATGGGATCGACCAATTTTCTGAAGTTTGATTGAACTCCAAGAACGCAAGAACAAAACTACCGATTCTTTTTCATGTGATCGACCAATCATCAGAAGTTTTATGGAATTCCAAGAACGCATGAACAAAACTATCGATTCTTTGTCATGGGATCGACCAATGTTCTGAAGTTTGATTGAATTCCAAGAACGCAAGAACAAAACTATCGATTCTTTTTCATTGGATCTACCAATCATCTGAAGTTTTATGGAATTCTAAGAACGCATAAACAAAACTATCGATTCTTAGTCATGGAATCGACCAATCATCTGAAGTTTGATTGAATTCCAAGAACGCAAGAACAAAACTATCGATTCTTTTTGATGGGATCTACCAATCATCTGAAGTTTATGGAATTACAAGAACGCATAAACAAAACTATCGATTCTTTGTCATGGAATCGACCAATCATCTGAAGTTTGATTGAATTCCAAGAACGCAAGAACAAAACTCTCGATTCTTTGTTATGGGATCGACCAATCATCTGAAGTTTGATGGATTTCCAAGAATTTTACTCCAACTCTATCATTTCTTCGTCATGGGATCCACCAATCATCTGAAGTTTGATGGAATTCCTAGTACGCAAGAAGAAAAATATCAAATATTTGGCATGGGATCGACCAATCATCTGAAGTTTGATGGAATTCCAAGAAAGCAAGACCAATACTATCAATTCTTTTTTATGAGATCGACCAATCATCTGAAGTTTGATGGAATTCCAAGAATTTAAATCCAACTCTATGATTTCTTCGTCATGGGATCCACCAATCAACTGAAGTTTGATGGAATTCCAAGTAAGCAAGACCAAAACTATCGATTCTTTGTCATGGGATCGACCAATCATCTGAAGTTTGATGGAATTCCAAGAACGCAAGAACAAAACTATCGATTCTTTTTCATGGGATCGACCAATCATCTGAAGTTTGATGGAATTCCAAGAAAGCAAGACCAAAACTATCGATTCTTTGTCATGGGATCGACCAATCATCTGAAGTTTGATGGAATTCCAAGAACGCAAATACAAAACTATCGATTCTTTGTCATGGGATCGACCAATCATCTGAAGTTTGATGGAATTCCAAGAATTTTAATCCAACTCTATCATTTCTTCGTCATGAGATCGACCAATCAACTGAAGTTTGATGGAATTTCAAGAAAGCAAGACCAAAACTATCGATTTTTTTGTCAGGGAATCAACCAATCACAACTGAAATTTATAGAATTCCAACAAAGCAAGTCCAAAACCATCGATTCTTTGTCATGGGATCGACCAATCATCTGAAGTTTGATGGAATTCCAAGAACGCAAGAACAAAACACTCGATTCTTTGTAATGGGATCGACCAATCAACTGAAGTTTGATGGAATTCCAAGAAAGCAAGTCAAAAACCATCGATTCTTTGTCATGGGATCGATCAATCATCTGAAGTTTGATGGATATCGAAGAAAGCAAGACCAAATATATCGATTCTTTGTCATGGGATCGACCAATCTTCTGAAGTTTGATTGAATTCCAAGAACGCAAGAACAAAACTATCGATTCTTTTTCATTGGATCTACCAATCATCTGAAGTTTTATGGAATTCTAAGAACGCATAAACAAAACTATCGATTCTTAGTCATGGAATCGACCAATCATCTGAAGTTTGATTGAATTCCAAGAACGCAAGAACAAAACTATCGATTCTTTTTGATGGGATCTACCAATCATCTGAAGTTTATGGAATTACAAGAACGCATGAACAAAACTATCGATTCTTTGTCATGGAATCGACCAATCATCTGAAGTTTGATTGAATTCCAAGAACGCAAGAACAAAACTCTCGATTCTTTGTTATGGGATCGACCAATCATCTGAAGTTTAATGGATTTCCAAGAATTTTACTCCAACTCTATCATTTCTTCGTCATGGGATCCACCAATCATCTGAAGTTTGATGGAATTCCTAGTACGCAAGAAGAAAAATATCGAATATTTGGCATGGGATCGACCAATCATCTGAAGTTTGATGGAATTCCAAGAAAGCAAGACCAATACTATCAATTCTTTTTTATGAGATCGACCAATCATCTGAAGTTTGATGGAATTCCAAGAATTTAAATCCAACTCTATGATTTCTTCGTCATGGGATCCACCAATCAACTGAAGTTTTATGGAATTCCAAGAACGCATGAACAAAACTATCGATTCTTTGTTATGGGATCGACCAATCATCTGAAGATTGATGGATATCCAAGAAAGCGAGACCAAAACTATCAATTTTTTTGTCAAGGAATCAACCAATCACAACTGAAATTTATAGAATTCCAACAAAGCAAGTCCAAAACCATCGATTCTTTGTCATGGGATCGACCAATCTTCTGAAGTTTGATTGAATTCCAACAACACAAGAACAAAACTATCGATTCTTTTTCATGTGATCGACCAATCATTAGAAGTTTGATGGAAATTCAAGAAAGCGAGACCAAAACTATCAATTTTTTTGTTAAGGAATCAACCAATCACAACTGAAATTTATGGAATTCCAACAAAGCAAGTCCAAAACCATCGATTCTTTTTCATGGGATCGACCAATCATCTGAAGTTTGATGGATATCCAAAAAAGCGATACCAAATATATCGATTCTTTGTCATGGGTTCGACCAATCTTCTGTAGTTTGATTGAATTCCAAGAACGCAAGAACAAAACTACCGATTCTTTTTCATGTGATCGACCAATCATCAGAAGTTTTATGGAATTCCAAGAACGCATGAACAAAACTATCGATTCTTTGTCATGGGATCGACCAATCTTCTGAAGTTTGATTGAATTCCAAGAACGCAAGAACAAAACTATCGATTCTTTTTCATGGGATCTACCAATCATCTGAAGTTTTATGGAATTCCAAGAACGCATGAACAAAACTATCGATTCTTTGTCATGGAATCGACCAATCATCTGAAGTTTGATTGAATTCCAAGAACGCAAGAACAAAACTATCGATTCTTTTTGATGGGATCTACCAATCATCTGAAGTTTATGGAATTACAAGAACGAATGAACAAAACTATCGATTCTTTGTCATGGAATCGACCAATCATCTGAAGTTTGATGGAATTCCAAGAACGCATGAACAAAACTATCGATTCTTTGTCATGGAATCGACCAATCATCTGAAGTTTGATTGAATTCCAAGAACGCAAGAACAAAACTCTCGATTCTTTGTTATGGGATCGACCAATCATCTGAAGTTTAATGGATTTCCAAGAATTTTACTCCAACTCTATCATTTCTTCGTCATGGGATCCACCAATCATCTGAAGTTTGATGGAATTCCTAGTACGCAAGAAGAAAAATATCGAATATTTGGCATGGGATCGACCAATCATCTGAAGTTTGATGGAATTCCAAGAAAGCAAGACCAATACTATCAATTCTTTTTTATGAGATCGACCAATCATCTGAAGTTTGATGGAATTCCAAGAATTTAAATCCAACTCTATGATTTCTTCGTCATGGGATCCACCAATCAACTGAAGTTTTATGGAATTCCAAGAACGCATGAACAAAACTATCGATTCTTTGTTATGGGATCGACCAATCATCTGAAGATTGATGGATATCCAAGAAAGCGAGACCAAAACTATCAATTTTTTTGTCAAGGAATCAACCAATCACAACTGAAATTTATAGAATTCCAACAAAGCAAGTCCAAAACCATCGATTCTTTGTCATGGGATCGACCAATCTTCTGAAGTTTGATTGAATTCCAACAACACAAGAACAAAACTATCGATTCTTTTTCATGTGATCGACCAATCATTAGAAGTTTGATGGAAATTCAAGAAAGCGAGACCAAAACTATCAATTTTTTTGTTAAGGAATCAACCAATCACAACTGAAATTTATGGAATTCCAACAAAGCAAGTCCAAAACCATCGATTCTTTTTCATGGGATCGACCAATCATCTGAAGTTTGATGGATATCCAAAAAAGCGATACCAAATATATCGATTCTTTGTCATGGGTTCGACCAATCTTCTGTAGTTTGATTGAATTCCAAGAACGCAAGAACAAAACTACCGATTCTTTTTCATGTGATCGACCAATCATCAGAAGTTTTATGGAATTCCAAGAACGCATGAACAAAACTATCGATTCTTTGTCATGGGATCGACCAATCTTCTGAAGTTTGATTGAATTCCAAGAACGCAAGAACAAAACTATCGATTCTTTTTCATGGGATCTACCAATCATCTGAAGTTTTATGGAATTCCAAGAACGCATGAACAAAACTATCGATTCTTTGTCATGGAATCGACCAATCATCTGAAGTTTGATTGAATTCCAAGAACGCAAGAACAAAACTATCGATTCTTTTTGATGGGATCTACCAATCATCTGAAGTTTATGGAATTACAAGAACGAATGAACAAAACTATCGATTCTTTGTCATGGAATCGACCAATCATCTGAAGTTTGATGGATTTCCAAGAATTTTACTCCAACTCTATCATTTCTTCGTCATGGGATCCACCAATCATCTGAAGTTTGATGGAATTTCAAGAAAGCAAGACCAAAACTATCGATTTTTTTGTCAGGGAATCAACCAATCACAACTGAAATTTATAGAATTCCAACAAAGCAAGTCCAAAACCATCGATTCTTTGTCATGGGATCGACCAATCATCTGAAGTTTAATGGAATTCCATGAACGCAAGACTAAAACTCTCGATTCTTTGTAATGGGATCGACCAATCAACTGAAGTTTGATGGAATTCCAAGAAAGCAAGTCAAAAGCTATCGATTCTTTGTCATGGGATCGATCAATCATCTGAAGTTTGATGGATATCCAAGAAAGCAAGACCAAATATATCGATTCTTTGTCATGGGATCGACCAATCTTCTGAAGTTTGATTGAATTCCAAGAACGCAAGAACAAAACTATCGATTCTTTTTCATGTGATCGACCAATCATCAGAAGTTTTATGGAATTCCAAGAACGCATGAACAAAACTATCGATTCTTTGTTATGGGATCGACCAATCATCTGAAGATTGATGGATATCCAAGAAAGCGAGACCAAATATATCGATTCTTTGTCATGGGATCGACCAATCTTCTGAAGTTTGATTGAATTCAAAGATCGCAAGAACAAAACTACCGATTCTTTTTCATATGATCGACCAATCATCTAAAGTTTGATGGACTTCCAAGAACGCAAGAACAAAACTTTCGATTCTTTGTAATGGGATCGACCAATCAACTGAAGTTTGATGGAATTCCAAGAAAGCAAGTCAAAAACCATCGATTCTTTGTCATGGGATCGACCAATCATCTGAAGTTTGATCGATAACCAAGAAAGCAAGACCAAATATATCGATTCTTTGTCATGGGATCGACCAGTCTTCTGAAGTTTGATTGAATTCCAACAACACAAGAACAAAACTATCGATTCTTTTTCATGTGATCGACCAATCATTAGAAGTTTGATGGAAATTCAAGAAAGCGAGACCTAAACTATCATTTTTTTTGTCAAGGAATCAACCAATCACAACTAAAATTTATAGAATTCCAACAAAGCAAGTCCAAAACCATCGATTCTTTTTCATGGGATCGACCAATCATCTGAAGTTTGATGGATATCCAAAAAAGCGATACCAAATATATCGATTCTTTGTCATGGGTTAGACCAATCTTCTGTAGTTTGATTGAATTCCAAGAACGCAAGAACAAAACTACCGATTCTTTTTCATGTGATCGACCAATCATCAGAAGTTTTATGGAATTCCAAGAACGCATGAACAAAACTATCGATTCTTTGTCATGGGATCGACCAATCTTCTGAAGTTTGATTGAATTCCAAGAACGCAAGAACAAAACTATCGATTCTTTTTCATGGGATCTACCAATCATCTGAAGTTTTATGGAATTCCAAGAACGCATGAACAAAACTATCGATTCTTTGTCATGGAATCGACCAATCATCTGAAGTTTGATTGAATTCCAAGAACGCAAGAACAAAACTATCGATTCTTTTTGATGGGATCTACCAATCATCTGAAGTTTATGGAATTACAAGAACGAATGAACAAAACTATCGATTCTTTGTCATGGAATCGACCAATCATCTGAAGTTTGATGGATTTCCAAGAATTTTACTCCAACTCTATCATTTCTTCGTCATGGGATCCACCAATCATCTGAAGTTTGATGGAATTTCAAGAAAGCAAGACCAAAACTATCGATTTTTTTGTCAGGGAATCAACCAATCACAACTGAAATTGATAGAATTCCAACAAAGCAAGTCCAAAACCATCGATTCTTTGTCATGGGATCGACCAATCATCTGAAGTTTGATGGAATTCCAAGAACGCAAGACTAAAACTCTCGATTCTTTGTAATGGGATCGACCAATCAACTGAAGTTTGATGGAATTCCAAGAAAGCAAGACCATATATATCGATTCTTTGTCATGGGATCGACCAATCTTCTGAAGTTTGATTGAATTCCAAAAACGCAAGAACAAAACTATCGATTCTTTTAAATGTGATCGACCAATCATCTGAAGTTTGATGGACTTCCAAGAACGCAAGAACAAAACTCTCGATTCTTTGTAATGGGATCGACCAATCAACTGAAGTTTAATGGAATTCCAAGAAAGCAAGTCAAAAACCATCGATTCTTTGTCATGGGATCGACCAATCATCTGAAGTTTGATGGATATCCAAAAAAGCGAGACCAAATATATCGATTCTTTGTCATGGGTTCGACCAATCTTCTGAAGTTTGATTGAATTCCAAGAACGCAAGAACAAAACTACCGATTCTTTTTCATGTGATCGACCAATCATTAGAAGTTTTATGGAATTCCAAGAACGCATGAACAAAACTATCGATTCTTTGTCATGGGATCGACCAATCTTCTGAAGTTTGATTGAATTCCAAGAACGCAAGAACAAAACTATCGATTCTTTTTCATGGGATCTACCAATCATCTGAAGTTTTATGGAATTCCAAGAACGCATGAACAAAACTATCGATTCTTTGTCATGGAATCGACCAATCATCTGAAGTTTGATTGAATTCCAAGAACGCAAGAACAAAACTCACGATTCTTTGTCATGGGATCGACCAATCTTCTGAAGTTTGATTGAATTCCAAGAACGCAAGAACAAAACTATCGATTCTTTTTGATGGGATCTACCAATCATCTGAAGTTTATGGAATTACAAGAACGCATGAACAAAACTATCGATTCTTTGTCATGGAAACGACCAATCATCTGAAGTTTGATGGATTTCCAAGAATTTTACTCCAACTCTATCATTTCTTCGTCATGGGATCCACCAATCATCTGAAGTTTGATGGAATTCCTAGTACGCAAGAAGAAAACTATCGATTATTTGGCATGGGATTACCAATCATCTGAAGTTTGATGGAATTCCAAGAAAGCAAGACCAAAACTATCGATTCTTTTTCATGGGATCGACCAATCATCTGAAATTTGATGGAATTCCAAGAAAGCAAGACCAAAACTATCGATTCGTTGTCATGGAATAGACCAATCATCTGAAGTTTGATGGACTTCCAAGAACGCAAGAACAAAACTATCGATTCTTTTTCATGGGATCGACTAATCTTTTGAAGTTTGATTGAATTCAAAGAACGCATGAACAAAACTATCGATTCTTTGTTATGGGATTGACCAATCATCTGAAGTTTGATGGAATTCCAAGAACGCAAGACTAAAACTCTCGATTCTTTGTAATGGGATCGACCAATCAACTGAAGTTTGATGGAATTCCAAGAAAGCAAGTCAAAAACCATCGATTCTTTGTCATGGGATCGACCAATCATCTGAAGTTTGATGGATATCCAAGAAAGCAAGACCAAATATATCGATTCTTTGTCATGGGATCGACCAATCTTCTGAAGTTTGATTGAATTCCAAGAACGCATGAACAAAACTATCGATTCTTTTTAATGTGATCGACCAATCATCAGAAGTTTTATGGAATTCCAAGAACGCATGAACAAAACCATCGATTCTTTGTCATGGGATCGACCAATCTTCTGAAGTTTGATTGAATTCCAAGAACGCAAGAACAAAACTATCGATTCTTTTTCATGGGATCTACCAATCATCTGAAGTTTTATGGAATTCCAAGAACGCATGAACAAAACTATCGATTCTTTGTCATGGAATCGACCAATCATCTGAAGTTTGATTGAATTCCAAGAACGCAAGAACAAAACTAACGATTCATTGTCATGGGATCGACGAATCTTCTGAAGTTTGATTGAATTCCAAGAACGGAAGAACAAAACTATCGATTCTTTTTGATGGGATCTACCAATCACCTGAAGTTTTATGGAATTCCAAGAACGCAAGAACAAAACTATCGATTCTTTTTCATGGGATCGACCAATCATCTGAAGTTTGATGGAATTCCAAGAATTTTAATCCAACTCTATCATTTCTTCGTCATGAGATCGACCAATCTTCTGAAGTTTGATTGAATTCCAAGAACGCAAGAACAAAACTCTCGATTCTTTGTTTGGAATCGACCTATCATCTGAAGTTTGATGGATTTCCAAGAATTTTACTCCAACTCTATCATTTCTTCGTCATGGGATCCACCAATCATCTGAAGTTCGATGGAATTCCTAGTACGCAAGACCAAAACTATCGATTTTTTTGTCAGGGAATCAACCAATCACATTTGAAATTTATAGAATTCCAACAAAGCAAGTCCAAAACCATCGATTCTTTGTCATGGGATCGACCAATCATCTGAAGTTTGATGGAATTCCAAGAACGCAAGAACAAAACTATCGATTCTTTTTCATGGGATCGACTAATCATCTAAAGTTTGATGGACTTCCAAGAACGCAAGGACAAAACTCTCGATTCTTTGTAATGGGATCGACCAATCAACTGAAGTTTGATGGAATTCCAAGAAAGCAAGTCAAAATCCATCGATTCTTTGTCATGGGATCGACCAATCATCTGAAGTTTGATGGATATCCAAGAAAGCAAGACCAAATATATCGATTCTTTGTGATGGGATCGACCAATCTTCTGAAGTTTGATTGAATTCCAAGAACACAAGAACAAAACTATCGATTCTTTTTCATGTGATCGACCAATCATTAGAAGTTTTATGGAATTCCAAGAACGCATGAACAAAACTATCGATTCTTTGTCCTGGGATCGACCAATCTTCTGAAGTTTGACTGAATTCCAAGAACGCAAGAACAAAACTATCGATTCCTTGTCATGGGATCGACCAATCTTCTGAAGTTTGATTGAATTCCAAGAACGCAAGAACAAAACTATCGATTCTTTTTGATGGGATCTACCAATCATCTGAAGTTTTATGGAATTACAAGAACGCATGAACAAAACTATCGATTCTTTGTCATGGAATCGACCAATCATCTAAAGTTTGATTGAATTCCAAGAACGCAAGAACAAAACTCTCGATTCTTTGTTATGGGATCGACCAATCATCTGAAGTTTGATGGATTTCCAAGAATTTTACTCCAACTCTATCATTTCTTCGTCATGGGATCCACCAATCATCTGAAGTTTGATGGAATTCCTAGTACGCAAGAACAAAACTATCGATTATTTGGCATGGGATCGACCAATCATCTGAAGTTTGATTGAATTCCAAGAACGCAAGAACAAAACTCACGATTCATTGTCATGAGATCGACCAATCTTCTGAAGTTTGATTGAATTCCAAGAACGCAAGAACAAAACTATCGATTCTTTTTGATGGGATCTACCAATCACCTGAAGTTTTATGGAATTCCAAGAACGCAAGAACAAAACTATCGATTCTTTGTCATGGGATCGACCAATCATCTGAAGTTTGATGGAATTCCAAGAATTTTAATCCAACTCTATCATTTCTTCGTCATGAGATCGACCAATCAACTGAAGTTTGATGGAAATTCAAGAAAGCGAGACCAAAACTATCAATTTTTTTGTCAAGGAATCAACCAATCACAACTGAAATTTATAGAATTCCAACAAAGCAAGTCCAAAACCATCGATTCTTTGTCATGGGATCGACCAATCATCTGAAGTTTGATGGAATTCCAAGAACGCAAGAACAAAACTATCGATTCTTTTTCATGGGATCGACCAATCATCTGAAGTTTGATGGACTTCCAAGAACGCAAGAACAAAACTCTCGATTCTTTGTAATGGGATCGACCAATCAACTGAAGTTTGATGGAATTCCAAGAAAGCAAGTCAAAAACCATCGATTCTTTGTCATGGGATCGACCAATCATCTGAAGTTTGATGGATATCCAAGAAAGCGAGACCAAATATATCGATTCTTTGTCATGGGATCGACCAATTTTCTGAAGTTTGATTGAACTCCAAGAACGCAAGAACAAAACTACCGATTCTTTTTCATGTGATCGACCAATCATCAGAAGTTTTATGGAATTCCAAGAACGCATGAACAAAACTATCGATTCTTTGTCATGGGATCGACCAATCTTCTGAAGTTTGATTGAATTCCAAGAACGCAAGAACAAAACTATCGATTCTTTTTCATTGGATCTACCAATCATCTGAAGTTTTATGGAATTCTAAGAACGCATAAACAAAACTATCGATTCTTAGTCATGGAATCGACCAATCATCTGAAATTTGATTGAATTCCAAGAACGCAAGAACAAAACTATCGATTCTTTTTGATGGGATCTACCAATCATCTGAAGTTTATGGAATTACAAGAACGCATGAACAAAACTATCGATTCTTTGTCATGGAATCGACCAATCATCTGAAGTTTGATTGAATTCCAAGAACGCAAGAACAAAACTCTCGATTCTTTGTTATGGGATCGACCAATCATCTGAAGTTTGATGGATTTCCAAGAATTTTACTCCAACTCTATCATTTCTTCGTCATGGGATCCACCAATCATCTGAAGTTTGATGGAATTCCTAGTACGCAAGAAGAAAAATATCGAATATTTGGCATGGGATCGACCAATCATCTGAAGTTTGATGGAATTCCAAGAAAGCAAGACCAATACTATCAATTCTTTTTTATGAGATCGACCAATCATCTGAAGTTTGATGGAATTCCAAGAATTTAAATCCAACTCTATGATTTCTTCGTCATGGGATCCACCAATCAACTGAAGTTTGATGGAATTCCAAGTAAGCAAGACCAAAACTATCGATTCTTTGTCATGGGATCGACCAATCATCTGAAGTTTGATGGAATTCCAAGAACGCAAGAACAAAACTATCGATTCTTTTTCATGGGATCGACCAATCATCTGAAGTTTGATGGAATTCCAAGAAAGCAAGACCAAAACTATCGATTCTTTGTCATGGGATCGACCAATCATCTGAAGTTTGATGGAATTCCAAGAACGCAAATACAAAACTATCGATTCTTTGTCATGGGATCGACCAATCATCTGAAGTTTGATGGAATTCCAAGAATTTTAATCCAACTCTATCATTTCTTCGTCATGAGATCGACCAATCAACTGAAGTTTGATGGAATTTCAAGAAAGCAAGACCAAAACTATCGATTTTTTTGTCAGGGAATCAACCAATCACAACTGAAATTTATAGAATTCCAACAAAGCAAGTCCAAAACCATCGATTCTTTGTCATGGGATCGACCAATCATCTGAAGTTTGATGGAATTCCAAGAACGCAAGAACAAAACTCTCGATTCTTTGTAATGGGATCGACCAATCAACTGAAGTTTGATGGAATTCCAAGAAAGCAAGTCAAAAACCATCGATTCTTTGTCATGGGATCGATCAATCATCTGAAGTTTGATGGATATCGAAGAAAGCAAGACCAAATATATCGATTCTTTGTCATGGGATCGACCAATCTTCTGAAGTTTGATTGAATTCCAAGAACGCAAGTACAAAACTATCGATTCTTTTTAATGTGATCGACCAATCATCTGAAGTTTGATGGACTTCCAAAAACGCAAGAACAAAACTCTCGATTCTTTGTCATGGAATCGACCAATCATCTGAAGTTTGATTGAATTCTAAGAACGCAAGAACAAAACTCTCGATTCTTTGTTATGGGATCGACCAATCATCTGAAGTTTGATGGATTTCCAAGAATTTTACTCCAACTCTATCATTTCTTCGTCATGGGATCGACCAATCATCTGAAGTTTGATGGAATTCCAAGAACGCAAGAACAAAACTCTCGATTCTTTGTAATGGAATCGACCTATCAACTGAAGTTTGATGGAATTCCAAGAAAGCAAGTAAAAAACCATCGTTTCTTTGTCATGGGATCGATCAATCATCTGAAGATGATGGATATCCAAGAAAGCAAGACCAAATATATCGATTCTTTGTCATGGGATCGACCAATCTTCTGAAGTTTGATTGAATTCCAAGAACGCAAGAACAAAACTATCGATTCTTTTTAATGTGATCGACCAATCATCTGAAGTTTGATGGAATTCCAAGAACGCAAGAACAAAACTATCGATTCTTTTTCATGGGATCGACCAATCATCTGAAGTTTGATGGACTTCCAAAAACGCAAGAACAAAACTCTCGATTCTTTGTAATGGGATCGACCAATCAACTGAAGTTTAATGGAATTCCAAGAAAGCAAGTCAAAAACCATCGATTCTTTATCAAAGGATCGACCAATCATCTGAAGTTTGATGGATATCCAAAAAAGCGAGACCAAATATATCGAATCTTTGTCATGGGTTCGACCAATCTTCTGAAGTTTGATTGAATTCCAAGAACGCAAGAACAAAACTACCGATTCTTTTACATGTGATCGACCAATCATCAGAAGTTTTATGGAATTCCAAGAACGCATGAACAAAACTATCGATTCTTTGTCATGGGATCGACCAATCTTCTGAAGTTTGATTGAATTCCAAGAACGCAAGAACAAAACTATCGATTCTTTTTGATGGGATCTACCAATCATCTGAAGTTTTATGGAATTACAAGAACGCATGAACAAAACTATCGATTCTTTGTCATGGAATCGACCAATCATCTAAAGTTTGATTGAATTCCAAGAACGCAAGAACAAAACTCTCGATTCTTTGTTATGGGATCGACCAATCATCTAAAGTTTGATGGATTTCCAAGAATTTTACTCCAACTCTATCATTTCTTCGTCATGGGATCCACCAATCATCTGTAGTTTGATGGAATTCCTAGTACGCAAGAACAAAACTATCGATTATTTGGCATGGGATCGACCAATCATCTGAAGTTTGATTGAATTCCAAGAACGCAAGAACAAAACTCACGATTCATTGTCATGAGATCGACCAATCTTCTGAAGTTTGATTGAATTCCAAGAACGCAAGAACAAAACTATCGATTCTTTTTGATGGGATCTACCAATCACCTGAAGTTTTATGGAATTCCAAGAACGCAAGAACAAAACTATCGATTCTTTGTCATGGGATCGACCAATCATCTGAAGTTTGATGGAATTCCAAGAATTTTAATCCAACTCTATCATTTCTTCGTCATGAGATCGACCAATCAACTGAAGTTTGATGGAAATTCAAGAAAGCGAGACCAAAACTATCAATTTTTTTGTCAAGGAATCAACCAATCACAACTGAAATTTATAGAATTCCAACAAAGCAAGTCCAAAACCATCGATTCTTTGTCATGGGATCGACCAATCATCTGAAGTTTGATTGAATTCCAAGAACGCAAGAACAAAACTATCGATTCTTTTTCATGGGATCGACCAATCATCTGAAGTTTGATGGACTTCCAAGAACGCAAGAACAAAACTCTCGATTCTTTGTAATGGGATCGACCAATCAACTGAAGTTTGATGGAATTCCAAGAAAGCAAGTCAAAAACCATCGATTCTTTGTCATGGGATCGACCAATCATCTGAAGTTTGATGGATATCCAAGAAAGCGAGACCAAATATATCGATTCTTTGTCATGGGATCGACCAATTTTCTGAAGTTTGATTGAACTCCAAGAACGCAAGAACAAAACTACCGATTCTTTTTCATGTGATCGACCAATCATCAGAAGTTTTATGGAATTCTAAGAACGCATAAACAAAACTATCGATTCTTAGTCATGGAATCGACCAATCATCTGAAGTTTGATTGAATTCCAAGAACGCAAGAACAAAACTATCGATTCTTTTTGATGGGATCTACCAATCATCTGAAGTTTATGGAATTACAAGAACGCATGAACAAAACTATCGATTCTTTGTCATGGAATCGACCAATCATCTGAAGTTTGATTGAATTCCAAGAACGCAAGAACAAAACTCTCGATTCTTTGTTATGGGATCGACCAATCATCTGAAGTTTGATGGATTTCCAAGAATTTTACTCCAACTCTATCATTTCTTCGTCATGGGATCCACCAATCATCTGAAGTTTGATGGAATTCCTAGTACGCAAGTAGAAAAATATCGAATATTTGGCATGGGATCGACCAATCATCTGAAGTTTGATGGAATTCCAAGAAAGCAAGACCAATACTATCAATTCTTTTTTATGAGATCGACCAATCATCTGAAGTTTGATGGAATTCCAAGAATTTAAATCCAACTCTATGATTTCTTCGTCATGGGATCCACCAATCAACTGAAGTTTGATGGAATTCCAAGTAAGCAAGACCAAAACTATCGATTCTTTGTCATGGGATCGACCAATCATCTGAAGTTTGATGGAATTCCAAGAACGCAAGAACAAAACTATCGATTCTTTTTCATGGGATCGACCAATCATCTGAAGTTTGATGGAATTCCAAGAAAGCAAGACCAAAACTATCGATTCTTTGTCATGGGATCGACCAATCATCTGAAGTTTGATGGAATTCCAAGAACGCAAGTACAAAACTATCGATTCTTTGTCATGGGATCGACCAATCATCTGAAGTTTGATGGAATTCCAAGAATTTTAATCCAACTCTATCATTTCTTCGTCATGAGATCGACCAATCAACTGAAGTTTGATGGAATTTCAAGAAAGCAAGACCAAAACTATCGATTTTTTTGTCAGGGAATCAACCAATCACAACTGAAATTTATAGAATTCCAACAAAGCAAGTCCAAAACCATCGATTCTTTGTCATGGGATCGACCAATCATCTGAAGTTTGATGGAATTCCAAGAAAGCAAGAACAAAACACTCGATTCTTTGTAATGGGATCGACCAATCAACTGAAGTTTGATGGAATTCCAAGAAAGCAAGTCAAAAACCATCGATTCTTTGTCATGGGATCGATCAATCATCTGAAGTTTGATGGATATCGAAGAAAGCAAGACCAAATATATCGATTCTTTGTCATGGGATCGACCAATCTTCTGAAGTTTGATTGAATTCCAAGAACGCAAGAACAAAACTATCGATTCTTTTTAATGTGATCGACCAATCATCTGAAGTTTGATGGAATTCCAAGAACGCAAGAACAAAACTATCGATTCTTTTTCATGGGATCGACCAATCATCTGAAGTTTATGGAATTACAAGAACGCATGAACAAAACTATCGATTCTTTGTCATGGAATCGACCAATCATCTGAAGTTTGATTGAATTCCAAGAACGCAAGAACAAAACTCTCGATTCTTTGTTATGGGATCGACCAATCATCTGAAGTTTGATGGATTTCCAAGAATTTTACTCCAACTCTATCATTTCTTCGTCATGGGATCCACCAATCATCTGAAGTTTGATGGAATTCCTAGTACGCAAGTAGAAAAATATCGAATATTTGGCATGGGATCGACCAATCATCTGAAGTTTGATGGAATTCCAAGAAAGCAAGACCAATACTATCAATTCTTTTTTATGAGATCGACCAATCATCTGAAGTTTGATGGAATTCCAAGAATTTAAATCCAACTCTATGATTTCTTCGTCATGGGATCCACCAATCAACTGAAGTTTGATGGAATTCCAAGTAAGCAAGACCAAAACTATCGATTCTTTGTCATGGGATCGACCAATCATCTGAAAATTGATGGAATTCCAAGAACGCAAGAACAAAACTATCGATTCTTTTTCATGGGATCGACCAATCATCTGAAGTTTGATGGAATTCCAAGAAAGCAAGACCAAAACTATCGATTCTTTGTCATGGGATCGACCAATCATCTGAAGTTTGATGGAATTCCAAGAACGCAAATACAAAACTATCGATTCTTTGTCATGGGATCGACCAATCATCTGAAGTTTGATGGAATTCCAAGAAAGCAAGACCAAAACTATCGATTTTTTTGTCAGGGAATCAACCAATCACAACTGAAATTTATAGAATTCCAACAAAGCAAGTCCAAAACCATCGATTCTTTGTCATGGGATCGACCAATCATCTGAAGTTTGATGGAATTCCAAGAAAGCAAGAACAAAACACTCGATTCTTTGTAATGGGATCGACCAATCAACTGAAGTTTGATGGAATTCCAAGAAAGCAAGTCAAAAACCATCGATTCTTTGTCATGGGATCGATCAATCATCTGAAGTTTGATGGATATCGAAGAAAGCAAGACCAAATATATCGATTCTTTGTCATGGGATCGACCAATCTTCTGAAGTTTGATTGAATTCCAAGAACGCAAGAACAAAACTATCGATTCTTTTTAATGTGATCGACCAATCATCTGAAGTTTGATGGAATTCCAAGAACGCAAGAACAAAACTATCGATTCTTTTTCATAGGATCGACCAATCATCTGAAGTTTGATGAACTTCCAAAAAAGCAAGAACAAAACTCTCGATTCTTTGTCATGGAATCGACCAATCATCTGAAGTTTGATTGAATTCTAAGAACGCAAGAACAAAACTCTCGATTCTTTGTTATGGGATCGACCAATCATCTGAAGTTTGATGGATTTCCAAGAATTTTACTCCAACTCTATCATTTCTTCGTCATGGGATCGACCAATCATCTGAAGTTTGATGGAATTCCAAGAACGCAAGAACAAAACTCTCGATTCTTTGTAATGGAATCGACCTATCAACTGAAGTTTGATGGAATTCCAAGAAAGCAAGTAAAAAACCATCGATTCTTTGTCATGGGATCGATCAATCATCTGAAGATGATGGATATCCAAGAAAGCAAGACCAAATATATCGATTCTTTGTCATGGGATCGACCAATCTTCTGAAGTTTGATTGAATTCCAAGAACGCAAGAACAAAACTATCGATTCTTTTTAATGTGATCGACCAATCATCTGAAGTTTGATGGAATTCCAAGAACACAAGAACAAAACTATCGATTCTTTTTCATGGGATCGACCAATCATCTGAAGTTTGATGGACTTCCAAAAACGCAAGAACAAAACTTTCGATTCTTTGTAATGGGATCGACCAATCAACTGAAGTTTAATGGAATTCCAAGAAAGCAAGTCAAAAACCATCGATTCTTTGTCAAAGGATCGACCAATCATCTGAAGTTTGATGGATATCCAAAAAAGCGAGACCAAATATATCGAATCTTTGTCATGGGTTCGACCAATCTTCTGAAGTTTGATTGAATTCCAAGAACGCAAGAACAAAACTACCGATTCTTTTACATGTGATCGACCAATCATCAGAAGTTTTATGGAATTCCAAGAACGCATGAACAAAACTATCGATTCTTTGTCATGGGATCGACCAATCTTCTGAAGTTTGATTGAATTCCAAGAACGCAAGAACAAAACTATCGATTCTGTTTCATGGGATCTACCAATCATCTGAAGTTTTATGGAATTCCAAGAACGCATGAACAAAACTATCGATTCTTTGTCATGGAATCGACCAATCATCTGAAGTTTGATTGAATTCCTACTACGCAAGAAGAAAACTATCGATTATTTGGCATGGGATCGACCAATCATCTGAAATTTGATGGAATTCCAAGAAAGCAAGACCAAAACTATCGATTCGTTGTCATGGAATAGACCAATCATCTGAAGTTTGATGGATATCGAAGAAAGCAAGACCAAATATATCGATTCTTTTTCATGGGATCGACTAATCTTTTGAAGTTTGATTGAATTCAAAGAACGCATGAACAAAACTATCGATTCTTTGTTATGGGATCGACCAATCAACTGAAGTTTGATGGAATTCCGAGTAAGCAAGACCAAAACTATCGATTCTTTGTCATGGGATCGACCAATCATCTGAAGTTTGATGGAATTCCAAGAACGCAAGAACAAAACTATCGATTCTTTTTCATGGGATCGACCAATCATCTGAAGTTTGATGGAATTCCAAGAACGCATGAACAAAACTATCGATTCTTTGTCATGGGATCGAGCAATCTTCTGAAGTTTGACTGAATTCCAAGAACGCAAGAACAAAACTATCGATTCTTTGTCATGGGATCGACTAATCTTCTGAAGTTTGATTGAATTCCAAGAACGCAAGAACAAAACTATCGATTCTTTTTGATGGGATCTACCAATCATCTGAAGTTTTATGGAATTACAAGAACGCATGAACAAAACTATCGATTCTTTGTCATGGAATCGACCAATCATCTAAAGTTTGATTGAATTCCAAGAACGCAAGAACAAAACTCTCGATTCTTTCTTATGGGATCGACCAATCAACTGAAGTTTGATGGAATTCCAAGAAAGCAAGTCAAAAACCATCGATTCTTTGTCATGGGATCGATCAATCATCTGAAGTTTGATGGATATCGAAGAAAGCAAGACCAAATATATCGATTCTTTGTCATGGGATCGACCAATCTTCTGAAGTTTGATTGAATTCCAAGAACGCAAGAACAAAACTATCGATTCTTTTTAATGTGATCGACCAATCATCTGAAGTTTGATGGAATTCCAAGAACGCAAGAACAAAACTATCGATTCTTTTTCATGGGATCGACCAATCATCTGAAGTTTGATGGACTTCCAAAAACGCAAGAACAAAACTCTCGATTCTTTGTCATGGAATCGACCAATCATCTGAAGTTTGATTGAATTCTAAGAACGCAAGAACAAAACTCTCGATTCTTTGTAATGGGATCGACCAATCATCTGAAGTTTGATGGAATTCCAAGAACGCAAGAACAAAACTATCGATTCTTTTTCATGGGATCGACCAATCATCTGAAGTTTGATGGACTTCCAAAAACGCAAGAACAAAACTCTCGATTCTTTGTAATGGGATCGACCAATCAACTGAAGTTTAATGGAATTCCAAGAAAGCAAGTCAAAAACCATCGATTCTTTGTCAAAGGATCGACCAATCATCTGAAGTTTGATGGATATCCAAAAAAGCGAGACCAAATATATCGAATCTTTGTCATGGGTTCGACCAATCTTCTGAAGTTTGATTGAATTCCAAGAACGCAAGAACAAAACTACCGATTCTTTTACATGTGATCGACCAATCATCAGAAGTTTTATGGAATTCCAAGAACGCATGAACAAAACTATCGATTCTTTGTCATGAGATCGACCAATCTTCTGAAGTTTGATTGAATTCCAAGAACGCAAGAACAAAACTATCGATTCTTTTTCATGGGATCTACCAATCATCTGAAGTTTTATGGAATTCCAAGAACGCATGAACAAAACTATCGATTCTTTGTCATGGAATCGACCAATCATCTGAAGTTTGATTGAATTCCAAGAACGCAAGAACAAAACTCACGATTCTTTGTCATGGGATCGACCAATCTTCTGAAGTTTGATTGAATTCCAAGAACGCAAGAACAAAACTATCGATTCTTTTTGATGGGATCTACCAATCATCTGAAGTTTATGGAATTACAAGAACGCATGAACAAAACTATCGATTCTTTGTCATGGAATCGACCAATCATCTGAAGTTTGATGGATTTCCAAGAATTTTACTCCAACTCTATCATTTCTTCGTCATGGGATCCACCAATCATCTGAAGTTTGATGGAATTCCTTGTACGCAAGAAGAAAACTATCGATTATTTGGCATGGGATCGACCAATCAACTGAAGTTTGATGGAATTCCAAGAAAGCAAGACCAAAACTATCGATTCTTTTTCATGGGATCGACCAATCATCTGAAATTTGATGGAATTCCAAGAAAGCAAGACCAAAACTATCGATTCGTTGTCATGGAATAGACCAATCATCTGAAGTTTGATGGACTTCCAAGAACGCAAGAACAAAACTATCGATTCTTTTTCATGGGATTGACTAATCTTTTGAAGTTTGATTGAATTCAAAGAACGCATGAACAAAACTATCGATTCTTTGTTATGGGATCGACCAATCATCTGAAGTTTGATGGAATTCCTAGTACGCAAGAAGAAAACTATCGATTATTTGGCCTGGGATCGACCAATCATCTGAAATTTGATGGAATTCCAAGAAAGCAAGACCAAAACTATCGATTCGTTGTCATGGAATAGACCAATCATCTGAAGTTTGATGGACTTCCAAGAACGCAAGAACAAAACTATCGATTCTTTTTCATGGGATCGACTAATCTTTTGAAGTTTGATTGAATTCAAAGAACGCATGAACAAAACTATCGATTCTTTGTTATGGGATCGACCAATCAACTGAAGTTTGATGGAATTCCGAGTAAGCAAGACCAAAACTATCGATTCTTTGTCATGGGATCGACCAATCATCTGAAGTTTGATGGAATTCCAAGAACGCAAGAACAAAACTATCGATTCTTTTTCATGGGATCGACCAATCATCTGAAGTTTGATGGAATTCCAAGAACGCATGAACAAAACTATCGATTCTTTGTCATGGGATCGACCAATCTTCTGAAGTTTGACTGAATTCCAAGAACGCAAATACAAAACTCTCGATTCTTTCTTATGGGATCGACCAATCAACTGAAGTTTGATGGAATTCCAAGAAAGCAAGTCAAAAACCATCGATTCTTTGTCATGGGATCGATCAATCATCTGAAGTTTGATGGATATCGAAGAAAGCAAGACCAAATATATCGATTCTTTGTCATGGGATCGACCAATCTTCTGAAGTTTGATTGAATTCCAAGAACGCAAGAACAAAACTATCGATTCTTTTTAATGTGATCGACCAATCATCTGAAGTTTGATGGAATTCCAAGAACGCAAGAACAAAACTATCGATTCTTTTTCATGGGATCGACCAATCATCTGAAGTTTGATGGACTTCCAAAAACGCAAGAACAAAACTCTCGATTCTTTGTCATGGAATCGACCAATCATCTGAAGTTTGATTGAATTCTAAGAACGCAAGAACAAAACTCTCGATTCTTTGTTATGGGATCGACCAATCATCTGAAGTTTGATGGATTTCCAAGAATTTTACTCCAACTCTATATTATTATTATATTATTATATTCTTTATTGTCTTTTGGCAAGGTCATACATCAGATTTTGTTACAATTCTAAATATATGCCCCCCAATTGCAATGCACACACAAATTACACACAAAAATCATAAATTTTTAACAAATTCCAAGAATTCAACAGTATCGTAAAATTTCTTCAAGTGAAGAAATTCATTCAAAGCAACAACAAACTTTTCGTATCGCGGCTCATGCCGTAACGAAACTGGCAAAGCATTGTACAACATTGCAGCACTTGAAAATGGATTTTGCTGCGAAATCAATAATTTCTGAGGAGCAATATACAATTCAGGCGCGCGGCGCGTTCCATGCCCATGCACGTCCCTGGTCTTTTTAAAGTAGGCGGGGTATTTTTTAACAAATTTACATGCCTCGAACAAATAAATTGAAAACACTGGAAGCAGGTTGTACCGCTCAAAAAGTGGTCTCGCAGAACACAGCGGCGTCAAACCCTTCCAGTACCTCTCGCCCGCCATGGCACGAATCAGCCGCTTCTGGGCCACGAAAACAGTCCGCAGCGCCCCATCGCTTGCTCCCCAGATCACAATACCATATGACATAATCGAATTCGCATGAGCATAATAAACATTTAACAAACTTTTTTCATCGACATTCCCCTTCAGGCCATTTAACATCGTCACCGTTGTGTGCAGGCGGCCACTAACGTACTGCGCATGGTCATCCCACTTGCAGTCTTGCCGCACGTGGAGCCCCAAAAATTTGGCATGATCTGCACACTGAATTAATTGGCCGGCGAGGTCTATTTGAGGGGAAACATTCTGCTTTTGCCCGCGGAACTGCACAAGAACCGACTTTGATGCGTTGAGTGTTAAAAAATTAGCTTCGCAAAATTCTTGAAGCATCTCTGCTGACAACCGGGCGTTTTGATATAATTCTTCGTTAGTTGGGGCGGAAATCAAAGAGGAAGTGTCGTCGGCATAATTCACGGTGAAGCCTATCAGAACGTATAACAGCATGTCGCAGACTCCGCCAACAAATAGTGACGGAGACAAAACGCCACCCTGCGGAGTTCCACGCACCACCGAAACCTCCGACGAAAACACTGTCCTCTCCCACTTGCCGACCCTCTGTGTCATTTTGACCACTTGCGTGCGCCCGGTGAGCGACGATCTCAGCCAGTCAAGCGCAACGCCGCGAACGCCATTCAGCTCTAATTTACGCAGCAAAATCGGCACACACACAGTCCCGAAGGCATTTGTCAAATCATAAAATATAGCCAAAATCTTTTGCCGATTCTCCATCTTTTCATGCAATTTCACAAAAAATTCAAATAATGCAGTTACCGTGCACTTGCCACGGACAAAACCATGCTGACTAATTGGGAGCAAGCCATGCTCCTCTTGGAAATTAACAAGTCGTATTAGAAAACAATTCTCTAAAATCTTAGAAAATGTTGGCAAGTTGGAAATCGGGCGGTAATTTTTAACATCACGCTTGTCCCCTTTCTTAAACAAAGGCACAACAACAGCTTTTTTCATCAAATGAGGATAAACGCCAGTTGAAAATGAGCAATTGACTATGTCTGCGAGCGGCGCAGCAATGTGTTGCGCTACACGCTTTACAAGAAACATGGGAACTTCGTCCCAGCCAGCGGATTTTTTTTGGAGGCAAGCGGCGCAGATGATGCAAAATTTCTTGCGAAGTAACAGGAGACAGAAAGAGCGTTTGAGGCAAAGATTTCATTTGATCTTGTGGCATCTGGAAGTGCGGTGGCAGCGGAACAACAAAGCTCACATTCAAAGCATTGGCGATATCAATTTTGTCAGTTACATTAACATCATTTATCAACAACTCTGAAATGTCCGGTCTGTCCTTCACCTTGCCGACCGCTTTATTTATCAACGACCACGCGGCCGCTGATTTATTCACGGCTGACTCGATGAAGGAGCTGTTTTGCGCGCAAATTTCACGCTGCAATCGCACGTTAAAATCAAATCTCTTTCGCTTGAACAGCTCCCTGTCAGGGTGCTGCTCAGGAAGAGACCTAACTGCCTTACTTTGCTTTATTAGCTCCCTCCTCGCCTCCTTTACCTCACGCGATAACTTCACCTTTTCTCTCTGATTTGCCCGGATCAAAATCTTTTTGAGAGGAAAACACTCTGAAAAAAGACGGTGAAATATCTCCAAGAAATTCTCGTATTTCTCATCCACTGAGTCCACGGTGGCAACTTGAATCCAAGTTTGCAACTCTAAGCGGGACGTGAACTCTTCAACGCTCTCATCCGAAAAAATCCGAGCCTCCATAAATTTATCTAATACTTTTGGCACACCGAGAAGCAAATTGCAAATAACGGTTTCATGATCAGAAAGAATATTAGGCTCAGCGACACATGACAATTGCTCAAAATCATCTATTTTGGCCAATACAAGATCTATTAATGTGCCTCCAGTTGCACACTTGCGAGTAATCATTTTTTTATTCAACAGACTCAATCCAAATTTGTCGAGTAAACTAATTAATCTCTTTGACTGAGCAGAATCAATAAGCATGTTTATGTTGAAATCACCGCATATAAACCATTTTTTTACTTTAGGCAACTGGAGGATCTTTTCCAAATTTTGTTCAAGACATGAGAAGAAGCGTGGGAAATCAGAGTTGTTAACTGGATTTGAAGGGCGATATACCAACAAGAAACATAATTTTTGACTATTTACATCAAAAGTTATCGCCGCACACTCACAACAAAATTCAAGGCTTACCACCCTGACATTTGCAACATGCAAATCGCGTTTGATCAAAATGGCAACTCCACCTCTTTCTCTCTCTCTCTCCTACCGAAACCAGCAGCCAATTTGTAGTCCAACATTTGTAGACCCTTAACTTCGTTCTCATCTAACCAAGTCTCACACAAAAGCAATAAACTAGGAGATAGTGTCTCTTTCTGGTTGCGGATAGCGTCTTTGAACAAATTTAGTTTTTTGGCACTTGACAAACCTTGCACATTTAGCAGCCAAAAGGAGAAGTCAAAACTCTTCGCTCTTCGTTCTTCGTGTCTTGCAGAATCGTTTATTGAAAATTTGTTAACGTAGGTGACGAAAAGCAATCATCATCATCATCACCATCGTCGCCAACATTATTTTCTAACTTCCTCTGACGCCTAACCGACCTGCCGGTGACATTTGGCGTGTCTAGCATGAAAAAGACGTCATCAGAAGGAGCACAATCTGTCCCATCAGCTTCTGGAGCCGAGGGAGTTAATTGTTCATGCGTTCTTGGAATTCCATAAAACTTCTAATGATTGGTCGATCACATGAAAAAGAATCGATAGTTTTGTTCTTGTGTTCTTGGAATTCAATCAAACTTCAGAAGATTGGTCGATCCCATCACAAAGAATCGATATATTTGGTCTTGCTTTCTTGGATATCCATCAAACTTCAGATGATTGGTCGATCCCATGACAAAGAATCGATGGATTTTGACTTGCTTTCTTGGAATTCCATCAAACTTCAGTTGATTGGTCGATCCCATTACAAAGAATCGAGAGTTTTGTCCTTGCGTTATTGGAAGTCCATCAAACTTTAGATGATTAGTCGATCCCATGAAAAAGAATCGATAGTTTTGTTCTTGCGTTCTTGGAATTCCATCAAACTTCAGATGATTGGTCGATCCCATGACAAAGAATCGATGGTTTTGGACTTGCTTTGTTGGAATTCTATAAATTTCAAATGTGATTGGTTGATTCCCTGACAAAAAAATCGATAGTTTTGGTCTTGCTTTCTTGAAATTCCATAAAACTTCAGATGATTGGTCGATCCCATGACAAGGAATCGATAGTTTTGTTCTTGCGTTCTTGGAATTCAATCAAACTTCAGAAGATTGGTCGATCCCATAACAATGAATCGTGAGTTTTGTTCTTGCGTTCTTGGAATTCAATCAAACTTCAGATGATTGGTCGATCCCATGCCAAATAATCGAAAGTTTTGTTCTTGCGTACTAGGAATTCCATCGAACTTCAGATGATTGGTGGATCCCATGACGAAGAAATGATAGAGTTGGAGTAAAATTCTTGGAAATCCATCAAACTTCAGATGATAGGTCGATTCCAAACAAAGAATCGAGAGTTTTGTTCTTGCGTTCTTGGAATTCAATCAAACTTCAGAAGATTGGTCGATCTCATGACGAAGAAATGATAGAGTTGGATTAAAATTCTTGGAATTCCATCAAACTTCAGATGATTGGTCGATCCCATGACAAAGAATCGATAGTTTTGTTCTTGCGTTCTTGGAATTCCATAAAACTTCAGGTGATTGGTAGATCCCATCAAAAAGAATCGATAGTTTTGTTCTTCCGTTCTTGGAATTCAATCAAACTTCAGAAGATTCGTCGATCCCATGACAATGAATCGTTAGTTTTGTTCTTGCGTTCTTGGAATTCAATCAAACTTCAGATGATTGGTCGATTCCATGACAAAGAATCGATAGTTTTGTTCATGCGTTCTTGGAATTCCATAAAACTTCAGATGATTGGTAGATCCCATGAAAAAGAATCGATAGTTTTGTTCTTGCGTTCTTGGAATTCAATCAAACTTCAGAAGATTGGTCGATCCCATGACAAAGAATCGATGGTTTTTGACTTGCTTTCTTGGAATTCCATCAAACTTCAGTTGATTGGTCGATCCCATTACAAAGAATCGAGAGTTTTAGTCTTGCGTTCTTGGAATTCCATCAAACTTCAGATGATTGGTCAATCCCATAACAAAGAATCGATAGTTTTGTTCATGCGTTCTTTGAATTCAATCAAACTTCAAAAGATTAGTCGATCCCATGAAAAAGAATCGATAGTTTTGTTCTTGCGTTTTTGGAAGTCCATCAAACTTCAGATGATTGGTCTATTCCATGACAACGAATCGATAGTTTTGGTCTTGCTTTCTTGGAATTCCATCAAATTTCAGATGATTGGTCGATCCCATGAAAAAGAATCGATAGTTTTGGTCTTGCTTTCTTGGAATTCCATCAAACTTCAGATGATTGGTAATCCCATGCCAAATAATCGATAGTTTTCTTCTTGCGTACTAGGAATTCCATCAAACTTCAGATGATTGGTGGATCCCATGACGAAGAAATGATAGAGTTGGAGTAAAATTCTTGGAAATCCATCAAACTTCAGATGATTGGTCGTTTCCATGACAAAGAATCGATAGTTTTGTTCATGCGTTCTTGTAATTCCATAAACTTCAGATGATTGGTAGATCCCATCAAAAAGAATCGATAGTTTTGTTCTTGCGTTCTTGGAATTCAATCAAACTTCAGAAGATTGGTCGATCCCATGACAAAGAATCGTGAGTTTTGTTCTTGCGTTCTTGGAATTCAATCAAACTTCAGATGATTGGTCGATTCCATGACAAAGAATCGATAGTTTTGTTCATGCGTTCTTGGAATTCCATAAAACTTCAGATGATTGGTAGATCCCATGAAAAAGAATCGATAGTTTTGTTCTTGCGTTCTTGGAATTCAATCAAACTTCAGAAGATTGGTCGATCCCATGACAAAGAATCGATAGTTTTGTTCATGCGTTCTTGGAATTCCATAAAATTTCTAATGATTGGTCGATCACATGAAAAAGAATCGGTAGTTTTGTTCTTGCGTTCTTGGAATTCAATCAAACTTCAGAAGATTGGTCGAACCCATGACAAAGAATCGATATATTTGGTCTCGCTTTTTTGGATATCCATCAAACTTCAGATGATTGGTCGATCCCATGACAAAGAATCGATGGTTTTTGACTTGCTTTCTTGGAATTCCATTAAACTTCAGTTGATTGGTCGATCCCATTACAAAGAATCGAGAGTTTTGTTCTTGCGTTCTTGGAAGTCCATCAAACTTCAGATGATTGGTCGATCACATTTAAAAGAATCGATAGTTTTGTTCTTGCGTTCTAGGAATTCAATCAAACTTCAGAAGATTGGTCGATCCCATGACAAAGAATCGATATATATGGTCTTGCTTTCTTGGAATTCCATCAAACTTCAGTTGATTGGTCGATCCCATTACAAAGAATCGAGAGTTTTAGTCTTGCGTTCTTGGAATTCCATCAAACTTCAGATGATTGGTCGATCCCATGACAAAGAATCGATGGTTTTGGACTTGCTTTGTTGGAATTCTATCAATTTCAGTTGTGATTGGTTGATTCCCTGACAAAAAAATCGATAGTTTTGGTCTTGCTTTCTTGAAATTCCATCAAACTTCAGATGATTGGTGGATCCCATGACGAAGAAATGATAGAGTTGGAGTAAAATTCTTGGAAATCCATCAAACTTCAGATGATTGGTCGATTCCATGACAAAGAATCGATAGTTTTGTTCATTCGTTCTTGTAATTCCATAAACTTCAGATGATTGGTAGATCCCATCAAAAAGAATCGATAGTTTTGTTCTTGCGTTCTTGGAATTCAATCAAACTTCAGATGATTGGTCGATTCCATGACAAAGAATCGATAGTTTTGTTCATGCGTTCTTGGAATTCCATAAAACTTCAGATGATTGGTAGATCCCATGAAAAAGAATCGATAGTTTTGTTCTTGCGTTCTTGGAATTCAATCAAACTTCAGAAGATTGGTCGATCCCATGACAAAGAATCGATAGTTTTGTTCATGCGTTCTTGGAATTCCATAAAACTTCTGATGATTGGTCGATCACATGAAAAAGAATCGGTAGTTTTGTTCTTGCGTTCTTGGAATTCAATCAAACTACAGAAGATTGGTCGAACCCATGACAAAGAATCGATATATTTGGTATCGCTTTTTTGGATATCCATCAAACTTCAGATGATTGGTCGATCCCATGAAAAAGAATCGATGGTTTTGGACTTGCTTTGTTGGAATTCTATAAATTTCAGTTGTGATTGGTTGATTCCTTGACAAAAAAATTGATAGTTTTGGTCTCGCTTTCTTGAATTTCCATCAAACTTCTAATGATTGGTCGATCACATGAAAAAGAATCGATAGTTTTGTTCTTGTGTTGTTGGAATTCAATCAAACTTCAGAAGACTGGTCGATCCCATGACAAAGAATCGATATATTTGGTCTCGCTTTCTTGGATATCGATCAAACTTCAGATGATTGGTCGATCCCATGACAAAGAATCGATGGTTTTTGACTTGCTTTCTTGGAATTCCATCAAACTTCAGTTGATTGGTCGATCCCATTACAATGAATCGAGAGTTTTGTTCTTGCGTTCTTGGAAGTCCATCAAACTTTAGATGATTGGTCGATCATATGAAAAAGAATCGGTAGTTTTGTTCTTGCGATCTTGGAATTCAATCAAACTTCAGAAGATTGGTCGATCCCATGACAAAGAATCGATATATTTGGTCTCGCTTTCTTGGATATCCATCAATCTTCAGATGATTGGTCGATCCCATAACAAAGAATCGATAGTTTTGTTCATGCGTTCTTGGAATTCCATAAAACTTCTGATGATTGGTCGATCACATGAAAAAGAATCGATAGTTTTGTTCTTGCGTTCTTGGAATTCAATCAAACTTCAGAAGATTGGTCGATCCCATGACAAAGAATCGATATATTTGGTCTTGCTTTCTTGGATATCCATCAAACTTCAGATGATTGATCGATCCCATGACAAAGAATCGATAGTTTTTGACTTGCTTTCTTGGAATTCCATCAAACTTCAGTTGATTGGTCGATCCCATTACAAAGAATCGAGAGTTTTAGTCTTGCGTTCTTGGAAGTCCATCAAACTTCAGATGATTGGTCGATCACATTTAAAAGAATCGATAGTTTTGTTCTTGCGTTCTTGGAATTCAATCAAACTTCAGAAGATTGGTCGATCCCATGACAAAGAATCGATATATATGGTCTTGCTTTCTTGGAATTCCATCAAACTTCAGTTGATTGGTCGATCCCATTACAAAGAATCGAGAGTTTTAGTCTTGCGTTCTTGGAATTCCATCAAACTTCAGATGATTGGTCGATCCCATGACAAAGAATCGATGGTTTTGGACTTGCTTTGTTGGAATTCTATCAATTTCAGTTGTGATTGGTTGATTCCCTGACAAAAAAATCGATAGTTTTGGTCTTGCTTTCTTGAAATTCCATCAAACTTCAGATGATTGGTGGATCCCATGACGAAGAAATGATAGAGTTGGAGTAAAATTCTTGGAAATCCATCAAACTTCAGATGATTGGTCGATTCCATGACAAAGAATCGATAGTTTTGTTCATTCGTTCTTGTAATTCCATAAACTTCAGATGATTGGTAGATCCCATCAAAAAGAATCGAGAGTTTTGTTCTTGCGTTCTTGGAATTCAATCAAACTTCAGATGATTGGTCGATTCCATGACAAAGAATCGATAGTTTTGTTCATGCGTTCTTGGAATTCCATAAAACTTCAGATGATTGGTAGATCCCATGAAAAAGCATCGATAGTTTTGTTCTTGCGTTCTTGGAATTCAATCAAACTTCAGAAGATTGGTCGATCCCATGACAAAGAATCGATAGTTTTGTTCATGCGTTCTTGGAATTCCATAAAACTTCTGATGATTGGTCGATCACATGAAAAAGAATCGGTAGTTTTGTTCTTGCGTTCTTGGAATTCAATCAAACTACAGAAGATTGGTCGAACCCATGACAAAGAATCGATATATTTGGTATCGCTTTTTTGGATATCCATCAAACTTCAGATGATTGGTCGATCCCATGAAAAAGAATCGATGGTTTTGGACTTGCTTTGTTGGAATTCTATAAATTTCAGTTGTGATTGGTTGATTCCTTGACAAAAAAATTGATAGTTTTGGTCTCGCTTTCTTGAATTTCCATCAAACTTCTAATGATTGGTCGATCACATGAAAAAGAATCGATAGTTTTGTTCTTGTGTTGTTGGAATTCAATCAAACTTCAGAAGACTGGTCGATCCCATGACAAAGAATCGATATATTTGGTCTTGCTTTCTTGGATATCGATCAAACTTCAGATGATTGGTCGATCCCATGACAAAGAATCGATGGTTTTTGACTTGCTTTCTTGGAATTCCATCAAACTTCAGTTGATTGGTCGATCCCATTACAATGAATCGAGAGTTTTGTTCTTGCGTTCTTGGAAGTCCATCAAACTTTAGATGATTGGTCGATCATATGAAAAAGAATCGGTAGTTTTGTTCTTGCGATCTTGGAATTCAATCAAACTTCAGAAGATTGGTCGATCCCATGACAAAGAATCGATATATTTGGTCTCGCTTTCTTGGATATCCATCAATCTTCAGATGATTGGTCGATCCCATAACAAAGAATCGATAGTTTTGTTCATGCGTTCTTGGAATTCCATAAAACTTCTGATGATTGGTCGATCACATGAAAAAGAATCGATAGTTTTGTTCTTGCGTTCTTGGAATTCAATCAAACTTCAGAAGATTGGTCGATCCCATGACAAAGAATCGATATATTTGGTCTTGCTTTCTTGGATATCCATCAAACTTCAGATGATTGATCGATCCCATGACAAAGAATCGATAGTTTTTGACTTGCTTTCTTGGAATTCCATCAAACTTCAGTTGATTGGTCGATCCCATTACAAAGAATCGAGAGTTTTAGTCTTGCGTTCTTGGAAGTCCATCAAACTTCAGATGATTGGTCGATCACATTTAAAAGAATCGATAGTTTTGTTCTTGCGTTCTTGGAATTCAATCAAACTTCAGAAGATTGGTCGATCCCATGACAAAGAATCGATATATATGGTCTTGCTTTCTTGGAATTCCATCAAACTTCAGTTGATTGGTCGATCCCATTACAAAGAATCGAGAGTTTTAGTCTTGCGTTCTTGGAATTCCATCAAACTTCAGATGATTGGTCGATCCCATGACAAAGAATCGATGGTTTTGGACTTGCTTTGTTGGAATTCTATCAATTTCAGTTGTGATTGGTTGATTCCCTGACAAAAAAATCGATAGTTTTGGTCTTGCTTTCTTGAAATTCCATCAAACTTCAGATGATTGGTGGATCCCATGACGAAGAAATGATAGAGTTGGAGTAAAATTCTTGGAAATCCATCAAACTTCAGATGATTGGTCGATTCCATGACAAAGAATCGATAGTTTTGTTCATTCGTTCTTGTAATTCCATAAACTTCAGATGATTGGTAGATCCCATCAAAAAGAATCGATAGTTTTGTTCTTGCGTTCTTGGAATTCAATCAAACTTCAGATGATTGGTCGATTCCATGACAAAGAATCGATAGTTTTGTTCATGCGTTCTTGGAATTCCATAAAACTTCAGATGATTGGTCGATTCAATGACAAAGAATCGATAGTTTTGTTCATTCGTTCTTGTAATTCCATAAACTTCAGATGATTGGTAGATCCCATCAAAAAGAATCGATAGTTTTGTTCTTGCGTTCTTGGAATTCAATCAAACTTCAGAAGATTGGTCGATCCCATGACAAAGAATCGTGAGTTTTGTTCTTGCGTTCTTGGAATTCAATTAAACTTCAGATGATTGGTCGATTCCATGACAAAGAATCGATAGTTTTGTTCATGCGTTCTTGGAATTCCATAAAACTTCTGATGATTGGTCGATCACATGAAAAAGAATCGATAGTTTTGTTCTTGCGATCTTGGAATTCAATCAAACTTCAGAAGATTGGTCGATCCCATGACAAAGAATCGATATATTTGGTCTCGCTTTCTTGGATATCCATCAATCTTCAGATGATTGGTCGATCCCATAACAAAGAATCGATAGTTTTGTTCATGCGTTCTTGGAATTCCATAAAACTTCTGATGATTGGTCGATCACATGAAAAAGAATCGATAGTTTTGTTCTTGCGTTCTTGGAATTCAATCAAACTTCAGAAGATTGGTCGATCCCATGACAAAGAATCGATATATTTGGTCTTGCTTTCTTGGATATCCATCAAACTTCAGATGATTGATCGATCCCATGACAAAGAATCGATAGTTTTTGACTTGCTTTCTTGGAATTCCATCAAACTTCAGTTGATTGGTCGATCCCATTACAAAGAATCGAGAGTTTTAGTCTTGCGTTCTTGGAAGTCCATCAAACTTCAGATGATTGGTCGATCACATTTAAAAGAATCGATAGTTTTGTTCTTGCGTTCTTGGAATTCAATCAAACTTCAGAAGATTGGTCGATCCCATGACAAAGAATCGATATATATGGTCTTGCTTTCTTGGAATTCCATCAAACTTCAGTTGATTGGTCGATCCCATTACAAAGAATCGAGAGTTTTAGTCTTGCGTTCTTGGAATTCCATCAAACTTCAGATGATTGGTCGATCCCATGACAAAGAATCGATGGTTTTGGACTTGCTTTGTTGGAATTCTATCAATTTCAGTTGTGATTGGTTGATTCCCTGACAAAAAAATCGATAGTTTTGGTCTTGCTTTCTTGAAATTCCATCAAACTTCAGATGATTGGTGGATCCCATGACGAAGAAATGATAGAGTTGGAGTAAAATTCTTGGAAATCCATCAAACTTCAGATGATTGGTCGATTCCATGACAAAGAATCGATAGTTTTGTTCATTCGTTCTTGTAATTCCATAAACTTCAGATGATTGGTAGATCCCATCAAAAAGAATCGATAGTTTTGTTCTTGCGTTCTTGGAATTCAATCAAACTTCAGATGATTGGTCGATTCCATGACAAAGAATCGATAGTTTTGTTCATGCGTTCTTGGAATTCCATAAAACTTCAGATGATTGGTCGATTCAATGACAAAGAATCGATAGTTTTGTTCATTCGTTCTTGTAATTCCATAAACTTCAGATGATTGGTAGATCCCATCAAAAAGAATCGATAGTTTTGTTCTTGCGTTCTTGGAATTCAATCAAACTTCAGAAGATTGGTCGATCCCATGACAAAGAATCGTGAGTTTTGTTCTTGCGTTCTTGGAATTCAATTAAACTTCAGATGATTGGTCGATTCCATGACAAAGAATCGATAGTTTTGTTCATGCGTTCTTGGAATTCCATAAAACTTCTGATGATTGGTCGATCACATGAAAAAGAATCGATAGTTTTGGGTTTGCGTTCTTGGAATTCAATCAAACTTCAGAAGATTGGTCGATCCCATGACAAAGAATCGATAGTTTTGTTCATGCGTTCTTGGAATTCCATAAAACTTCTGATGATTGGTCGATCACATGAAAAAGAATCGGTAGTTTTGTTCTTGCGTTCTTGGAATTCAATCAAACTACAGAAGATTGGTCGAACCCATGACAAAGAATCGATATATTTGGTATCGCTTTTTTGGATATCCATCAAACTTCAGATGATTGGTCGATCCCATGAAAAAGAATCGATGGTTTTGGACTTGCTTTGTTGGAATTCTATAAATTTCAGTTGTGATTGGTTGATTCCTTGACAAAAAAATTGATAGTTTTGGTCTCGCTTTCTTGAATTTCCATCAAACTTCTAATGATTGGTCGATCACATGAAAAAGAATCGATAGTTTTGTTCTTGTGTTGTTGGAATTCAATCAAACTTCAGAAGACTGGTCGATCCCATGACAAAGAATCGATATATTTGGTCTTGCTTTCTTGGATATCGATCAAACTTCAGATGATTGGTCGATCCCATGACAAAGAATCGATGGTTTTTGACTTGCGTTCTTGGAATTCCATCAAACTTCAGATGATTGGTCGATCCCATTACAAAGAATCGAGAGTTTTGTTCTTGCGTTCTTGGAAGTCCATCAAACTTTAGATGATTGGTCGATCATATGAAAAAGAATCGGTAGTTTTGTTCTTGCGATCTTGGAATTCAATCAAACTTCAGAAGATTGGTCGATCCCATGACAAAGAATCGATATATTTGGTCTCGCTTTCTTGGATATCCATCAATCTTCAGATGATTGGTCGATCCCATAACAAAGAATCGATAGTTTTGTTCATGCGTTCTTGGAATTCCATAAAACTTCTGATGATTGGTCGATCACATGAAAAAGAATCGATAGTTTTGTTCTTGCGTTCTTGGAATTCAATCAAACTTCAGAAGATTGGTCGATCCCATGACAAAGAATCGATATATTTGGTCTTGCTTTCTTGGATATCCATCAAACTTCAGATGATTGATCGATCCCATGACAAAGAATCGATAGTTTTTGACTTGCTTTCTTGGAATTCCATCAAACTTCAGTTGATTGGTCGATCCCATTACAAAGAATCGAGAGTTTTAGTCTTGCGTTCTTGGAAGTCCATCAAACTTCAGATGATTGGTCGATCACATTTAAAAGAATCGATAGTTTTGTTCTTGCGTTCTTGGAATTCAATCAAACTTCAGAAGATTGGTCGATCCCATGACAAAGAATCGATATATATGGTCTTGCTTTCTTGGAATTCCATCAAACTTCAGTTGATTGGTCGATCCCATTACAAAGAATCGAGAGTTTTAGTCTTGCGTTCTTGGAATTCCATCAAACTTCAGATGATTGGTCGATCCCATGACAAAGAATCGATGGTTTTGGACTTGCTTTGTTGGAATTCTATCAATTTCAGTTGTGATTGGTTGATTCCCTGACAAAAAAATCGATAGTTTTGGTCTTGCTTTCTTGAAATTCCATCAAACTTCAGATGATTGGTGGATCCCATGACGAAGAAATGATAGAGTTGGAGTAAAATTCTTGGAAATCCATCAAACTTCAGATGATTGGTCGATTCCATGACAAAGAATCGATAGTTTTGTTCATTCGTTCTTGTAATTCCATAAACTTCAGATGATTGGTAGATCCCATCAAAAAGAATCGATAGTTTTGTTCTTGCGTTCTTGGAATTCAATCAAACTTCAGATGATTGGTCGATTCCATGACAAAGAATCGATAGTTTTGTTCATGCGTTCTTGGAATTCCATAAAACTTCAGATGATTGGTCGATTCAATGACAAAGAATCGATAGTTTTGTTCATTCGTTCTTGTAATTCCATAAACTTCAGATGATTGGTAGATCCCATCAAAAAGAATCGATAGTTTTGTTCTTGCGTTCTTGGAATTCAATCAAACTTCAGAAGATTGGTCGATCCCATGATAAAGAATCGTGAGTTTTGTTCTTGCGTTCTTGGAATTCAATTAAACTTCAGATGATTGGTCGATTCCATGACAAAGAATCGATAGTTTTGTTCATGCGTTCTTGGAATTCCATAAAACTTCTGATGATTGGTCGATCACATGAAAAAGAATCGATAGTTTTGGGTTTGCGTTCTTGGAATTCAATCAAACTTCAGAAGATTGGTCGATCCCATGACAAAGAATCGATAGTTTTGTTCATGCGTTCTTGGAATTCCATAAAACTTCTGATGATTGGTCGATCACATGAAAAAGAATCGGTAGTTTTGTTCTTGCGTTCTTGGAATTCAATCAAACTACAGAAGATTGGTCGAACCCATGACAAAGAATCGATATATTTGGTATCGCTTTTTTGGATATCCATCAAACTTCAGATGATTGGTCGATCCCATGAAAAAGAATCGATGGTTTTGGACTTGCTTTGTTGGAATTCTATAAATTTCAGTTGTGATTGGTTGATTCCTTGACAAAAAAATTGATAGTTTTGGTCTCGCTTTCTTGAATTTCCATCAAACTTCTAATGATTGGTCGATCACATGAAAAAGAATCGATAGTTTTGTTCTTGTGTTGTTGGAATTCAATCAAACTTCAGAAGACTGGTCGATCCCATGACAAAGAATCGATATATTTGGTCTTGCTTTCTTGGATATCGATCAAACTTCAGATGATTGGTCGATCCCATGACAAAGAATCGATGGTTTTTGACTTGCTTTCTTGGAATTCCATCAAACTTCAGTTGATTGGTCGATCCCATTACAAAGAATCGAGAGTTTTGTTCTTGCGTTCTTGGAAGTCCATCAAACTTTAGATGATTGGTCGATCATATGAAAAAGAATCAGTAGTTTTGTTCTTGCGATCTTGGAATTCAATCAAACTTCAGAAGATTGGTCGATCCCATGACAAAGAATCGATATATTTGGTCTCGCTTTCTTGGATATCCATCAAACTTCAGATGATTGGTCGATCCCATAACAAAGAATCGATAGTTTTGTTCATGCGTTCTTGGAATTCCATAAAACTTCTGATGATTGGTCGATCACATGAAAAAGAATCGATAGTTTTGTTCTTGCGTTCTTGGAATTCAATCAAACTTCAGAAGATTGGTCGATCCCATGACAAAGAATCGATATATTTGGTCTTGCTTTCTTGGATATCCATCAAACTTCAGATGATTGATCGATCCCATGACAAAGAATCGATAGTTTTTGACTTGCTTTCTTGGAATTCCATCAAACTTCAGTTGATTGGTCGATCCCATTACAAAGAATCGAGAGTTTTAGTCTTGCGTTCTTGGAATTCCATTAAACTTCAGATGATTGGTCGATCCCATGACAAAGAATCGATGGTTTTGGACTTGCTTTGTTGGAATTCTATAAATTTCAGTTGTGATTGGTTGATTCCCTGACAAAAAAATCGATAGTTTTGGTCTTGCTTTCTTGAAATTCCATCAAACTTCAGATGATTGGTGGATCCCATGACGAAGAAATGATAGAGTTGGAGTAAAATTCTTGGAAATCCATCAAACTTCAGATGATTGGTCGATTCCATGACAAAGAATCGATAGTTTTGTTCATTCGTTCTTGTAATTCCATAAACTTCAGATGATTGGTAGATCCCATCAAAAAGAATCGATAGTTTTGTTCTTGCGTTCTTCGAATTCAATCAAACTTCAGATGATTGGTCGATTCCATGACAAAGAATCGATAGTTTTGTTCATGCGTTCTTGGAATTCCATAAAACTTCAGATGATTGGTAGATCCCATGAAAAAGAATCGATAGTTTTGTTCTTGCGTTCTTGGAATTCAATCAAACTTCAGAAGATTGGTCGATCCCATGACAAAGAATCGATAGTTTTGTTCATGCGTTCTTGGAATTCCATAAAACTTCTGATGATTGGTCGATCACATGAAAAAGAATCGGTAGTTTTGTTCTTGCGTTCTTGGAATTCAATCAAACTACAGAAGATTGGTCGATCCCATGACAAAGAATCGATATATTTGGTATCGCTTTTTTGGATATCCATCAAACTTCAGATGATTGGTCGATCCCATGAAAAAGAATCGATGGTTTTGGACTTGCTTTGTTGGAATTCTATAAATTTCAGTTGTGATTGGTTGATTCCTTGACAAAAAAATTGATAGTTTTGGTCTCGCTTTCTTGAATTTCCATCAAACTTCTAATGATTGGTCGATCACATGAAAAAGAATCGATAGTTTTGTTCTTGTGTTGTTGGAATTCAATCAAACTTCAGAAGATTGGTCGATCCCATGACAAAGAATCGATATATTTGGTCTCGCTTTCTTGGATATCCATCAATCTTCAGATGATTGGTCGATCCCATAACAAAGAATCGATAGTTTTGTTCATGCGTTCTTGGAATTCCATAAAACTTCTGATGATTGGTCGATCACATGAAAAAGAATCGATAGTTTTGTTCTTGCGTTCTTGGAATTCAATCAAACTTCAGAAGATTGGTCGATCCCATGACAAAGAATCGATATATTTGGTCTTGCTTTCTTGGATATCCATCAAACTTCAGATGATTGATCGATCCCATGACAAAGAATCGATAGTTTTTGACTTGCTTTCTTGGAATTCCATCAAACTTCAGTTGATTGGTCGATCCCATTACAAAGAATCGAGAGTTTTAGTCTTGCGTTCTTGGAATTCCATCAAACTTCAGATGATTGGTCGATCCCATGACAAAGAATCGATGGTTTTGGACTTGCTTTGTTGGAATTCTATAAATTTCAGTTGTGATTGGTTGAATCCCTGACAAAAAAATCGATAGTTTTGGTCTTGCTTTCTTGAAATTTCATCAAACTTCAGATGATTGGTCGATTCAATGACAAAGAATCGATAGTTTTGTTCATTCGTTCTTGTAATTCCATAAACTTCAGATGATTGGTAGATCCCATCAAAAAGAATCGATAGTTTTGTTCTTGCGTTCTTGGAATTCAATCAAACTTCAGAAGATTGGTCGATCCCATGACAAAGAATCGTGAGTTTTGTTCTTGCGTTCTTGGAATTCAATCAAACTTCAGATGATTGGTCGATTCCATGACAAAGAATCGATAGTTTTGTTCATGCGTTCTTGGAATTCCATAAAACTTCTGATGATTGGTCGATCACATGAAAAAGAATCGATAGTTTTGGGTTTGCGTTCTTGGAATTCAATCAAACTTCAGAAGATTGGTCGATCCCATGACAAAGAATCGATAGTTTTGTTCATGCGTTCTTGGAATTCCATAAAACTTCTGATGATTGGTCGATCACATTAAAAAGAATCGGTAGTTTTGTTCTTGCGTTCTTGGAATTCAATCAAACTTCAGAAGATTTGTCGATCCCATGACGAAGAAATGATAGAGTTGGAGAAAAATTCTTGGAAATCCATCAATCTTCAGATGATTGGTCGATCCCATAAAAAAGAATCAATTGAGTTGGATTAAAATTCTTGGAATTCCAACAAACTTCAGTTGATTGGTCGATTCCATTACAAAGAATCGAGAGTTTTGTTCTTGCTTTCTTGGAATTCCATCAAACTTCAGATGATTGGTCGATCCCATGACGAAGAAATGATAGAGTTGGAGTAAAATTCTTGGAAATCCATCAAACTTCAGATGATTGGTCGATTCCATGACAAAGAATCGAGAGTTTTGTTCTTGCGTTTTTGGAAGTCCATCAAACTTCAGATGATTGGTCGATCCCATGAAAAAGAATCGATAGTTTTGTTCTTGCGTTCTTGGAATTCCATCAAACTTCAGATGATTGGTCGATCACATTAAAAAGAATCGATAGTTTTGTTCTTGCGTTCTTGGAATTCAATCAAACTTCAGAAGATTGGTCGATCCCATGACAAAGAATCGATATATTTGGTCTTGCTTTCTTTGATATCAATCAAACTTTAGATGATTGATCGATCCCATGACAAAGAATCGATGGTTTTTGACTTGCTTTCTTGGAATTCCATCAAACTTCAGTTGATTGGTCGATCCCATTACAAAGAATCGAGAGTTTTGTTCTTGCGTTCTTGGAATTCCATAAAACTTCAGATGATTGGTAGATCCCATGAAAAAGAATCGATAGTTTTGTTCTTGCGTTCTTGGAATTCAATCAAACTTCAGAAGATTGGTCGATCCCATGACAAAGAATCGATAGTTTTGTTCATGCGTTCTTGGAATTCCATAAAACTTCTGATGATTGGTCGATCACATGAAAAAGAATCGGTAGTTTTGTTCTTGCGTTCTTGGAATTCAATCAAACTTCAGAAGATTTGTCGATCCCATGACGAAGAAATGATAGAGTTGGAGAAAAATTCTTGGAAATCCATCAATCTTCAGATGATTGGTCGATCCCATAAAAAAGAATCAATTGAGTTGGATTAAAATTCTTGGAATTCCAACAAACTTCAGTTGATTGGTCGATTCCATTACAAAGAATCGAGAGTTTTGTTCTTGCTTTCTTGGAATTCCATCAAACTTCAGATGATTGGTCGATCCCATGACGAAGAAATGATAGAGTTGGAGTAAAATTCTTGGAAATCCATCAAACTTCAGATGATTGGTCGATTCCATGACAAAGAATCGAGAGTTTTGTTCTTGCGTTTTTGGAAGTCCATCAAACTTCAGATGATTGGTCGATCCCATGAAAAAGAATCGATAGTTTTGTTCTTGCGTTCTTGGAATTCCATCAAACTTCAGATGATTGGTCGATCACATTAAAAAGAATCGATAGTTTTGTTCTTGCGTTCTTGGAATTCAATCAAACTTCAGAAGATTGGTCGATCCCATGACAAAGAATCGATATATTTGGTCTTGCTTTCTTTGATATCAATCAAACTTTAGATGATTGATCGATCCCATGACAAAGAATCGATGGTTTTTGACTTGCTTTCTTGGAATTCCATCAAACTTCAGTTGATTGGTCGATCCCATGACAAAGAATCGATAGTTTTGTTCATGCGTTCTTGGAATTCCATAAAACTTCTGATGATTGGTCGATCACATGAAAAAGAATCGGTAGTTTTGTTCTTGCGTTCTTGGAATTCAATCAAACTTCAGAAGATTGGTCGAACCCATGACAAAGAATCGATATATTTGGTCTCGCTTTTTTGGATATCCATCAAACTTCAGATGATTGGTCGATCCCATGACAAAGAATCGATGGTTTTTGACTTGCTTTCTTGGAATTCCATTAAACTTCAGTTGATTGGTCGATCCCATTACAAAGAATCGAGAGTTTTGTTCTTGCGTTCTTGGAAGTCCATCAAACTTCAGATGATTGGTCGATCCCATGAAAAAGAATTGATAGTTTTGTTCTTGCGTTCTTGGAATTCCATCAAACTTCAGATGATTGGTCGATCACATTTAAAAGAATCGATAGTTTTGTTCTTGCGTTCTTGGAATTCAATCAAACTTCAGAAGATTGGTCGATCCCATGACAAAGAATCGATATATATAATAGCTTTTATTAAACACTTATTGTGTGCTACATACATATTAAAAATACATTAAACAAGTAAATAAGTCATTTTGTCACAAATTTGCTGCCTGCGAGAGGCTAAGATCATTTTTATCACAGCTCAGGAAATGGTAAGAGTCGATCTCTTTATCACAGAGCTTGCAAACGCACTCTTTCGTGGCACTGGTGTGGTAGATTTTTCTCTTGCACAACAAGAAGTGGAATCCGTGGCAGGCGTGCCTCGTGAGTGCGTGCCTCATTGTGTAGCACACGTTTTTCCAGCTTTGGTCGACCATTGCAGGGGCGCCGTAAAATGCCGGATCGATCTCGGAAATCTTAAACAGCTGATTGTCAATGAATTTATCGAACGTAGGAGACTCTGGCAGCGAAAATTGAGACGCAAGCTTCTCAATGAAAAATTCTGAGTCCGCTAACTCGTATGCAAGTCTGGATTTCATGAACTTGGACAGGCAAAGCGCTTTTTTGAGAAATCTGGATTTTACTGTCTCGAGCTTGTTGAGGTCGTGCAACGTCAAATAAGGCCAAATAACTTGAATGCCGTAGCTCGCGATTGGAGCTACGGCCAGGTCAAAAATTTTAAGCGCCGTGCTGAGAGAGGATTTGGGCAGGGATATCAGTGCAGCAGTTGCGAGAATGGCGGCTCTGACTTTCTTTGCAATGTGTTTCGAGAAGGAGATTCCTGACGACTGAAAAACTACTCCCAAATACGTGAACTCTGAAACAAATTCAATCGGCTCATTTTTAACAATTAGAGTGTCAGATTTGGCCAGCCGCCCCCGCCCTTTATTGCGGAACTTCATTATTTTACACTTGTCGAAATTGAGCTCAAGATCCCTGAAAGCAAGATAATCAATCAGCAATTCTAAGGAACGCCTGATATCGTCAAGGGAGCTTGATAAGAGCACCATATCGTCCGCGTAAAGAATAATTTTGACTTCTGGAAAATCAACAAAAATCGAATTTATGTCTGAAAGAGCAAAAATGAAGAGAAATGGAGACATGCTGCCGCCTTGCTTCACCCCGTTAGATTGCATGATCGACTCCGATACCGATATTCCGTCTCGAACGGTCAGCAAATTGGCATCCAGCATTTCCGCCAGCAAGTTGAGCTCGCCGACGGAGAATCTGCCGGTGCCCACCAACTCCTCAAAGATAAAATACCTGCTCACGGAGTCGAACGCTTTTTTCACGTCTAAAAAGAGAGCGTACAATGGCATTTTTTGCTCATAAACTACAAAATTAATCTCGTCAACTAAAACCTGCACTGCCTGAATGGTCGACCTGCCCTTCACAAAACCAAATTGGTTGGCGGGAATTAAATCGATCAGCTGGCTGTAGAGCCGATTACTCATCACCCGGTCCAGCAAATTGTAGAGTGAGCAGCACAAACTGATCCCGCGGTAGCTGTTCACGTCCGAGACCTCGCCCTTTCCTTTGTAGAGAAGCTTCAAGTTGGAATTTTTCCACGCGTGTGGAAAAGATCCCAGCTCGAGGCAGACATTGAGGAAAGCCGTGATCTCGTCGGGAACAGCTGCCCACAGGAGTTTTACCACCTCATTCTGCAAGTTGTCGGGACCGGGCGCCTTTTTGTTTTTCATTCCCCCCAAAGCCAGCTCGATTTCTGCCCTCAGGAAGCCAAAATGCACGACCTCGTCGGAGTAGCTGGACACAAGAGATCTAAGGTTCAGACTTTCACCCTGCCGCAGGCCCTGAGAGTTGAACAGCCCACCCAGAAAACGCGCCCACATGTCCATGTTAATGTCATTGGCCACGCTCTCCGAGCTGCTACCATTCAACCTCAAAAACCTGTGGCAGCGCGCCTCGGCCTCCAACAAGATCTTCCTGTCCTGCAACTCCTGAAAATCGGCCTTTTTCTGCTTGCAGAGGACGCGGTACGCACGCTTTGCCGAAAAGAAAATGTCCTTGAACTCGAAACGCTCCAGAAGGGAGCCAGCGGCAAATCCATCAGACTTGATGAAAGTGCGCAAAAACAAAAGATCTTTGAACGCCTCATAGCAAATAGAGTCAAACCAGTCTCTGCTGCCTTTTTTATTTGTGGCGCTCTGATTTATTTTTGTCTCCTCTACTAATTTTAAGATTTGGCTATAAAAAGAATTGACATCATTGGTGCTCAAACTGAAAATTAGGTCTGGTTTGCTCTCAGAGAATTTGCAGCTTAGGGCTGCAAAATCTATTCTACGTTTATCGCGTGCGTCCTCTGGCAGACCTCTCTCAGCGTCAGATTGAATTTGAAATGAAAAGCACACAAAATTGTGCTTCCTGAGGAATGAATCTCTAACTGAAAATTGTTTTTTGTAAATTTTGGGGCCATAAAAAATTAAATCAATGACACTCTGGCCTCTGCTGGAGCAGTACGTGCTCTCAAAGGGAAAAGAATTAGCCAGCGTTATACAGTTTAAGAAAGCAAACTCTAAGATGGAATCTCCCTTCTCGCACTTCCTGTCCACGCGGCAATTCATGTCTCCTGCCACGATTAATGACTCTACGTTATTGGCGGTGGAAACAGCTTCAGACAGCTCGTCCCACAAATCATCGAGTGGACAGTTGGGGTGGAAATAGCAAGCAACGAGACTAAAATCAGAGAAGTTAAGGATTATGGAATTTTCCAGATTTTTAAAACTGATCAGTTTCCCGAGAATTGGCCGATAAAACACGGACACCCCTCGCATTGGCCGACCGCGCTGGTTCTTCATTCCAAGCAGGTGCTTGGAGTAGTAGTTTGGTAGTGAGAAATTAGCAGTTAGGAAGGTCTCCGTCATCACTATTACGTCAAAATCCAAGAGGAACGTTTTATCTACCAGAGAAATGACACTTTTGAGCCCCTCGACGTTCCACATCATAAGTTTCAGGGACTTATTCAGTTCTTTTTGCGGCTTCTGTCCGGCCCTGTCAGGTTTTTTTGGTGGAGATTCGTCGTCCCTGACCTTTCTGTTATTTTTGCGGCGCGGGCGCATGTTGATCAGCGGGTTCTCAGCATTAGTGGCGGTCATCTCCCCAGCTTTCTCCTCGCCTTCCTTCTCTCTCTCACTCTCAATGTAATCGGCGTACTCCCGCAGGGTCATTCTCTTAGCAGTCAGCTTAACGGGCACCTCAGAAACAGAGCCCTCGTCAGTGTCGGAAAAAACAGCTCCACCAGCGGAAACCGCTGACGGAGGGAAACGTATACTCTCACCTGAGAGCGAAGAATCGATATATATGGTCTTGCTTTCTTGGATATCCATCAAACTTCAGATGATTGATCGATCCCATGACAAAGAATCGATGGTTTTTGACTTGCTTTCTTGGAATTCCATCAAACTTCAGTTGATTGGTCGATCCCATTACAAAGAATCGAGAGTTTTAGTCTTGCGTTCTTGGAATTCCATCAAACTTCAGATGATTGGTCGATCCCATGACAAAGAATCGATGGTTTTGGACTTGCTTTGTTGGAATTCTATAAATTTCAGTTGTGATTGGTTGATTCCCTGACAAAAAAATCGATAGTTTTGGTCTTGCTTTCTTGAAATTCCATCAAACTTCAGATGATTGGTGGATCCCATGACGAAGAAATGATAGAGTTGGAGTAAAATTCTTGGAAATCCATCAAACTTCAGATGATTGGTCGATTCCATGACAAAGAATCGATAGTTTTGTTCATTCGTTCTTGTAATTCCATAAACTTCAGATGATTGGTAGATCCCATCAAAAAGAATCGATAGTTTTGTTCTTGCGTTCTTGGAATTCAATCAAACTTCAGATGATTGGTCGTTTCCATGACAAAGAATCGATAGTTTTGTTCATGCGTTCTTGGAATTCCATAAAACTTCAGATGATTGGTAGATCCCATGAAAAAGAATCGATAGTTTTGTTCTTGCGTTCTTGGAATTCAATCAAACTTCAGAAGATTGGTCGATCCCATGACAAAGAATCGATAGTTTTGTTCATGCGTTCTTGGAATTCCATAAAACTTCTGATGATTGGTCGATCACATGAAAAAGAATCGGTAGTTTTGTTCTTCCGTTCTTGGAATTCAATCAAACTTCAGAAGATTGGTCGATCCCATTACAAAGAATCGAGAGTTTTGTTCTTGCGTTTTTGGAAGTCCATCAAACTTCAGAAGATTGGTCGATCCCATGACAAAGAATCGATATATTTGGTCTTGCTTTCTTGGATATCCATCAAACTTCAGATGATTGATCGATCCCATGACAAAGAATCGATGGTTTTTGACTTGCTTTCTTGGAATTCCAACAAACTTCAGTTGATTGGTCGATTCCATTACAAAGAATCGAGAGTTTTGTTCTTGCTTTCTTGGAATTCCATCAAACTTCAGATGATTGGTCGATCCCATGACGAAGAAATGATAGAGTTGGAGTAAAATTCTTGGAAATCCATCAAACTTCAGATGATTGGTCGATTCCATGACAAAGAATCGAGAGTTTTGTTCTTGCGTTTTTGGAAGTCCATCAAACTTCAGATGATTGGTCGATCCCATGAAAAAGAATCGATAGTTTTGTTCTTGCGTTCTTGGAATTCCATCAAACTTCAGATGATTGGTCGATCACATTAAAAAGAATCGATAGTTTTGTTCTTGCGTTCTTGGAATTCAATCAAACTTCAGAAGATTGGTCGATCCCATGACAAAGAATCGATATATTTGGTCTTGCTTTCTTCGATATCAATCAAACTTTAGATGATTGATCGATCCCATGACAAAGAATCGATGGTTTTTGACTTGCTTTCTCGGAATTCCATCAAACTTCAGTTGATTGGTCGATCCCATTACAAAGAATCGAGAGTTTTGTTCTTGCGTTCTTGGAATTCAATCAAACTTCAGAAGATTGGTCGATCCCATGACAAAGAATCGATAGTTTTGTTCATGCGTTCTTGGAATTCCATAAAACTTCTGATGATTGGTCGATCACATGAAAAAGAATCGGTAGTTTTGTTCTTGCGTTCTTGGAATTCAATCAAACTTCAGAAGATTGGTCGAACCCATGACAAAGAATCGATATATTTGGTCTCGCTTTTTTGGATATCCATCAAACTTCAGATGATTGGTCGATCCCATGACAATAAATCGATGGTTTTTGACTTGCTTTCTTGGAATTCCATTAAACTTCAGTTGATTGGTCGATCCCATTACAAAGAATCGAGAGTTTTGTTCTTGCGTTCTTGGAAGTCCATCAAACTTCAGATGATTGGTCGATCCCATGAAAAAGAATCGATAGTTTTGTTCTTGCGTTCTTGGAATTCCATCAAACTTCAGATGATTGGTCGATCACATTTAAAAGAATCGATAGTTTTGTTCTTGCGTTCTTGGAATTCAATCAAACTTCAGAAGATTGGTCGATCCCATGACAAAGAATCGATATAAATGGTCTTGCTTTCTTGGATATCCATCAAACTTCAGATGATTGATCGATCCCATGACAAAGAATCGATGGTTTTGTTCTTGCGTTCTTGGAAGTCCATCAAACTTCAGATGATTGGTCGATCCCATGAAAAAGAATCGATAGTTTTGTTCTTGCGTTCATGGAATTCCATCAAACTTCAGATGATTGGTCGATCCCATGAAAAAGAATCGATGGTTTTGGACTTGCTTTGTTGGAATTCTATAAATTTGAGTTGTGATTGGTTGATTCCTTGACAAAAAAATTGATAGTTTTGGTCTCGCTTTCTTGAATTTCCATCAAACTTCTAATGATTGGTCGATCACATGAAAAAGAATCGATAGTTTTGTTCTTGTGTTGTTGGAATTCAATCAAACTTCAGAAGACTGGTCGATCCCATGACAAAGAATCGATATATTTGGTCTTGCTTTCTTGGATATCGATCAAACTTCAGATGATTGGTCGATCCCATGACAAAGAATCGATGGTTTTTGACTTGCTTTCTTGGAATTCCATCAAACTTCAGTTGATTGGTCGATCCCATAACAAAGAATCGAGAGTTTTGTTCTTGCGTTCTTGGAAGTCCATCAAACTTTAGATGATTGGTCGATCATATGAAAAAGAATCGGTAGTTTTGTTCTTGCGATCTTGGAATTCAATCAAACTTCAGAAGATTGGTCGATCCCATGACAAAGAATCGATATATTTGGTCTCGCTTTCTTGGATATCCATCAATCTTCAGATGATTGGTCGATCCCATAACAAAGAATCGATAGTTTTGTTCATGCGTTCTTGGAATTCCATAAAACTTCTGATGATTGGTCGATCACATGAAAAAGAATCGATAGTTTGGTTCTTGCGTTCTTGGAATTCAATCAAACTTCAGAAGATTGGTCGATCCCATGACAAAGAATCGATATATTTGGTCTTGCTTTCTTGGATATCCATCAAACTTCAGATGATTGATCGATCCCATGACAAAGAATCGATAGTTTTTGACTTTCTTTCTTGGAATTCCATCAAACTTCAGTTGATTGGTCGATCCCATTACAAAGAATCGAGAGTTTTAGTCTTGCGTTCTTGGAATTCCATCAAACTTCAGATGATTGGTCGATCCCATGACAAAGAATCGATGGTTTTGGACTTGCTTTGTTGGAATTCTATAAATTTCAGTTGTGATTGGTTGATTCCTTGACAAAAAAATTGATAGTTTTGGTCTCGCTTTCTTGAATTTCCATCAAACTTCAGATGATTGGTCGATCACATGAAAAAGAATCGGTAGTTTTGTTCTTGCGTTCTTGGAGTTCAATCAAACTTCAGAAAATTGGTCGATCCCATGACAAAGAATCGATATATTTGGTCTCGCTTTCTTGGATATCCATCAAACTTCAGATGATTGGTCGATCCCATGACAAAGAATCGATGGTTTTTGACTTGCTTTCTTGGAATTCCATCAAACTTCAATTGATTGGTCGATCCCATTACAAAGAATCGAGAGTTTTGTTCTTGCGTTCTTGGAAGTCCATCAAACTTCAGATGATTGGTCGATCCCATGAAAAAGAATCAATAGTTTTGTTCTTGCGTTCATGGAATTCCATCAAACTTCAGATGATTGGTCGATCCCATGAAAAAGAATCGATGGTTTTGGACTTGCTTTGTTGGAATTCTATAAATTTCAGTTGTGATTGGTTGATTCCTTGACAAAAAAATTGATAGTTTTGGTCTCGCTTTCTTGAATTTCCATCAAACTTCTAATGATTGGTCGATCACATGAAAAAGAATCGATAGTTTTGTTCTTGTGTTGTTGGAATTCAATCAAACTTCAGAAGACTGGTCGATCCCATGACAAAGAATCGATATATTTGGTCTTGCTTTCTTGGATATCGATCAAACTTCAGATGATTGGTCGATCCCATGACAAAGAATCGATGGTTTTTGACTTGCTTTCTTGGAATTCCATCAAACTTCATTTGATTGGTCGATCCCATAACAAAGAATCGAGAGTTTTGTTCTTGCGTTCTTGGAAGTCCATCAAACTTTAGATGATTGGTCGATCATATGAAAAAGAATCAGTAGTTTTGTTCTTGCGATCTTGGAATTCAATCAAACTTCAGAAGATTGGTCGATCCCATGACAAAGAATCGATATATTTGGTCTCGCTTTCTTGGATATCCATCAATCTTCAGTTGATTGGTCGATCCCATAACAAAGAATCGATAGTTTTGTTCATGCGTTCTTGGAATTCCATAAAACTTCTGATGATTGGTCGATCACATGAAAAAGAATCGATAGTTTTGTTCTTGCGTTCTTGGAATTCAATCAAACTTCAGAAGATTGGTCGATCCCATGACAAAGAATCGATATATTTGGTCTTGCTTTCTTGGATATCCATCAAACTTCAGATGATTGATCGATCCCATGACAAAGAATCGATAGTTTTTGACTTTCTTTCTTGGAATTCCATCAAACTTCAGTTGATTGGTCGATCCCATTACAAAGAATCGAGAGTTTTAGTCTTGCGTTCTTGGAATTCCATCAAACTTCAGATGATTGGTCGATCCCATGACAAAGAATCGATGGTTTTGGACTTGCTTTGTTGGAACTCTATAAATTTCAGTTGTGATTGGTTGATTCCCTGACAAAAAAATCGATAGTTTTGGTCTTGCTTTCTTGAAATTCCATCAAACTTCAGATGATTGGTGGAACCCATGACGAAGAAATGATAGAGTTGGAGTAAAATTCTTGGAAATCCATCAAACTTCAGATGATTGGTCGATTCAATGACAAAGAATCGATAGTTTTGTTCATTCGTTCTTGTAATTTCATAAACTTCAGATGATTGGTAGATCCCATCAAAAAGAATCGATAGTTTTGTTCTTGCGTTCTTGGAATTCAATCAAACTTCAGAAGATTGGTCGATCCCATGACAAAGAATCGTGAGTTTTGTTCTTGCGTTCTTGGAATTCAATCAAACTTCAGATGATTGGTCGATTCCATGACAAAGAATCGATAGTTTTGTTCATGCGTTCTTGGAATTCCATAAAACTTCTGATGATTGGTCGATCACATGAAAAAGAATCGGTAGTTTTGTTCTTGCGTTCTTGGAATTCAATCAAACTTCAGAAGATTGGTCGAACCCATGACAAAGAATCGATATATTTGGTATCGCTTTTTTGGATATCCATCAAACTTCAGATGATTGGTCGATCACATGAAAAAGAATCGGTAGTTTTGTTCTTGCGTTCTTGGAGTTCAATCAAACTTCAGAAAATTGGTCGATCCCATGACAATGAATCGATATATTTGGTCTCGCTTTCTTGGATATCCATCAAACTTCAGATGATTGGTCGATCCCATGACAAAGAATCGATGGTTTTTGACTTGCTTTCTTGGAATTCCATTAACTTTAATTGATTGGTCGATCCCATTACAAAGAATCGAGAGTTTTGTTCTTGCGTTCTTCGAAGTCCATCAAACTTCAGATGATTGGTCGATCCCATGAAAAAGAATCGATGGTTTTTGACTTGCTTTCTTGGAATTCCATTAACTTCAATTGATTGGTCGATCCCATTACAAAGAATCGAGAGTTTTGTTCTTGCGTTCATGGAATTCCATCAAACTTCAGATGATTGGTCGATCCCATGACAAAGAATCGATGGTTTTGGACTTGCTTTGTAGGAATTCTATAAATTTCAGTTGTGATTGGTTGATTCCTTGACAAAAAAATTGATAGTTTTGGTCTCGCTTTCTTGAATTTCCATCAAACTTCTAATGATTGGTCGATCACATGAAAAAGAATCGATAGTTTTGTTCTTGTGTTGTTGGAATTCAATCAAACTTCAGAAGACTGGTCGATCCCATGACAAAGAATCGATATATTTGGTCTTGCTTTCTTGGATATCGATCAAACTTCAGATGATTGGTCGATCCCATGACAAAGAATCGATGGTTTTTGACTTGCTTTCTTGGAATTCCATCAAACTTCAGTTGATTGGTCGATCCCATTACAAAGAATCGATATATTTGGTCTCGCTTTCTTGGATATCCATCAATCTTCAGATGATTGGTCGATCCCATAACAAAGAATCGATAGTTTTGTTCATGCGTTCTTGGAATTCCATAAAACTTCTGATGATTGGTCGATCACATGAAAAAGAATCGGTAGTTTTGTTCTTGCGTTCTTGGAATTCAATCAAACTTCAGAAGATTGGTCGAACCCATGACAAAGAATCGATATATTTGGTATCGCTTTTTTGGATATCCATCAAACTTCAGATGATTGGTCGATCACATGAAAAAGAATCGGTAGTTTTGTTCTTGCGTTCTTGGAGTTCAATCAAACTTCAGAAAATTGGTCGATCCCATGACAATGAGTCGATATATTTGGTCTCGCTTTCTTGGATATCCATCAAACTTCAGATGATTGGTCGATCCCATGACAAAGAATCGATGGTTTTTGACTTGCTTTCTTGGAATTCCATTAACTTCAATTGATTGGTCGATCCCATTACAAAGAATCGAGAGTTTTGTTCTTGCGTTCTTGGAAGTCCATCAAACTTCAGATGATTGGTCGATCCCATGAAAAAGAATCGATAGTTTTGTTCTTGCGTTCTTGGAAGTCCATCAAACTTTAGATGATTGGTCGATCATATGAAAAAGAATCAGTAGTTTTGTTCTTGCGATCTTGGAATTCAATCAAACTTCAGAAGATTGGTCGATCCCATGACAAAGAATCGATATATTTGGTCTCGCTTTCTTGGATATCCATCAATCTTCAGATGATTGGTCGATCCCATAACAAAGAATCGATAGTTTTGTTCATGCGTTCTTGGAATTCCATAAAACTTCTGATGATTGGTCGATCACATGAAAAAGAATCGATAGTTTTGTTCTTGCGTTCTTGGAATTCAATCAAACTTCAGAAGATTGGTCGATCCCATGACAAAGAATCGATATATTTGGTCTTGCTTTCTTGGATATCCATCAAACTTCAGATGATTGATCGATCCCATGACAAAGAATCGATAGTTTTTGACTTTCTTTCTTGGAATTCCATCAAACTTCAGTTGATTGGTCGATCCCATTACAAAGAATCGAGAGTTTTAGTCTTGCGTTCTTGGAATTCCATTAACTTCAATTGATTGGTCGATCCCATTACAAAGAATCGAGAGTTTTGTTCTTGCGTTCTTGGAAGTCCATCAAACTTCAGATGATTGGTCGATCCCATGAAAAAGAATCGATAGTTTTGTTCTTGCGTTCATGGAATTCCATCAAACTTCAGATGATTGGTCGATCCCATGACAAAGAATCGATGGTTTTGGACTTGCTTTGTTGGAATTCTATAAATTTCAGTTGTGATTGGTTGATTCCTTGACAAAAAAATTGATAGTTTTGGTCTCGCTTTCTTGAATTTCCATCAAACTTCTAATGATTGGTCGATCACATGAAAAAGAATCGATAGTTTTGTTCTTGTGTTGTTGGAATTCAATCAAACTTCAGAAGACTGGTCGATCCCATGACAAAGAATCGATATATTTGGTCTTGCTTTCTTGGACATCGATCAAACTTCAGATGATTGGTCGATCCCATGACAAAGAATCGATGGTTTTTGACTTGCTTTCTTGAAATTCCATCAAACTTCAGTTGATTGGTCGATCCCATTACAAAGAATCGATATATTTGGTCTCGCTTTCTTGGATATCCATCAATCTTCAGATGATTGGTCGATCCCATAACAAAGAATCGATAGTTTTGTTCATGCGTTCTTGGAATTCCATAAAACTTCTGATGATTGGTCGATCACATGAAAAAGAATCGATAGTTTTGTTCTTGCGTTCTTGGAATTCAATCAAACTTCAGAAGATTGGTCGATCCCATGACAAAGAATCGATAGTTTTGTTCTTGCGTTCTTGGAATTCAATCAAACTTCAGATGATTGGTCGATTCCATGACAAAGAATCGATAGTTTTGTTCATGCGTTCTTGGAATTCCATAAAACTTCTGATGATTGGTCGATCACATGAAAAAGAATCGGTAGTTTTGTTCTTGCGTTCTTGGAATTCAATCAAACTTCAGAAGATTGGTCGAACCCATGACAAAGAATCGATATATTTGGTATCGCTTTTTTGGATATCCATCAAACTTCAGATGATTGGTCGATCACATGAAAAAGAATCGGTAGTTTTGTTCTTGCGTTCTTGGAGTTCAATCAAACTTCAGAAAATTGGTCGATCCCATGACAATGAATCGATATATTTGGTCTCGCTTTCTTGGATATCCATCAAACTTCAGATGATTGGTCGATCCCATGACAAAGAATCGATTGTTTTTGACTTGCTTTCTTGGAATTCCATTAACTTCAATTGATTGGTCGATCCCATTACAAAGAATCGAGAGTTTTGTTCTTGCGTTCTTGGAAGTCCATCAAACTTCAGATGATTGGTCGATCCCATGAAAAAGAATCGATAGTTTTGTTCTTGCGTTCATGGAATTCCATCAAACTTCAGATGATTGGTCGATCCCATGACAAAGAATCGATGGTTTTGGACTTGCTTTGTTGGAATTCTATAAATTTCAGTTGTGATTGGTTGATTCCTTGACAAAAAAATTGATAGTTTTGGTCTCGCTTTCTTGAATTTCCATCAAACTTCTAATGATTGGTCGATCACATGAAAAAGAATCGATAGTTTTGTTCTTGTGTTGTTGGAATTCAATCAAACTTCAGAAGACTGGTCGATCCCATGACAAAGAATCGATATATTTGGTCTTGCTTTCTTGGATATCGATCAAACTTCAGATGATTGGTCGATCCCATGACAAAGAATCGATGGTTTTTGACTTGCTTTCTTGGAATTCCATCAAACTTCAGTTGATTGGTCGATCCCATTACAAAGAATCGATATATTTGGTCTCGCTTTCTTGGATATCCATCAATCTTCAGATGATTGGTCGAACCCATGACAAAGAATCGATATATTTGGTATCGCTTTTTTGGATATCCATCAAACTTCAGATGATTGGTCGATCACATGAAAAAGAATCGGTAGTTTTGTTCTTGCGTTCTTGGAATTCAATCAAACTTCAGAAGATTGGTCGAACCCATGACAAAGAATCGATATATTTGGTCTCGCTTTTTTGGATATCCATCAAACTTCAGATGATTGGTCGATCCCATGACAAAGAATCGATGGTTTTTGACTTGCTTTCTTGGAATTCCATTAAACTTCAGTTGATTGGTCGATCCCATTACAAAGAATCGAGAGTTTTGTTCTTGCGTTCTTGGAAGTCCATCAAACTTCAGATGATTGGTCGATCACATTTAAAAGAATCGATAGTTTTGTTCTTGCGTTCTTGGAATTCAATCAAACTTCAGAAGATTGGTCGATCCCATGACAAAGAATCGATATATATGGTCTTGCTTTCTTGGAATTCCATCAAACTTCAGTTGATTGGTCGATCCCATTACAAAGAATCGAGAGTTTTAGTCTTGCGTTCTTGGAATTCCATCAAACTTCAGATGATTGGTCGATCCCATGACAAAGAATCGATGGTTTTGGACTTGCTTTGTTGGAATTCTATCAATTTCAGTTGTGATTGGTTGATTCCCTGACAAAAAAATCGATAGTTTTGGTCTTGCTTTCTTGAAATTCCATCAAACTTCAGATGATTGGTGGATCCCATGACGAAGAAATGATAGAGTTGGAGTAAAATTCTTGGAAATCCATCAAACTTCAGATGATTGGTCGATTCCATGACAAAGAATCGATAGTTTTGTTCATTCGTTCTTGTAATTCCATAAACTTCAGATGATTGGTAGATCCCATCAAAAAGAATCGATAGTTTTGTTCTTGCGTTCTTGGAATTCAATCAAACTTCAGATGATTGGTCGATTCCATGACAAAGAATCGATAGTTTTGTTCATGCGTTCTTGGAATTCCATAAAACTTCAGATGATTGGTAGATCCCATGAAAAAGAATCGATAGTTTTGTTCTTGCGTTCTTGGAATTCAATCAAACTTCAGAAGATTGGTCGATCCCATGACAAAGAATCGATAGTTTTGTTCATGCGTTCTTGGAATTCCATAAAACTTCTGATGATTGGTCGATCACATGAAAAAGAATCGGTAGTTTTGTTCTTGCGTTCTTGGAATTCAATCAAACTACAGAAGATTGGTCGAACCCATGACAAAGAATCGATATATTTGGTATCGCTTTTTTGGATATCCATCAAACTTCAGATGATTGGTCGATCCCATGAAAAAGAATCGATGGTTTTGGACTTGCTTTGTTGGAATTCTATAAATTTCAGTTGTGATTGGTTGATTCCTTGACAAAAAAATTGATAGTTTTGGTCTCGCTTTCTTGAATTTCCATCAAACTTCTAATGATTGGTCGATCACATGAAAAAGAATCGATAGTTTTGTTCTTGTGTTGTTGGAATTCAATCAAACTTCAGAAGACTGGTCGATCCCATGACAAAGAATCGATATATTTGGTCTTGCTTTCTTGGATATCGATCAAACTTCAGATGATTGGTCGATCCCATGACAAAGAATCGATGGTTTTTGACTTGCTTTCTTGGAATTCCATCAAACTTCAGTTGATTGGTCGATCCCATTACAATGAATCGAGAGTTTTGTTCTTGCGTTCTTGGAAGTCCATCAAACTTTAGATGATTGGTCGATCATATGAAAAAGAATCGGTAGTTTTGTTCTTGCGATCTTGGAATTCAATCAAACTTCAGAAGATTGGTCGATCCCATGACAAAGAATCGATATATTTGGTCTCGCTTTCTTGGATATCCATCAATCTTCAGATGATTGGTCGATCCCATAACAAAGAATCGATAGTTTTGTTCATGCGTTCTTGGAATTCCATAAAACTTCTGATGATTGGTCGATCACATGAAAAAGAATCGATAGTTTTGTTCTTGCGTTCTTGGAATTCAATCAAACTTCAGAAGATTGGTCGATCCCATGACAAAGAATCGATATATTTGGTCTTGCTTTCTTGGATATCCATCAAACTTCAGATGATTGATCGATCCCATGACAAAGAATCGATAGTTTTTGACTTGCTTTCTTGGAATTCCATCAAACTTCAGTTGATTGGTCGATCCCATTACAAAGAATCGAGAGTTTTAGTCTTGCGTTCTTGGAAGTCCATCAAACTTCAGATGATTGGTCGATCACATTTAAAAGAATCGATAGTTTTGTTCTTGCGTTCTTGGAATTCAATCAAACTTCAGAAGATTGGTCGATCCCATGACAAAGAATCGATATATATGGTCTTGCTTTCTTGGAATTCCATCAAACTTCAGTTGATTGGTCGATCCCATTACAAAGAATCGAGAGTTTTAGTCTTGCGTTCTTGGAATTCCATCAAACTTCAGATGATTGGTCGATCCCATGACAAAGAATCGATGGTTTTGGACTTGCTTTGTTGGAATTCTATCAATTTCAGTTGTGATTGGTTGATTCCCTGACAAAAAAATCGATAGTTTTGGTCTTGCTTTCTTGAAATTCCATCAAACTTCAGATGATTGGTGGATCCCATGACGAAGAAATGATAGAGTTGGAGTAAAATTCTTGGAAATCCATCAAACTTCAGATGATTGGTCGATTCCATGACAAAGAATCGATAGTTTTGTTCATTCGTTCTTGTAATTCCATAAACTTCAGATGATTGGTAGATCCCATCAAAAAGAATCGATAGTTTTGTTCTTGCGTTCTTGGAATTCAATCAAACTTCAGATGATTGGTCGATTCCATGACAAAGAATCGATAGTTTTGTTCATGCGTTCTTGGAATTCCATAAAACTTCAGATGATTGGTCGATTCAATGACAAAGAATCGATAGTTTTGTTCATTCGTTCTTGTAATTCCATAAACTTCAGATGATTGGTAGATCCCATCAAAAAGAATCGATAGTTTTGTTCTTGCGTTCTTGGAATTCAATCAAACTTCAGAAGATTGGTCGATCCCATGACAAAGAATCGTGAGTTTTGTTCTTGCGTTCTTGGAATTCAATTAAACTTCAGATGATTGGTCGATTCCATGACAAAGAATCGATAGTTTTGTTCATGCGTTCTTGGAATTCCATAAAACTTCTGATGATTGGTCGATCACATGAAAAAGAATCGATAGTTTTGTTCTTGCGATCTTGGAATTCAATCAAACTTCAGAAGATTGGTCGATCCCATGACAAAGAATCGATATATTTGGTCTCGCTTTCTTGGATATCCATCAATCTTCAGATGATTGGTCGATCCCATAACAAAGAATCGATAGTTTTGTTCATGCGTTCTTGGAATTCCATAAAACTTCTGATGATTGGTCGATCACATGAAAAAGAATCGATAGTTTTGTTCTTGCGTTCTTGGAATTCAATCAAACTTCAGAAGATTGGTCGATCCCATGACAAAGAATCGATATATTTGGTCTTGCTTTCTTGGATATCCATCAAACTTCAGATGATTGATCGATCCCATGACAAAGAATCGATAGTTTTTGACTTGCTTTCTTGGAATTCCATCAAACTTCAGTTGATTGGTCGATCCCATTACAAAGAATCGAGAGTTTTAGTCTTGCGTTCTTGGAAGTCCATCAAACTTCAGATGATTGGTCGATCACATTTAAAAGAATCGATAGTTTTGTTCTTGCGTTCTTGGAATTCAATCAAACTTCAGAAGATTGGTCGATCCCATGACAAAGAATCGATATATATGGTCTTGCTTTCTTGGAATTCCATCAAACTTCAGTTGATTGGTCGATCCCATTACAAAGAATCGAGAGTTTTAGTCTTGCGTTCTTGGAATTCCATCAAACTTCAGATGATTGGTCGATCCCATGACAAAGAATCGATGGTTTTGGACTTGCTTTGTTGGAATTCTATCAATTTCAGTTGTGATTGGTTGATTCCCTGACAAAAAAATCGATAGTTTTGGTCTTGCTTTCTTGAAATTCCATCAAACTTCAGATGATTGGTGGATCCCATGACGAAGAAATGATAGAGTTGGAGTAAAATTCTTGGAAATCCATCAAACTTCAGATGATTGGTCGATTCCATGACAAAGAATCGATAGTTTTGTTCATTCGTTCTTGTAATTCCATAAACTTCAGATGATTGGTAGATCCCATCAAAAAGAATCGATAGTTTTGTTCTTGCGTTCTTGGAATTCAATCAAACTTCAGATGATTGGTCGATTCCATGACAAAGAATCGATAGTTTTGTTCATGCGTTCTTGGAATTCCATAAAACTTCAGATGATTGGTCGATTCAATGACAAAGAATCGATAGTTTTGTTCATTCGTTCTTGTAATTCCATAAACTTCAGATGATTGGTAGATCCCATCAAAAAGAATCGATAGTTTTGTTCTTGCGTTCTTGGAATTCAATCAAACTTCAGAAGATTGGTCGATCCCATGACAAAGAATCGTGAGTTTTGTTCTTGCGTTCTTGGAATTCAATTAAACTTCAGATGATTGGTCGATTCCATGACAAAGAATCGATAGTTTTGTTCATGCGTTCTTGGAATTCCATAAAACTTCTGATGATTGGTCGATCACATGAAAAAGAATCGATAGTTTTGGGTTTGCGTTCTTGGAATTCAATCAAACTTCAGAAGATTGGTCGATCCCATGACAAAGAATCGATAGTTTTGTTCATGCGTTCTTGGAATTCCATAAAACTTCTGATGATTGGTCGATCACATGAAAAAGAATCGGTAGTTTTGTTCTTGCGTTCTTGGAATTCAATCAAACTACAGAAGATTGGTCGAACCCATGACAAAGAATCGATATATTTGGTATCGCTTTTTTGGATATCCATCAAACTTCAGATGATTGGTCGATCCCATGAAAAAGAATCGATGGTTTTGGACTTGCTTTGTTGGAATTCTATAAATTTCAGTTGTGATTGGTTGATTCCTTGACAAAAAAATTGATAGTTTTGGTCTCGCTTTCTTGAATTTCCATCAAACTTCTAATGATTGGTCGATCACATGAAAAAGAATCGATAGTTTTGTTCTTGTGTTGTTGGAATTCAATCAAACTTCAGAAGACTGGTCGATCCCATGACAAAGAATCGATATATTTGGTCTTGCTTTCTTGGATATCGATCAAACTTCAGATGATTGGTCGATCCCATGACAAAGAATCGATGGTTTTTGACTTGCTTTCTTGGAATTCCATCAAACTTCAGTTGATTGGTCGATCCCATTACAAAGAATCGAGAGTTTTGTTCTTGCGTTCTTGGAAGTCCATCAAACTTTAGATGATTGGTCGATCATATGAAAAAGAATCGGTAGTTTTGTTCTTGCGATCTTGGAATTCAATCAAACTTCAGAAGATTGGTCGATCCCATGACAAAGAATCGATATATTTGGTCTTGCTTTCTTGGATATCCATCAATCTTCAGATGATTGGTCGATCCCATAACAAAGAATCGATAGTTTTGTTCATGCGTTCTTGGAATTCCATCAAACTTCAGATGATTGGTCGATCACATGAAAAAGAATCGATAGTTTTGTTCTTGCGTTCTTGGAATTCAATCAAACTTCAGAAGATTGGTCGATCCCATGACAAAGAATCGATATATTTGGTCTTGCTTTCTTGGATATCCATCAAACTTCAGATGATTGATCGATCCCATGACAAAGAATCGATAGTTTTTGACTTGCTTTCTTGGAATTCCATCAAACTTCAGTTGATTGGTCGATCCCATTACAAAGAATCGAGAGTTTTAGTCTTGCGTTCTTGGAATTCCATTAAACTTCAGATGATTGGTCGATCCCATGACAAAGAATCGATGGTTTTGGACTTGCTTTGTTGGAATTCTATAAATTTCAGTTGTGATTGGTTGATTCCCTGACAAAAAAATCGATAGTTTTGGTCTTGCTTTCTTGAAATTCCATCAAACTTCAGATGATTGGTGGATCCCATGACGAAGAAATGATAGAGTTGGAGTAAAATTCTTGGAAATCCATCAAACTTCAGATGATTGGTCGATTCCATGACAAAGAATCGATAGTTTTGTTCATTCGTTCTTGTAATTCCATAAACTTCAGATGATTGGTAGATCCCATCAAAAAGAATCGATAGTTTTGTTCTTGCGTTCTTCGAATTCAATCAAACTTCAGATGATTGGTCGATTCCATGACAAAGAATCGATAGTTTTGTTCATGCGTTCTTGGAATTCCATAAAACTTCAGATGATTGGTAGATCCCATGAAAAAGAATCGATAGTTTTGTTCTTGCGTTCTTGGAATTCAATCAAACTTCAGAAGATTGGTCGATCCCATGACAAAGAATCGATAGTTTTGTTCATGCGTTCTTGGAATTCCATAAAACTTCTGATGATTGGTCGATCACATGAAAAAGAATCGGTAGTTTTGTTCTTGCGTTCTTGGAATTCAATCAAACTACAGAAGATTGGTCGATCCCATGACAAAGAATCGATATATTTGGTATCGCTTTTTTGGATATCCATCAAACTTCAGATGATTGGTCGATCCCATGAAAAAGAATCGATGGTTTTGGACTTGCTTTGTTGGAATTCTATAAATTTCAGTTGTGATTGGTTGATTCCTTGACAAAAAAATTGATAGTTTTGGTCTCGCTTTCTTGAATTTCCATCAAACTTCTAATGATTGGTCGATCACATGAAAAAGAATCGATAGTTTTGTTCTTGTGTTGTTGGAATTCAATCAAACTTCAGAAGATTGGTCGATCCCATGACAAAGAATCGATATATTTGGTCTCGCTTTCTTGGATATCCATCAATCTTCAGATGATTGGTCGATCCCATAACAAAGAATCGATAGTTTTGTTCATGCGTTCTTGGAATTCCATAAAACTTCTGATGATTGGTCGATCACATGAAAAAGAATCGATAGTTTTGTTCTTGCGTTCTTGGAATTCAATCAAACTTCAGAAGATTGGTCGATCCCATGACAAAGAATCGATATATTTGGTCTTGCTTTCTTGGATATCCATCAAACTTCAGATGATTGATCGATCCCATGACAAAGAATCGATAGTTTTTGACTTGCTTTCTTGGAATTCCATCAAACTTCAGTTGATTGGTCGATCCCATTACAAAGAATCGAGAGTTTTAGTCTTGCGTTCTTGGAATTCCATCAAACTTCAGATGATTGGTCGATCCCATGACAAAGAATCGATGGTTTTGGACTTGCTTTGTTGGAATTCTATAAATTTCAGTTGTGATTGGTTGAATCCCTGACAAAAAAATCGATAGTTTTGGTCTTGCTTTCTTGAAATTTCATCAAACTTCAGATGATTGGTCGATTCAATGACAAAGAATCGATAGTTTTGTTCATTCGTTCTTGTAATTCCATAAACTTCAGATGATTGGTAGATCCCATCAAAAAGAATCGATAGTTTTGTTCTTGCGTTCTTGGAATTCAATCAAACTTCAGAAGATTGGTCGATCCCATGACAAAGAATCGTGAGTTTTGTTCTTGCGTTCTTGGAATTCAATCAAACTTCAGATGATTGGTCGATTCCATGACAAAGAATCGATAGTTTTGTTCATGCGTTCTTGGAATTCCATAAAACTTCTGATGATTGGTCGATCACATGAAAAAGAATCGATAGTTTTGGGTTTGCGTTCTTGGAATTCAATCAAACTTCAGAAGATTGGTCGATCCCATGACAAAGAATCGATAGTTTTGTTCATGCGTTCTTGGAATTCCATAAAACTTCTGATGATTGGTCGATCACATTAAAAAGAATCGGTAGTTTTGTTCTTGCGTTCTTGGAATTCAATCAAACTTCAGAAGATTTGTCGATCCCATGACGAAGAAATGATAGAGTTGGAGAAAAATTCTTGGAAATCCATCAATCTTCAGATGATTGGTCGATCCCATAAAAAAGAATCAATTGAGTTGGATTAAAATTCTTGGAATTCCAACAAACTTCAGTTGATTGGTCGATTCCATTACAAAGAATCGAGAGTTTTGTTCTTGCTTTCTTGGAATTCCATCAAACTTCAGATGATTGGTCGATCCCATGACGAAGAAATGATAGAGTTGGAGTAAAATTCTTGGAAATCCATCAAACTTCAGATGATTGGTCGATTCCATGACAAAGAATCGAGAGTTTTGTTCTTGCGTTTTTGGAAGTCCATCAAACTTCAGATGATTGGTCGATCCCATGAAAAAGAATCGATAGTTTTGTTCTTGCGTTCTTGGAATTCCATCAAACTTCAGATGATTGGTCGATCACATTAAAAAGAATCGATAGTTTTGTTCTTGCGTTCTTGGAATTCAATCAAACTTCAGAAGATTGGTCGATCCCATGACAAAGAATCGATATATTTGGTCTTGCTTTCTTTGATATCAATCAAACTTTAGATGATTGATCGATCCCATGACAAAGAATCGATGGTTTTTGACTTGCTTTCTTGGAATTCCATCAAACTTCAGTTGATTGGTCGATCCCATTACAAAGAATCGAGAGTTTTGTTCTTGCGTTCTTGGAATTCCATAAAACTTCAGATGATTGGTAGATCCCATGAAAAAGAATCGATAGTTTTGTTCTTGCGTTCTTGGAATTCAATCAAACTTCAGAAGATTGGTCGATCCCATGACAAAGAATCGATAGTTTTGTTCATGCGTTCTTGGAATTCCATAAAACTTCTGATGATTGGTCGATCACATGAAAAAGAATCGGTAGTTTTGTTCTTGCGTTCTTGGAATTCAATCAAACTTCAGAAGATTTGTCGATCCCATGACGAAGAAATGATAGAGTTGGAGAAAAATTCTTGGAAATCCATCAATCTTCAGATGATTGGTCGATCCCATAAAAAAGAATCAATTGAGTTGGATTAAAATTCTTGGAATTCCAACAAACTTCAGTTGATTGGTCGATTCCATTACAAAGAATCGAGAGTTTTGTTCTTGCTTTCTTGGAATTCCATCAAACTTCAGATGATTGGTCGATCCCATGACGAAGAAATGATAGAGTTGGAGTAAAATTCTTGGAAATCCATCAAACTTCAGATGATTGGTCGATTCCATGACAAAGAATCGAGAGTTTTGTTCTTGCGTTCTTGGAATTCCATCAAACTTCAGATGATTGGTCGATCCCATGAAAAAGAATCGATAGTTTTGTTCTTGCGTTCTTGGAATTCAATCAAACTTCAGATGATTGGTCGATCACATTAAAAAGAATCGATAGTTTTGTTCTTGCGTTCTTGGAATTCAATCAAACTTCAGAAGATTGGTCGATCCCATGACAAAGAATCGATATATTTGGTCTTGCTTTCTTTGATATCAATCAAACTTTAGATGATTGATCGATCCCATGACAAAGAATCGATGGTTTTTGACTTGCTTTCTTGGAATTCCATCAAACTTCAGTTGATTGGTCGATCCCATTACAAAGAATCGAGAGTTTTGTTCTTGCGTTCTTGGAATTCCATAAAACTTCAGATGATTGGTAGATCCCATGAAAAAGAATCGATAGTTTTGTTCTTGCGTTCTTGGAATTCAATCAAACTTCAGAAGATTGGTCGATCCCATGACAAAGAATCGATAGTTTTGTTCATGCGTTCTTGGAATTCCATAAAACTTCTGATGATTGGTCGATCACATGAAAAAGAATCGGTAGTTTTGTTCTTGCGTTCTTGGAATTCAATCAAACTTCAGAAGATTGGTCGAACCCATGACAAAGAATCGATATATTTGGTCTCGCTTTTTTGGATATCCATCAAACTTCAGATGATTGGTCGATCCCATGACAAAGAATCGATGGTTTTTGACTTGCTTTCTTGGAATTCCATTAAACTTCAGTTGATTGGTCGATCCCATTACAAAGAATCGAGAGTTTTGTTCTTGCGTTCTTGGAAGTCCATCAAACTTCAGATGATTGGTCGATCCCATGAAAAAGAATTGATAGTTTTGTTCTTGCGTTCTTGGAATTCCATCAAACTTCAGATGATTGGTCGATCACATTTAAAAGAATCGATAGTTTTGTTCTTGCGTTCTTGGAATTCAATCAAACTTCAGAAGATTGGTCGATCCCATGACAAAGAATCGATATATATAATAGCTTTTATTAAACACTTATTGTGTGCTACATACATATTAAAAATACATTAAACAAGTAAATAAGTCATTTTGTCACAAATTTGCTGCCTGCGAGAGGCTAAGATCATTTTTATCACAGCTCAGGAAATGGTAAGAGTCGATCTCTTTATCACAGAGCTTGCAAACGCACTCTTTCGTGGCACTGGTGTGGTAGATTTTTCTCTTGCACAACAAGAAGTGGAATCCGTGGCAGGCGTGCCTCGTGAGTGCGTGCCTCATTGTGTAGCACACGTTTTTCCAGCTTTGGTCGACCATTGCAGGGGCGCCGTAAAATGCCGGATCGATCTCGGAAATCTTAAACAGCTGATTGTCAATGAATTTATCGAACGTAGGAGACTCTGGCAGCGAAAATTGAGACGCAAGCTTCTCAATGAAAAATTCTGAGTCCGCTAACTCGTATGCAAGTCTGGATTTCATGAACTTGGACAGGCAAAGCGCTTTTTTGAGAAATCTGGATTTTACTGTCTCGAGCTTGTTGAGGTCGTGCAACGTCAAATAAGGCCAAATAACTTGAATGCCGTAGCTCGCGATTGGAGCTACGGCCAGGTCAAAAATTTTAAGCGCCGTGCTGAGAGAGGATTTGGGCAGGGATATCAGTGCAGCAGTTGCGAGAATGGCGGCTCTGACTTTCTTTGCAATGTGTTTCGAGAAGGAGATTCCTGACGACTGAAAAACTACTCCCAAATACGTGAACTCTGAAACAAATTCAATCGGCTCATTTTTAACAATTAGAGTGTCAGATTTGGCCAGCCGCCCCCGCCCTTTATTGCGGAACTTCATTATTTTACACTTGTCGAAATTGAGCTCAAGATCCCTGAAAGCAAGATAATCAATCAGCAATTCTAAGGAACGCCTGATATCGTCAAGGGAGCTTGATAAGAGCACCATATCGTCCGCGTAAAGAATAATTTTGACTTCTGGAAAATCAACAAAAATCGAATTTATGTCTGAAAGAGCAAAAATGAAGAGAAATGGAGACATGCTGCCGCCTTGCTTCACCCCGTTAGATTGCATGATCGACTCCGATACCGATATTCCGTCTCGAACGGTCAGCAAATTGGCATCCAGCATTTCCGCCAGCAAGTTGAGCTCGCCGACGGAGAATCTGCCGGTGCCCACCAACTCCTCAAAGATAAAATACCTGCTCACGGAGTCGAACGCTTTTTTCACGTCTAAAAAGAGAGCGTACAATGGCATTTTTTGCTCATAAACTACAAAATTAATCTCGTCAACTAAAACCTGCACTGCCTGAATGGTCGACCTGCCCTTCACAAAACCAAATTGGTTGGCGGGAATTAAATCGATCAGCTGGCTGTAGAGCCGATTACTCATCACCCGGTCCAGCAAATTGTAGAGTGAGCAGCACAAACTGATCCCGCGGTAGCTGTTCACGTCCGAGACCTCGCCCTTTCCTTTGTAGAGAAGCTTCAAGTTGGAATTTTTCCACGCGTGTGGAAAAGATCCCAGCTCGAGGCAGACATTGAGGAAAGCCGTGATCTCGTCGGGAACAGCTGCCCACAGGAGTTTTACCACCTCATTCTGCAAGTTGTCGGGACCGGGCGCCTTTTTGTTTTTCATTCCCCCCAAAGCCAGCTCGATTTCTGCCCTCAGGAAGCCAAAATGCACGACCTCGTCGGAGTAGCTGGACACAAGAGATCTAAGGTTCAGACTTTCACCCTGCCGCAGGCCCTGAGAGTTGAACAGCCCACCCAGAAAACGCGCCCACATGTCCATGTTAATGTCATTGGCCACGCTCTCCGAGCTGCTACCATTCAACCTCAAAAACCTGTGGCAGCGCGCCTCGGCCTCCAACAAGATCTTCCTGTCCTGCAACTCCTGAAAATCGGCCTTTTTCTGCTTGCAGAGGACGCGGTACGCACGCTTTGCCGAAAAGAAAATGTCCTTGAACTCGAAACGCTCCAGAAGGGAGCCAGCGGCAAATCCATCAGACTTGATGAAAGTGCGCAAAAACAAAAGATCTTTGAACGCCTCATAGCAAATAGAGTCAAACCAGTCTCTGCTGCCTTTTTTATTTGTGGCGCTCTGATTTATTTTTGTCTCCTCTACTAATTTTAAGATTTGGCTATAAAAAGAATTGACATCATTGGTGCTCAAACTGAAAATTAGGTCTGGTTTGCTCTCAGAGAATTTGCAGCTTAGGGCTGCAAAATCTATTCTACGTTTATCGCGTGCGTCCTCTGGCAGACCTCTCTCAGCGTCAGATTGAATTTGAAATGAAAAGCACACAAAATTGTGCTTCCTGAGGAATGAATCTCTAACTGAAAATTGTTTTTTGTAAATTTTGGGGCCATAAAAAATTAAATCAATGACACTCTGGCCTCTGCTGGAGCAGTACGTGCTCTCAAAGGGAAAAGAATTAGCCAGCGTTATACAGTTTAAGAAAGCAAACTCTAAGATGGAATCTCCCTTCTCGCACTTCCTGTCCACGCGGCAATTCATGTCTCCTGCCACGATTAATGACTCTACGTTATTGGCGGTGGAAACAGCTTCAGACAGCTCGTCCCACAAATCATCGAGTGGACAGTTGGGGTGGAAATAGCAAGCAACGAGACTAAAATCAGAGAAGTTAAGGATTATGGAATTTTCCAGATTTTTAAAACTGATCAGTTTCCCGAGAATTGGCCGATAAAACACGGACACCCCTCGCATTGGCCGACCGCGCTGGTTCTTCATTCCAAGCAGGTGCTTGGAGTAGTAGTTTGGTAGTGAGAAATTAGCAGTTAGGAAGGTCTCCGTCATCACTATTACGTCAAAATCCAAGAGGAACGTTTTATCTACCAGAGAAATGACACTTTTGAGCCCCTCGACGTTCCACATCATAAGTTTCAGGGACTTATTCAGTTCTTTTTGCGGCTTCTGTCCGGCCCTGTCAGGTTTTTTTGGTGGAGATTCGTCGTCCCTGACCTTTCTGTTATTTTTGCGGCGCGGGCGCATGTTGATCAGCGGGTTCTCAGCATTAGTGGCGGTCATCTCCCCAGCTTTCTCCTCGCCTTCCTTCTCTCTCTCACTCTCAATGTAATCGGCGTACTCCCGCAGGGTCATTCTCTTAGCAGTCAGCTTAACGGGCACCTCAGAAACAGAGCCCTCGTCAGTGTCGGAAAAAACAGCTCCACCAGCGGAAACCGCTGACGGAGGGAAACGTATACTCTCACCTGAGAGCGAAGAATCGATATATATGGTCTTGCTTTCTTGGATATCCATCAAACTTCAGATGATTGATCGATCCCATGACAAAGAATCGATGGTTTTTGACTTGCTTTCTTGGAATTCCATCAAACTTCAGTTGATTGGTCGATCCCATTACAAAGAATCGAGAGTTTTAGTCTTGCGTTCTTGGAATTCCATCAAACTTCAGATGATTGGTCGATCCCATGACAAAGAATCGATGGTTTTGGACTTGCTTTGTTGGAATTCTATAAATTTCAGTTGTGATTGGTTGATTCCCTGACAAAAAAATCGATAGTTTTGGTCTTGCTTTCTTGAAATTCCATCAAACTTCAGATGATTGGTGGATCCCATGACGAAGAAATGATAGAGTTGGAGTAAAATTCTTGGAAATCCATCAAACTTCAGATGATTGGTCGATTCCATGACAAAGAATCGATAGTTTTGTTCATTCGTTCTTGTAATTCCATAAACTTCAGATGATTGGTAGATCCCATCAAAAAGAATCGATAGTTTTGTTCTTGCGTTCTTGGAATTCAATCAAACTTCAGATGATTGGTCGTTTCCATGACAAAGAATCGATAGTTTTGTTCATGCGTTCTTGGAATTCCATAAAACTTCAGATGATTGGTAGATCCCATGAAAAAGAATCGATAGTTTTGTTCTTGCGTTCTTGGAATTCAATCAAACTTCAGAAGATTGGTCGATCCCATGACAAAGAATCGATAGTTTTGTTCATGCGTTCTTGGAATTCCATAAAACTTCTGATGATTGGTCGATCACATGAAAAAGAATCGGTAGTTTTGTTCTTCCGTTCTTGGAATTCAATCAAACTTCAGAAGATTGGTCGATCCCATTACAAAGAATCGAGAGTTTTGTTCTTGCGTTTTTGGAAGTCCATCAAACTTCAGAAGATTGGTCGATCCCATGACAAAGAATCGATATATTTGGTCTTGCTTTCTTGGATATCCATCAAACTTCAGATGATTGATCGATCCCATGACAAAGAATCGATGGTTTTTGACTTGCTTTCTTGGAATTCCAACAAACTTCAGTTGATTGGTCGATTCCATTACAAAGAATCGAGAGTTTTGTTCTTGCTTTCTTGGAATTCCATCAAACTTCAGATGATTGGTCGATCCCATGACGAAGAAATGATAGAGTTGGAGTAAAATTCTTGGAAATCCATCAAACTTCAGATGATTGGTCGATTCCATGACAAAGAATCGAGAGTTTTGTTCTTGCGTTTTTGGAAGTCCATCAAACTTCAGATGATTGGTCGATCCCATGAAAAAGAATCGATAGTTTTGTTCTTGCGTTCTTGGAATTCCATCAAACTTCAGATGATTGGTCGATCACATTAAAAAGAATCGATAGTTTTGTTCTTGCGTTCTTGGAATTCAATCAAACTTCAGAAGATTGGTCGATCCCATGACAAAGAATCGATATATTTGGTCTTGCTTTCTTCGATATCAATCAAACTTTAGATGATTGATCGATCCCATGACAAAGAATCGATGGTTTTTGACTTGCTTTCTCGGAATTCCATCAAACTTCAGTTGATTGGTCGATCCCATTACAAAGAATCGAGAGTTTTGTTCTTGCGTTCTTGGAATTCAATCAAACTTCAGAAGATTGGTCGATCCCATGACAAAGAATCGATAGTTTTGTTCATGCGTTCTTGGAATTCCATAAAACTTCTGATGATTGGTCGATCACATGAAAAAGAATCGGTAGTTTTGTTCTTGCGTTCTTGGAATTCAATCAAACTTCAGAAGATTGGTCGAACCCATGACAAAGAATCGATATATTTGGTCTCGCTTTTTTGGATATCCATCAAACTTCAGATGATTGGTCGATCCCATGACAATAAATCGATGGTTTTTGACTTGCTTTCTTGGAATTCCATTAAACTTCAGTTGATTGGTCGATCCCATTACAAAGAATCGAGAGTTTTGTTCTTGCGTTCTTGGAAGTCCATCAAACTTCAGATGATTGGTCGATCCCATGAAAAAGAATCGATAGTTTTGTTCTTGCGTTCTTGGAATTCCATCAAACTTCAGATGATTGGTCGATCACATTTAAAAGAATCGATAGTTTTGTTCTTGCGTTCTTGGAATTCAATCAAACTTCAGAAGATTGGTCGATCCCATGACAAAGAATCGATATAAATGGTCTTGCTTTCTTGGATATCCATCAAACTTCAGATGATTGATCGATCCCATGACAAAGAATCGATGGTTTTGTTCTTGCGTTCTTGGAAGTCCATCAAACTTCAGATGATTGGTCGATCCCATGAAAAAGAATCGATAGTTTTGTTCTTGCGTTCATGGAATTCCATCAAACTTCAGATGATTGGTCGATCCCATGAAAAAGAATCGATGGTTTTGGACTTGCTTTGTTGGAATTCTATAAATTTGAGTTGTGATTGGTTGATTCCTTGACAAAAAAATTGATAGTTTTGGTCTCGCTTTCTTGAATTTCCATCAAACTTCTAATGATTGGTCGATCACATGAAAAAGAATCGATAGTTTTGTTCTTGTGTTGTTGGAATTCAATCAAACTTCAGAAGACTGGTCGATCCCATGACAAAGAATCGATATATTTGGTCTTGCTTTCTTGGATATCGATCAAACTTCAGATGATTGGTCGATCCCATGACAAAGAATCGATGGTTTTTGACTTGCTTTCTTGGAATTCCATCAAACTTCAGTTGATTGGTCGATCCCATAACAAAGAATCGAGAGTTTTGTTCTTGCGTTCTTGGAAGTCCATCAAACTTTAGATGATTGGTCGATCATATGAAAAAGAATCGGTAGTTTTGTTCTTGCGATCTTGGAATTCAATCAAACTTCAGAAGATTGGTCGATCCCATGACAAAGAATCGATATATTTGGTCTCGCTTTCTTGGATATCCATCAATCTTCAGATGATTGGTCGATCCCATAACAAAGAATCGATAGTTTTGTTCATGCGTTCTTGGAATTCCATAAAACTTCTGATGATTGGTCGATCACATGAAAAAGAATCGATAGTTTGGTTCTTGCGTTCTTGGAATTCAATCAAACTTCAGAAGATTGGTCGATCCCATGACAAAGAATCGATATATTTGGTCTTGCTTTCTTGGATATCCATCAAACTTCAGATGATTGATCGATCCCATGACAAAGAATCGATAGTTTTTGACTTTCTTTCTTGGAATTCCATCAAACTTCAGTTGATTGGTCGATCCCATTACAAAGAATCGAGAGTTTTAGTCTTGCGTTCTTGGAATTCCATCAAACTTCAGATGATTGGTCGATCCCATGACAAAGAATCGATGGTTTTGGACTTGCTTTGTTGGAATTCTATAAATTTCAGTTGTGATTGGTTGATTCCCTGACAAAAAAATCGATAGTTTTGGTCTTGCTTTCTTGAAATTCCATCAAACTTCAGATGATTGGTGGATCCCATGACGAAGAAATGATAGAGTTGGAGTAAAATTCTTGGAAATCCATCAAACTTCAGATGATTGGTCGATTCAATGACAAAGAATCGATAGTTTTGTTCATTCGTTCTTGTAATTCCATAAACTTCAGATGATTGGTCGATCACATGAAAAAGAATCGATAGTTTTGTTCTTGCGTTCTTGGAATTCAATCAAACTTCAGAAGATTGGTCGATCCCATGACAAAGAATCGATAGTTTTGTTCTTGCGTTCTTGGAATTCAATCAAACTTCAGATGATTGGTCGATTCCATGACAAAGAATCGATAGTTTTGTTCATGCGTTCTTGGAATTCCATAAAACTTCTGATGATTGGTCGATCACATGAAAAAGAATCGGTAGTTTTGTTCTTGCGTTCTTGGAATTCAATCAAACTTCAGAAGATTGGTCGAACCCATGACAAAGAATCGATATATTTGGTATCGCTTTTTTGGATATCCATCAAACTTCAGATGATTGGTCGATCACATGAAAAAGAATCGGTAGTTTTGTTCTTGCGTTCTTGGAGTTCAATCAAACTTCAGAAAATTGGTCGATCCCATGACAAAGAATCGATATATTTGGTCTCGCTTTCTTGGATATCCATCAAACTTCAGATGATTGGTCGATCCCATGACAAAGAATCGATGGTTTTTGACTTGCTTTCTTGGAATTCCATCAAACTTCAATTGATTGGTCGATCCCATTACAAAGAATCGAGAGTTTTGTTCTTGCGTTCTTGGAAGTCCATCAAACTTCAGATGATTGGTCGATCCCATGAAAAAGAATCGATAGTTTTGTTCTTGCGTTCATGGAATTCCATCAAACTTCAGATGATTGGTCAATCCCATGAAAAAGAATCGATGGTTTTGGACTTGCTTTGTTGGAATTCTATAAATTTCAGTTGTGATTGGTTGATTCCTTGACAAAAAAAATTGATAGTTTTGGTCTCGCTTTCTTGAATTTCCATCAAACTTCTAATGATTGGTCGATCACATGAAAAAGAATCGATAGTTTTGTTCTTGTGTTGTTGGAATTCAATCAAACTTCAGAAGACTGGTCGATCCCATGACAAAGAATCAATATATTTGGTCTTGCTTTCTTGGAATTCCATCAAACTTCATTTGATTGGTCGATCCCATAACAAAGAATCGAGAGTTTTGTTCTTGCGTTCTTGGAAGTCCATCAAACTTTAGATGATTGGTCGATCATATGAAAAAGAATCAGTAGTTTTGTTCTTGCGATCTTGGAATTCAATCAAACTTCAGAAGATTGGTTGATCCCATGACAAAGAATCGATATATTTGGTCTCGCTTTCTTGGATATCCATCAATCTTCAGATGATTGGTCGATCCCATAACAAAGAATCGATAGTTTTGTTCATGCGTTCTTGGAATTCCATAAAACTTCTGATGATTGGTCGATCACTTTAAAAAGAATCGATAGTTTTGTTCTTGCGTTCTTGGAATTCAATCAAACTTCAGAAGATTGGTCGATCCCATGACAAAGAATCGATATATTTGGTCTTGCTTTCTTGGATATCCATCAAACTTCAGATGATTGATCGATCCCATGACAAAGAATCGATGGTTTTTGACTTGCTTTCTTGGAATTCCAACAAACTTCAGTTGATTGGTCGATTCCATTACAAAGAATCGAGAGTTTTGTTCTTGCTTTCTTGGAATTCCATCAAACTTCAGATGATTGGTCGATCCCATGACGAAGAAATGATAGAGTTGGAGTAAAATTCTTGGAAATCCATCAAACTTCAGATGATTGGTCGATCCCATGACAATAAATCGATGGTTTTTGACTTGCTTTCTTGGAATTCCATTAAACTTCAGTTGATTGGTCGATCCCATTACAAAGAATCGAGAGTTTTGTTCTTGCGTTCTTGGAAGTCCATCAAACTTCAGATGATTGGTCGATCCCATGAAAAAGAATCGATAGTTTTGTTCTTGCGTTCTTGGAATTCCATCAAACTTCAGATGATTGGTCGATCACATTTAAAAGAATCGATAGTTTTGTTCTTGCGTTCTTGGAATTCAATCAAACTTCAGAAGATTGGTCGATCCCATGACAAAGAATCGATATATATGGTCTTGCTTTCTTGGATATCCATCAAACTTCAGATGATTGATCGATCCCATGACAAAGAATCGATGGTTTTGTTCTTGCGTTCTTGGAAGTCCATCAAACTTCAGATGATTGGTCGATCCCATGAAAAAGAATCGATAGTTTTGTTCTTGCGTTCATGGAATTCCATCAAACTTCAGATGATTGGTCGATCCCATGAAAAAGAATCGATGGTTTTGGACTTGCTTTGTTGGAATTCTATAAATTTCAGTTGTGATTGGTTGATTCCTTGACAAAAAAATTGATAGTTTTGGTCTCGCTTTCTTGAATTTCCATCAAACTTCTAATGATTGGTCGATCACATGAAAAAGAATCGATAGTTTTGTTCTTGTGTTGTTGGAATTCAATCAAACTTCAGAAGACTGGTCGATCCCATGACAAAGAATCGATATATTTGGTCTTGCTTTCTTGGATATCGATCAAACTTCAGATGATTGGTCGATCCCATGACAAAGAATCGATGGTTTTTGACTTGCTTTCTTGGAATTCCATCAAACTTCAGTTGATTGGTCGATCCCATAACAAAGAATCGAGAGTTTTGTTCTTGCGTTCTTGGAAGTCCATCAAACTTTAGATGATTGGTCGATCATATGAAAAAGAATCGGTAGTTTTGTTCTTGCGATCTTGGAATTCAATCAAACTTCAGAAGATTGGTCGATCCCATGACAAAGAATCGATATATTTGGTCTCGCTTTCTTGGATATCCATCAATCTTCAGATGATTGGTCGATCCCATAACAAAGAATCGATAGTTTTGTTCATGCGTTCTTGGAATTCCATAAAACTTCTGATGATTGGTCGATCACATGAAAAAGAATCGATAGTTTGGTTCTTGCGTTCTTGGAATTCAATCAAACTTCAGAAGATTGGTCGATCCCATGACAAAGAATCGATATATTTGGTCTTGCTTTCTTGGATATCCATCAAACTTCAGATGATTGATCGATCCCATGACAAAGAATCGATAGTTTTAGTCTTGCGTTCTTGGAATTCCATCAAACCTCAGATGATTGGTCGATCCCATGACAAAGAATCGATGGTTTTGGACTTGCTTTGTTGGAATTCTATAAATTTCAGTTGTGATTGGTTGATTCCCTGACAAAAAAATCGATAGTTTTGGTCTTGCTTTCTTGAAATTCCATCAAACTTCAGATGATTGGTGGATCCCATGACGAAGAAATGATAGAGTTGGAGTAAAATTCTTGGAAATCCATCAAACTTCAGATGATTGGTCGATTCAATGACAAAGAATCGATAGTTTTGTTCATGCGTTCTTGGAATTCCATAAAACTTCTGATGATTGGTCGATCACATGAAAAAGAATCGGTAGTTTTGTTCTTGCGTTCTTGGAATTCAATCAAACTTCAGAAGATTGGTCGAACCCATGACAAAGAATCGATATATTTGGTATCGCTTTTTTGGATATCCATCAAACTTCAGATGATTGGTCGATCACATGAAAAAGAATCGGTAGTTTTGTTCTTGCGTTCTTGGAGTTCAATCAAACTTCAGAAAATTGGTCGATCCCATGACAAAGAATCGATATATTTGGTCTCGCTTTCTTGGATATCCATCAAACTTCAGATGATTGGTCGATCCCATGACAAAGAATCGATGGTTTTTGACTTGCTTTCTTGGAATTCCATCAAACTTCAATTGATTGGTCGATCCCATTACAAAGAATCGAGAGTTTTGTTCTTGCGTTCTTGGAAGTCCATCAAACTTCAGATGATTGGTCGATCCCATGAAAAAGAATCAATAGTTTTGTTCTTGCGTTCATGGAATTCCATCAAACTTCAGATGATTGGTCGATCCCATGAAAAAGAATCGATGGTTTTGGACTTGCTTTGTTGGAATTCTATAAATTTCAGTTGTGATTGGTTGATTCCTTGACAAAAAAATTGATAGTTTTGGTCTCGCTTTCTTGAATTTCCATCAAACTTCTAATGATTGGTCGATCACATGAAAAAGAATCGATAGTTTTGTTCTTGTGTTGTTGGAATTCAATCAAACTTCAGAAGACTGGTCGATCCCATGACAAAGAATCGATATATTTGGTCTTGCTTTCTTGGATATCGATCAAACTTCAGATGATTGGTCGATCCCATGACAAAGAATCGATGGTTTTTGACTTGCTTTCTTGGAATTCCATCAAACTTCATTTGATTGGTCGATCCCATAACAAAGAATCGAGAGTTTTGTTCTTGCGTTCTTGGAAGTCCATCAAACTTTAGATGATTGGTCGATCATATGAAAAAGAATCAGTAGTTTTGTTCTTGCGATCTTGGAATTCAATCAAACTTCAGAAGATTGGTCGATCCCATGACAAAGAATCGATATATTTGGTCTCGCTTTCTTGGATATCCATCAATCTTCAGTTGATTGGTCGATCCCATAACAAAGAATCGATAGTTTTGTTCATGCGTTCTTGGAATTCCATAAAACTTCTGATGATTGGTCGATCACATGAAAAAGAATCGATAGTTTTGTTCTTGCGTTCTTGGAATTCAATCAAACTTCAGAAGATTGGTCGATCCCATGACAAAGAATCGATATATTTGGTCTTGCTTTCTTGGATATCCATCAAACTTCAGATGATTGATCGATCCCATGACAAAGAATCGATAGTTTTTGACTTTCTTTCTTGGAATTCCATCAAACTTCAGTTGATTGGTCGATCCCATTACAAAGAATCGAGAGTTTTAGTCTTGCGTTCTTGGAATTCCATCAAACTTCAGATGATTGGTCGATCCCATGACAAAGAATCGATGGTTTTGGACTTGCTTTGTTGGAACTCTATAAATTTCAGTTGTGATTGGTTGATTCCCTGACAAAAAAATCGATAGTTTTGGTCTTGCTTTCTTGAAATTCCATCAAACTTCAGATGATTGGTGGAACCCATGACGAAGAAATGATAGAGTTGGAGTAAAATTCTTGGAAATCCATCAAACTTCAGATGATTGGTCGATTCAATGACAAAGAATCGATAGTTTTGTTCATTCGTTCTTGTAATTTCATAAACTTCAGATGATTGGTAGATCCCATCAAAAAGAATCGATAGTTTTGTTCTTGCGTTCTTGGAATTCAATCAAACTTCAGAAGATTGGTCGATCCCATGACAAAGAATCGTGAGTTTTGTTCTTGCGTTCTTGGAATTCAATCAAACTTCAGATGATTGGTCGATTCCATGACAAAGAATCGATAGTTTTGTTCATGCGTTCTTGGAATTCCATAAAACTTCTGATGATTGGTCGATCACATGAAAAAGAATCGGTAGTTTTGTTCTTGCGTTCTTGGAATTCAATCAAACTTCAGAAGATTGGTCGAACCCATGACAAAGAATCGATATATTTGGTATCGCTTTTTTGGATATCCATCAAACTTCAGATGATTGGTCGATCACATGAAAAAGAATCGGTAGTTTTGTTCTTGCGTTCTTGGAGTTCAATCAAACTTCAGAAAATTGGTCGATCCCATGACAATGAATCGATATATTTGGTCTCGCTTTCTTGGATATCCATCAAACTTCAGATGATTGGTCGATCCCATGACAAAGAATCGATGGTTTTTGACTTGCTTTCTTGGAATTCCATTAACTTCAATTGATTGGTCGATCCCATTACAAAGAATCGAGAGTTTTGTTCTTGCGTTCTTCGAAGTCCATCAAACTTCAGATGATTGGTCGATCCCATGAAAAAGAATCGATGGTTTTTGACTTGCTTTCTTGGAATTCCATTAACTTCAATTGATTGGTCGATCCCATTACAAAGAATCGAGAGTTTTGTTCTTGCGTTCATGGAATTCCATCAAACTTCAGATGATTGGTCGATCCCATGACAAAGAATCGATGGTTTTGGACTTGCTTTGTAGGAATTCTATAAATTTCAGTTGTGATTGGTTGATTCCTTGACAAAAAAATTGATAGTTTTGGTCTCGCTTTCTTGAATTTCCATCAAACTTCTAATGATTGGTCGATCACATGAAAAAGAATCGATAGTTTTGTTCTTGTGTTGTTGGAATTCAATCAAACTTCAGAAGACTGGTCGATCCCATGACAAAGAATCGATATATTTGGTCTTGCTTTCTTGGATATCGATCAAACTTCAGATGATTGGTCGATCCCATGACAAAGAATCGATGGTTTTTGACTTGCTTTCTTGGAATTCCATCAAACTTCAGTTGATTGGTCGATCCCATTACAAAGAATCGATATATTTGGTCTCGCTTTCTTGGATATCCATCAATCTTCAGATGATTGGTCGATCCCATAACAAAGAATCGATAGTTTTGTTCATGCGTTCTTGGAATTCCATAAAACTTCTGATGATTGGTCGATCACATGAAAAAGAATCGGTAGTTTTGTTCTTGCGTTCTTGGAATTCAATCAAACTTCAGAAGATTGGTCGAACCCATGACAAAGAATCGATATATTTGGTATCGCTTTTTTGGATATCCATCAAACTTCAGATGATTGGTCGATCACATGAAAAAGAATCGGTAGTTTTGTTCTTGCGTTCTTGGAGTTCAATCAAACTTCAGAAAATTGGTCGATCCCATGACAATGAGTCGATATATTTGGTCTCGCTTTCTTGGATATCCATCAAACTTCAGATGATTGGTCGATCCCATGACAAAGAATCGATGGTTTTTGACTTGCTTTCTTGGAATTCCATTAACTTCAATTGATTGGTCGATCCCATTACAAAGAATCGAGAGTTTTGTTCTTGCGTTCTTGGAAGTCCATCAAACTTCAGATGATTGGTCGATCCCATGAAAAAGAATCGATAGTTTTGTTCTTGCGTTCTTGGAAGTCCATCAAACTTTAGATGATTGGTCGATCATATGAAAAAGAATCAGTAGTTTTGTTCTTGCGATCTTGGAATTCAATCAAACTTCAGAAGATTGGTCGATCCCATGACAAAGAATCGATATATTTGGTCTCGCTTTCTTGGATATCCATCAATCTTCAGATGATTGGTCGATCCCATAACAAAGAATCGATAGTTTTGTTCATGCGTTCTTGGAATTCCATAAAACTTCTGATGATTGGTCGATCACATGAAAAAGAATCGATAGTTTTGTTCTTGCGTTCTTGGAATTCAATCAAACTTCAGAAGATTGGTCGATCCCATGACAAAGAATCGATATATTTGGTCTTGCTTTCTTGGATATCCATCAAACTTCAGATGATTGATCGATCCCATGACAAAGAATCGATAGTTTTTGACTTTCTTTCTTGGAATTCCATCAAACTTCAGTTGATTGGTCGATCCCATTACAAAGAATCGAGAGTTTTAGTCTTGCGTTCTTGGAATTCCATTAACTTCAATTGATTGGTCGATCCCATTACAAAGAATCGAGAGTTTTGTTCTTGCGTTCTTGGAAGTCCATCAAACTTCAGATGATTGGTCGATCCCATGAAAAAGAATCGATAGTTTTGTTCTTGCGTTCATGGAATTCCATCAAACTTCAGATGATTGGTCGATCCCATGACAAAGAATCGATGGTTTTGGACTTGCTTTGTTGGAATTCTATAAATTTCAGTTGTGATTGGTTGATTCCTTGACAAAAAAATTGATAGTTTTGGTCTCGCTTTCTTGAATTTCCATCAAACTTCTAATGATTGGTCGATCACATGAAAAAGAATCGATAGTTTTGTTCTTGTGTTGTTGGAATTCAATCAAACTTCAGAAGACTGGTCGATCCCATGACAAAGAATCGATATATTTGGTCTTGCTTTCTTGGATATCGATCAAACTTCAGATGATTGGTCGATCCCATGACAAAGAATCGATGGTTTTTGACTTGCTTTCTTGAAATTCCATCAAACTTCAGTTGATTGGTCGATCCCATTACAAAGAATCGATATATTTGGTCTCGCTTTCTTGGATATCCATCAATCTTCAGATGATTGGTCGATCCCATAACAAAGAATCGATAGTTTTGTTCATGCGTTCTTGGAATTCCATAAAACTTCTGATGATTGGTCGATCACATGAAAAAGAATCGATAGTTTTGTTCTTGCGTTCTTGGAATTCAATCAAACTTCAGAAGATTGGTCGATCCCATGACAAAGAATCGATAGTTTTGTTCTTGCGTTCTTGGAATTCAATCAAACTTCAGATGATTGGTCGATTCCATGACAAAGAATCGATAGTTTTGTTCATGCGTTCTTGGAATTCCATAAAACTTCTGATGATTGGTCGATCACATGAAAAAGAATCGGTAGTTTTGTTCTTGCGTTCTTGGAATTCAATCAAACTTCAGAAGATTGGTCGAACCCATGACAAAGAATCGATATATTTGGTATCGCTTTTTTGGATATCCATCAAACTTCAGATGATTGGTCGATCACATGAAAAAGAATCGGTAGTTTTGTTCTTGCGTTCTTGGAGTTCAATCAAACTTCAGAAAATTGGTCGATCCCATGACAATGAATCGATATATTTGGTCTCGCTTTCTTGGATATCCATCAAACTTCAGATGATTGGTCGATCCCATGACAAAGAATCGATTGTTTTTGACTTGCTTTCTTGGAATTCCATTAACTTCAATTGATTGGTCGATCCCATTACAAAGAATCGAGAGTTTTGTTCTTGCGTTCTTGGAAGTCCATCAAACTTCAGATGATTGGTCGATCCCATGAAAAAGAATCGATAGTTTTGTTCTTGCGTTCATGGAATTCCATCAAACTTCAGATGATTGGTCGATCCCATGACAAAGAATCGATGGTTTTGGACTTGCTTTGTTGGAATTCTATAAATTTCAGTTGTGATTGGTTGATTCCTTGACAAAAAAATTGATAGTTTTGGTCTCGCTTTCTTGAATTTCCATCAAACTTCTAATGATTGGTCGATCACATGAAAAAGAATCGATAGTTTTGTTCTTGTGTTGTTGGAATTCAATCAAACTTCAGAAGACTGGTCGATCCCATGACAAAGAATCGATATATTTGGTCTTGCTTTCTTGGATATCGATCAAACTTCAGATGATTGGTCGATCCCATGACAAAGAATCGATGGTTTTTGACTTGCTTTCTTGGAATTCCATCAAACTTCAGTTGATTGGTCGATCCCATTACAAAGAATCGATATATTTGGTCTCGCTTTCTTGGATATCCATCAATCTTCAGATGATTGGTCGATCCCATAACAAAGAATCGATAGTTTTGTTCATGCGTTCTTGGAATTCCATAAAACTTCTGATGATTGGTCGATCACATGAAAAAGAATCGATAGTTTTGTTCTTGCGTTCTTGGAATTCAATGAAACTTCAGAAGATTGGTCGATCCCATGACAAAGAATCGATAGTTTTGTTCATGCGTTCTTGGAATTCAATAAAACTTCTGATGATTGGTCGATCACATTAAAAAGAATCGGTAGTTTTGTTCTTGCGTTCTTGGAATTCAATCAAACTTCAGAAGATTTGTCGATCCCATGACGAAGAAATGATAGAGTTGGAGTAAAATTCTTGGAAATCCATCAAACTTCAGATGATTGGTCGATCCCATAAAAAAGAATCAATTGAGTTGGATTAAAATTCTTGGAATTCCATCAAACTTCAGATGATTGGTCGATTCCATGACAAAGAATCGATAGTTTTGTTCATGCGTTCTTGTAATTCCATAAACTTCAGATGATTGGTAGATCCCATCAAAAAGAATCGATAGTTTTTTCTTGCGTTCTTGGAATTCAATCAAACTTCAGAAGATTGGTCGATCCCATGACAAAGAATCGTGAGTTTTGTTCTTGCATTCTTGGAATTCAATCAAACTTCAGATGATTGGTCGATTCCATGACAAAGAATCGATAGTTTTGTTCATGCGTTCTTGGAATTCCATAAAACTTCAGATGATTGGTCGAACCCATGACAAAGAATCGATATATTTGGTCTCGCTTTTTTGGATATCCATCAAACTTCAGATGATTGGTCGATCCCATGACAAAGAATCGATGGTTTTTGACTTGCTTTCTTGGAATTCCATTAAACTTCAGTTGATTGGTCGATCCCATTACAAAGAATCGAGAGTTTTGTGATTGCGTTTTTGGAAGTCCATCAAACTTCAGATGATTGGTCGATCCCATGACAAAGAATCGATGGTTTTGGACTTGCTTTGTAGGAATTCTATAAATTTCAGTTGTGATTGGTTGATTCCTTGACAAAAAAATTGATAGTTTTGGTCTCGCTTTCTTGAATTTCCATCAAACTTCTAATGATTGGTCGATCACATGAAAAAGAATCGATAGTTTTGTTCTTGTGTTGTTGGAATTCAATCAAACTTCAGAAGACTGGTCGATCCCATGACAAAGAATCGATGGTTTTGGACTTGCTTTGTAGGAATTCTATAAATTTCAGTTGTGATTGGTTGATTCCTTGACAAAAAATTGATAGTTTTGGTCTCGCTTTCTTGAATTTCCATCAAACTTCTAATGATTGGTCGATCACATGAAAAAGAATCGATAGTTTTGTTCTTGTGTTGTTGGAATTCAATCAAACTTCAGATGATTGGTCGAACCCATGACAAAGAATCGATATATTTGGTATCGCTTTTTTGGATATCCATCAAACTTCAGATGATTGGTCGATCACATGAAAAAGAATCGGTAGTTTTGTTCTTGCGTTCTTGGAGTTCAATCAAACTTCAGAAAATTGGTCGATCCCATGACAATGAATCGATATATTTGGTCTCGCTTTCTTGGATATCCATCAAACTTCAGATGATTGGTCGATCCCATGACAAAGAATCGATGGTTTTTGACTTGCTTTCTTGGAATTCCATTAACTTCAATTGATTGGTCGATCCCATTACAAAGAATCGATAGTTTTGTTCTTGCGTTCTTGGAAGTCCATCAAACTTCAGATGATTGGTCGATCCCATGAAAAAGAATCGATAGTTTTGTTCTTGCGTTCATGGAATTCCATCAAACTTCAGATGATTGGTCGATCCCATGACAAAGAATCGATGGTTTTGGACTTGCTTTGTTGGAATTCTATAAATTTCAGTTGTGATTGGTTGATTCCTTGACAAAAAAATTGATAGTTTTGGTCTCGCTTTCTTGAATTTCCATCAAACTTCTAATGATTGGTCGATCACATGAAAAAGAATCGATAGTTTTGTTCTTGTGTTGTTGGAATTCAATCAAACTTCAGAAGACTGGTCGATCCCATGACAAAGAATCGATATATTTGGTCTTGCTTTCTTGGATATCGATCAAACTTCAGATGATTGGTCGATCCCATGACAAAGAATCGATGGTTTTTGACTTGCTTTCTTGGAATTCCATCAAACTTCAGTTGATTGGTCGATCCCATTACAAAGAATCGATATATTTGGTCTCGCTTTCTTGGATATCCATCAATCTTCAGATGATTGGTCGATCCCATAACAAAGAATCGATAGTTTTGTTCATGCGTTCTTGGAATTCCATAAAACTTCTGATGATTGGTCGATCACATGAAAAAGAATCGATAGTTTTGTTCTTGCGTTCTTGGAATTCAATCAAACTTCAGAAGATTGGTCGATCCCATGACAAAGAATCGATAGTTTTGTTCTTGCGTTCTTGGAATTCAATCAAACTTCAGATGATTGGTCGATTCCATGACAAAGAATCGATAGTTTTGTTCATGCGTTCTTGGAATTCCATAAAACTTCTGATGATTGGTCGATCACATGAAAAAGAATCGGTAGTTTTGTTCTTGCGTTCTTGGAATTCAATCAAACTTCAGAAGATTGGTCGAACCCATGACAAAGAATCGATATATTTGGTATCGCTTTTTTGGATATCCATCAAACTTCAGATGATTGGTCGATCACATGAAAAAGAATCGGTAGTTTTGTTCTTGCGTTCTTGGAGTTCAATCAAACTTCAGAAAATTGGTCGATCCCATGACAATGAATCGATATATTTGGTCTCGCTTTCTTGGATATCCATCAAACTTCAGATGATTGGTCGATCCCATGACAAAGAATCGATGGTTTTTGACTTGCTTTCTTGGAATTCCATTAACTTCAATTGATTGGTCGATCCCATTACAAAGAATCGAGAGTTTTGTTTTTGCGTTCTTGGAAGTCCATCAAACTTCAGATGATTGGTCGATCCCATGAAAAAGAATCGATAGTTTTGTTCTTGCGTTCATGGAATTCCATCAAACTTCAGATGATTGGTCGATCCCATGACAAAGAATCGATGGTTTTGGACTTGCTTTGTTGGAATTCTATAAATTTCAGTTGTGATTGGTTGATTCCTTGACAAAAAAATTGATAGTTTTGGTCTCGCTTTCTTGAATTTCCATCAAACTTCTAATGATTGGTCGATCACATGAAAAAGATTCGATAGTTTTGTTCTTGTGTTGTTGGAATTCAATCAAACTTCAGAAGACTGGTCGATCCCATGACAAAGAATCGATATATTTGGTCTTGCTTTCTTGGACATCGATCAAACTTCAGATGATTGGTCGATCCCATGACAAAGAATCGATGGTTTTTGACTTGCTTTCTTGGAATTCCATCAAACTTCAGTTGATTGGTCGATCCCATTGCAAAGAATCGATATATTTGGTCTCGCTTTCTTGGATATCCATCAAGCTTCAGATGATTGGTCGATCCCATAACAAAGAATCGATAGTTTTGTTCATGCGTTCTTGGAATTCCATAAAACTTCTGATGATTGGTCGATCACATGAAAAAGAATCGATAGTTTTGTTCTTGCGTTCTTGGAATTCAATGAAACTTCAGAAGATTGGTCGATCCCATGACAAAGAATCGATAGTTTTGTTCATGCGTTCTTGGAATTCCATAAAACTTCTGATGATTGGTCGATCACATTAAAAAGAATCGGTAGTTTTGTTCTTGCGTTCTTGGAATTCAATCAAACTTCAGAAGATTTGTCGATCCCATGACGAAGAAATGATAGAGTTGGAGTAAAATTCTTGGAAATCCATCAAACTTCAGATGATTGGTCGATCCCATAAAAAAGAATCAATTGAGTTGGATTAAAATTCTTGGAATTCCATCAAACTTCAGATGATTGGTCGATTCCATGACAAAGAATCGATAGTTTTGTTCATGCGTTCTTGTATTTCCATAAACTTCAGATGATTGGTAGATCCCATCAAAAAGAATCGATAGTTTTTTCTTGCGTTCTTGGAATTCAATCAAACTTCAGAAGATTGGTCGATCCCATGACAAAGAATCGTGAGTTTTGTTCTTGCGTTCTTGGAATTCAATCAAACTTCAGATGATTGGTCGATTCCATGACAAAGAATCGATAGTTTTGTTCATGCGTTCTTGGAATTCCATAAAACTTCAGATGATTGGTCGAACCCATGACAAAGGATCGATATATTTGGTCTCGCTTTTTTGGATATCCATCAAACTTCAGATGATTGGTCGATCCCATGACAAAGAATCGATGGTTTTTGACTTGCTTTCTTGGAATTCCATTAAACTTCAGTTGATTGGTCGATCCCATTACAAAGAATCGAGAGTTTTGTGATTGCGTTTTTGGAAGTCCATCAAACTTCAGATGATTGGTCGATCCCATGAAAAAGAATCGATAGTTTTGTTCTTGCGTTCTTGGAATTCCATCAAACTTCAGATGATTGGTCGATCACATTAAAAAGAATCGATAGTTTTGTTCTTGCGTTCTTGGAATTCAATCAAACTTCAGAAGATTGGTCGATCCCATGACAAAGAATCGATATATTTGGTCTTGCTTTCTTGGATATCCATCAAACTTCAGATGATTGATCGATCCCATGACAAAGAATCGATGGTTTTTGACTTGCTTTCTTGGAATTCCATCAAACTTCAGATGATTGGTCGATCCCATGACGAAGAAATGATAGAGTTGGAGTAAAATTCTTGGAAATCCATCAAACTTCAGATGATTGGTCGATCCCATTACAAAGAATCGAGAGTTTTGTTCTTGCGTTCTTGGAATTCAATCAAACTTCAGATGATTGGTCGATTCAATGACAAAGAATAGAGAGTTTTGTTCTTGCGTTTTTGGAAGTCCATCAAACTTCAGATGATTGGTCGATCACATTAAAAAGAATCGATAGTTTTGTTCTTGCGTTCTTGGAATTCAATCAAACTTCAGAAGATTTGTCGATCCCATGACAAAGAATCGATATATTTGGTCTTGCTTTCTTCGATATCAATCAAACTTTAGATGATTGATCGATCCCATGACAAAGAATCGATGGTTTTTGACTTGCTTTCTTGGAATTCCATCAAACTTCAGTTGATTGGTCGATCCCATTACAAAGAATCGAGAGTTTTGTTCTTGCGTTCTTGGAATTCCATCAAACTTCAGATGATTGGTCGATCCCATGACAAAGAATCGATGGTTTTGGACTTGCTTTGTTGGAATTCTATAAATTTCAGTTGTGATTGGTTGATTCCCTGACAAAAAAATCGATAGTTTTGGTCTTGCTTTCTTGAAATTCCATCAAACTTCAGTTGATTGGTCGATCTCATGACGAAGAAATGATAGAGTTGGATTAAAATTCTTGGAATTCCATCAAACTTCAGATGATTGGGCGATCCCATGACAAAGAATCGATAGTTTTGTATTTGCGTTCTTGGAATTCCATCAAACTTCAGATGATTGGTCGATCCCATGACAAAGAATCGATAGTTTTGGTCTTGCTTTCTTGGAATTCCATCAAACTTCAGATGATTGGTCGATCCCATGACAAAGAATCGATAGTTTTGGTCTTGCTTACTTGGAATTCCATCAAACTTCAGTTGATTGGTGGATCCCATGACGAAGAAATGATAGAGTTGGAGTAAAATTCTTGGAAATCCATCAAACTTCAGATGATTGGTCGATCCCATAACAAAGAATCGAGAGTTTTGTTCTTGCGTTCTTGGAATTCAATCAAACTTCAGATGATTGGTCGATTCCATGACAAAGAATCGATAGTTTTGTTCATGCGTTCTTGTAATTCCATGAACTTCAGATGATTGGTAGATCCCATCAAAAAGAATCGATAGTTTTGTTCTTGCGTTCTTGGAATTCAATCAAACTTCAGATGATTGGTCGATTCCATGACAAAGAATCGATAGTTTTGTTTATGCGTTCTTGGAATTCCATAAAACTTCAGATGATTGGTAGATCCAATGAAAAAGAATCGATAGTTTTGTTCTTGCGTTCTTGGAATTCAATCTAACTTCAGAAGATTGGTCGATCCTATGACAAAGAATCGATAGTTTTGTTCATGCGTTCTTGGAATTCCATAAAACTTCTGATGATTGGTCGATCACATGAAAAAGAATCGGTAGTTTTGTTCTTGCGTTCTTGGAGTTCAATCAAACTTCAGAAAATTGGTCGATCCCATGACAAAGAATCGATGGTTTTTGACTTGCTTTCTTGGAATTCCATCAAACTTCAGTTGAATGGTCGATCCCATTACAAAGAATCGAGAGTTTTGTTCTTGCGTTCTTGGAAGTCCATCAAACTTCAGATGATTGGTCGATCCCATCAAAAAGAATCGATGGTTTTTGACTTGCTTTCTTGGAATTCCATCAAACTTCAGTTGAATGGTCGATCCCATTACAAAGAATCGAGAGTTTTGTTCTTGCGTTCTTGGAAGTCCATCAAACTTCAGATGATTGGTCGATCCCATCAAAAAGAATCGATGGTTTTGGACTTGCTTTGTTGGAATTCTATAAATTTCAGTTGTGATTGGTTGATTCCTTGACAAATAAATTGATAGTTTTGGTCTCGCTTTCTTGAATTTCCATCAAACTTCAGTTGATTGGTCGATCTCATGACGAAGAAATGATAGAGTTGGATTAAAATTCTTGGAATTCCATCAAACTTCAGATGATTGGTCGATCCCATGACAAAGAATCGATAGTTTTGTTCTTGCGTTCTTGGAATTCCATAAAACTTCAGGTGATTGGTAGATCCCATCAAAAAGAATCGATAGTTTTGTTCTTGCGTTCTTGGAATTCAATTAAACTTCAGAAGATTGGTCGATCTCATGACAATGAATCGTGAGTTTTGTTCTTGCGTTCTTGGAATTCAATCAAACTTCAGATGATTGGTCGATCCCATGCCAAATAATCGATAGTTTTGTTCTTGCGTACTAGGAATTCCATCAAACTTCAGATGATTGGTGGATCCCATGACGAAGAAATGATAGAGTTGGAGTAAAATTCTTGGAAATCCATCAAACTTCAGATGATTGGTCGATCCCATAACAAAGAATCGAGAGTTTTGTTCTTGCGTTCTTGGAATTCAATCAAACTTTAGATGATTGGTCGATTCCATGACAAAGAATCGATAGTTTTGTTCATGCGTTCTTGTAATTCCATAAAACTTCAGATGATTGGTAGATCCCATCAAAAAGAATCGATAGTTTTGTTCTTGCGTTCTTGGAATTCAATCAAACTTCAGAAGATTGGTCGATCCCATGACAAAGAATCGATAGTTTTGTTCTTGCGTTCTTGGAATTCAGTCAAACTTCAGAAGATTGGTCGATCCCATGACAAAGAATCGATAGTTTTGTTCATGCGTTCTTGGAATTCCATAATACTTCTAATGATTGGTCGATCACATGAAAAAGAATCGATAGTTTTGTTCTTGTGTTCTTGGAATTCAATCAAACTTCTGAAGATTGGTCGATCCCATCACAAAGAATCGATATATTTGGTCTTGCTTTCTTGGATATCCATCAAACTTCAGATGATTGGTCGATCCCATGACAAAGAATCGATGGATTTTGACTTGCTTTCTTGGAATTCCATCAAACTTCAGTTGATTGGTCGATCCCATTACAAAGAATCGAGAGTTTTGTTCTTGCGTTCTTGGAAGTCCATCAAACTTTAGATGATTGGTCGATCCCATGAAAAAGAATCGATAGTTTTGTTCTTGCGTTCTTGGAATTCCATCAAACTTCAGATGATTGGTCGATCCCATGACAAAGAATCGATGGTTTTGTTCATGCGTTCTTGGAATTCCATAAAACTTCTGATGATTGGTCGATCACATTAAAAAGAATCGATAGTTTTGTTCTTGCGTTCTTGGAATTCAATCAAACTTCAGAAGATTGGTCGATCCCATGACAAAGAATCGATATATGTATTTGGTCTTGCTTTCTTGGATATCCATCAAACTTCAGATGATTGGTCGATCCCATGACAAAGAATCGATGGTTTTTGACTTGCTTTCTTGGAATTCCATCAAACTTCAGTTGATTGGTCGATCCCATTACAAAGAATCGAGAGTTTTAGTCTTGCGTTCTTGGAATTCCATCAAACTTCAGATGATTGGTCGATCCCATAACAAAGAATCGATAGTTTTGTTCATGCGTTCTTTGAATTCAATCAAACTTCAAAAGATTAGTCGATCCCATGAAAAAGAATCGATAGTTTTGTTCTTGCGTTCTTGGAAGTCCATCAAACTTCAGATGATTGGTCTATTCCATGACAACGAATCGATAGTTTTGGTCTTGCTTTCTTGGAATTCCATCAAATTTCAGATGATTGGTCGATCCCATGAAAAAGAATCGATAGTTTTGGTCTTGCTTTCTTGGAATTCCATCAAACTTCAGATGATTGGTCGATCCCATGCCAAATAATCGATAGTTTTCTTCTTGCGTACTAGGAATTCCATCAAACTTCAGATGATTGGTGGATCCCATGACGAAGAAATGATAGAGTTGGAGTAAAATTCTTGGAAATCCATCAAACTTCAGATGATTGGTCGATTCCATGACAAAGAATCGATAGTTTTGTTCATGCGTTCTTGTAATTCCATAAACTTCAGATTATTGGTAGATCCCATCAAAAAGAATCGATAGTTTTGTTCTTGCGTTCTTGGAATTCAATCAAACTTCAGAAGATTGGTCGATCCCATGACAAAGAATCGTGAGTTTTGTTCTTGCGTTCTTGGAATTCAATCAAACTTCAGATGATTGGTCGATTCCATGACAAAGAATCGATAGTTTTGTTCATGCGTTCTTGGAATTCCATAAAACTTCAGATGATTGGTAGATCCCATGAAAAAGAATCGATAGTTTTGTTCTTGCGTTCTTGGAATTCAATCAAACTTCAGAAGATTGGTCGATCCCATGACAAAGAATCGATAGTTTTGTTCATGCGTTCTTGGAATTCCATAAAACTTCTGATGATTGGTCGATCACATGAAAAAGAATCGGTAGTTTTGTGCTTGCGTTCTTGGAATTCAATCAAACTTCAGAAGATTGGTCGAACCCATGACAAAGAATCGATATATTTGGTCTCGCTTTTTTGGATATCCATCAAACTTCAGATGATTGGTCGATCCCATGACAAAGAATCGATGGTTTTTGACTTGCTTTCTTGGAATTCCATTAAACTTCAGTTGATTGGTCGATCCCATTACAAAGAATCGAGAGTTTTGTTCTTGCGTTCTTGGAAGTCCATCAAACTTCAGATGATTGGTCGATCCCATGAAAAAGAATCGATAGTTTTGTTCTTGCGTTCTTGGAATTCCATCAAACTTCAAATGATTGGTCGATCACATTTAAAAGAATCGATAGTTTTGTTCTTGCGTTCTTGGAATTCAATCAAACTTCAGAAGATTGGTCGATCCCATGACAAAGAATCGATATATTTGGTCTTGCTTTCTTGGATATCCATCAAACTTCAGATGATTGATCGATCCCATGACAAAGAATCGATGGTTTTTGACTTGCTTTCTTGGAATTCCATCAAACTTCAGTTGATTGGTCGATCCCTATACAAAGAATCGAGAGTTTTAGTCTTGCGTTCTTGGAATTCCATCAAACTTCAGATGATTGGTCGATCCCATGACAAAGAATCGATGGTTTTGGACTTGCTTTGTTGGAATTCTATAAATTTCAGTTGTGATTGGTTGATTCCCTGACAAAAAAATCGATAGTTTTGGTCTTGCTTTCTTGAAATTCTATCAAACTTCAGATGATTGGTGGATCCCATGACGAAGAAATGATAGAGTTGGAGTAAAATTCTTGGAAATCCATCAAACTTCAGATGATTGGTCGATTCCATGACAAAGAATCGATAGTTTTGTTCATTCGTTCTTGTAATTCCATAAACTTCAGATGATTGGTAGATCCCATCAAAAAGAATCGATAGTTTTGTTCTTGCGTTCTTGGAATTCAATCAAACTTCAGAAGATTGGTCGATCCCATGACAAAGAATCGTGAGTTTTGTTCTTGCGTTCTTGGAATTCAATCAAACTTCAGATGATTGGTCGATTCCATGACAAAGAATCGATAGTTTTGTTCATGCGTTCTTGGAATTCCATAAAACTTCAGATGATTGGTAGATCCCATGAAAAAGAATCGATAGTTTTGTTCTTGCGTTCTTGGAATTCAATCAAACTTCAGAAGATTGGTCGATCCCATGACAAAGAATCGATAGTTTTGTTCATGCGTTCTTGGAATTCCATAAAACTTCTGATGATTGGTCGATCACATGAAAAAGAATCGGTAGTTTTGTTCTTGCGTTCTTGGAATTCAATCAAACTTCAGAAGATTGGTCGAACCCATGACAAAGAATCGATATATTTGGTATCGCTTTTTTGGATATCCATCAAACTTCAGATGATTGGTCGATCCCATGACAAAGAATAGATGGGTTTTGACTTACTTTCTTGGAATTCCATCAAACTTCAATTGATTGGTCGATCCCATTACAAAGAATCGAGAGTTTTGTTCTTGCGTTCTTGGAAGTCCATCAAACTTCAGATGATTGGTCGATCCCATGAAAAAGAATCGATAGTTTTGTTCTTGCGTTCATGGAATTCCATCAAACTTCAGATGATTGGTCGATCCCATGAAAAAGAATCGATGGTTTTGGACATGCTTTGTTGGAATTCTATAAATTTCAGTTGTGATTGGTTGATTCCTTGACAAAAAAATTGATAGTTTTGGTCTCGCTTTCTTGAATTTCCATCAAACTTCTAATGATTGGTCGATCACATGAAAAAGAATCGATAGTTTTGTTCTTGTGTTGTTCGAATTCAATCAAACTTCAGAAGACTGGTCGATCCCATGACAAAGAATCGATATATTTGGTCTTGCTTTCTTGGATATCGATCAAACTTCAGATGATTGGTCGATCCCATGACAAAGAATCGATGGTTTTTGACTTGCTTTCTTGGAATTCCATCAAACTTCAGTTGATTGGTCGATCCCATTACAAAGAATCGAGAGTTTTGTTCTTGCGTTCTTGGAAGTCCATCAAACTTTAGATGATTGGTCGATCATATGAAAAAGAATCGGTAGTTTTGTTCTTGCGATCTTGGAATTCAATCAAACTTCAGAAGATTGGTCGATCCCATGACAAAGAATCGATATATTTGGTCTCGCTTTCTTGGATATCCATCAATCTTCAGATGATTGGTCGATCCCATAACAAAGAATCGATAGTTTTGTTCATGCGTTCTTGGAATTCCATAAAACTTCTGATGATTGGTCGATCACATGAAAAAGAATCGATATTTTTGTTCTTGCGTTCTTGGAATTCAATCAAACTTCAGAAGATTGGTCGATCCCATGACAAAGAATCGATATATTTGGTCTTGCTTTCTTGGATATCCATCAAACTTCAGATGATTGATCGATCCCATGACAAAGAATCGATAGTTTTTGACTTACTTTCTTGGAATTCCATCAAACTTCAGTTGATTGGTCGATCCCATTACAAAGAATCGAGAGTTTTAGTCTTGCGTTCTTGGAATTCCATCAAACTTCAGATGATTGGTCGATCCCATGACAAAGAATCGATGGTTTTGGACTTGCTTTGTTGGAATTCTATAAATTTCAGTTGTGATTGGTTGATTCCCTTACAAAAAAATCGATAGTTTTGGTCTTGCTTTCTTGAAATTCCATCAAACTTCAGATGATTGGTGGATCCCATGACGAAGAAATGATAGAGTTGGAATAAAATTCTTGGAAATCCATCAAACTTCAGATGATTGGTCGATTCCATGACAAAGAATCGATAGTTTTGTTCATTCGTTCTTGTAATTCCATAAACTTCAGATGATTGGTAGATCCCATCAAAAAGAATCGATAGTTTTGTTCTTGCGTTCTTGGAATTCAATCAAACTTCAGAAGATTGGTCGATCCCATGACAAAGAATCGTGAGTTTTGTTCTTGCGTTCTTGGAATTCAATCAAACTTCAGATGATTGGTCGATTCCATGACAAAGAATCGATAGTTTTGTTCATGCGTTCTTGGAATTCCATAAAACTTCTGATGATTGGTCGATCACATGACAAAGAATCGATGGTTTTTGACTTGCTTTCTTGGAATTCCATCAAACTTCAGTTGATTGGTCGATCCCATTACAAAGAATCGAGAGTTTTAGTCTTGCGTTCTTGGAATTCCATCAAACTTCAGATGATTGGTCGATCCCATAACAAAGAATCGATAGTTTTGTTCATGCGTTCTTTGAATTCAATCAAACTTCAAAAGATTAGTCGATCCCATGAAAAAGAATCGATAGTTTTGTTCTTGCGTTCTTGGAAGTCCATCAAACTTCAGATGATTGGTCTATTCCATGACAACGAATCGATAGTTTTGGTCTTGCTTTCTTGGAATTCCATCAAATTTCAGATGATTGGTCGATCCCATGAAAAAGAATCGATAGTTTTGGTCTTGCTTTCTTGGAATTCCATCAAACTTCAGATGATTGGTCGATCCCATGCCAAATAATCGATAGTTTTCTTCTTGCGTACTAGGAATTCCATCAAACTTCAGATGATTGGTGGATCCCATGACGAAGAAATGATAGAGTTGGAGTAAAATTCTTGGAAATCCATCAAACTTCAGATGATTGGTCGATTCCATGACAAAGAATCGATAGTTTTGTTCATGCGTTCTTGTAATTCCATAAACTTCAGATTATTGGTAGATCCCATCAAAAAGAATCGATAGTTTTGTTCTTGCGTTCTTGGAATTCAATCAAACTTCAGAAGATTGGTCGATCCCATGACAAAGAATCGTGAGTTTTGTTCTTGCGTTCTTGGAATTCAATCAAACTTCAGATGATTGGTCGATTCCATGACAAAGAATCGATAGTTTTGTTCATGCGTTCTTGGAATTCCATAAAATTTCAGATGATTGGTAGATCCCATGAAAAAGAATCGATAGTTTTGTTCTTGCGTTCTTGGAATTCAATCAAACTTCAGAAGATTGGTCGATCCCATGACAAAGAATCGATAGTTTTGTTCATGCGTTCTTGGAATTCCATAAAACTTCTGATGATTGGTCGATCACATGAAAAAGAATCGGTAGTTTTGTGCTTGCGTTCTTGGAATTCAATCAAACTTCAGAAGATTGGTCGAACCCATGACAAAGAATCGATATATTTGGTCTCGCTTTTTTGGATATCCATCAAACTTCAGATGATTGGTCGATCCCATGACAAAGAATCGATGGTTTTTGACTTGCTTTCTTGGAATTCCATTAAACTTCAGTTGATTGGTCGATCCCATTACAAAGAATCGAGAGTTTTGTTCTTGCGTTCTTGGAAGTCCATCAAACTTCAGATGATTGGTCGATCCCATGAAAAAGAATCGATAGTTTTGTTCTTGCGTTCTTGGAATTCCATCAAACTTCAAATGATTGGTCGATCACATTTAAAAGAATCAATAGTTTTGTTCTTGCGTTCTTGGATATCCATCAAACTTCAGATGATTGATCGATCCCATGACAAAGAATCGATGGTTTTTGACTTGCTTTCTTGGAATTCCATCAAACTTCAGTTGATTGGTCGATCCCATTACAAAGAATCGAGAGTTTTAGTCTTGCGTTCTTGGAATTCCATCAAACTTCAGATGATTGGTCGATCCCATGACAAAGAATCGATGGTTTTGGACTTGCTTTGTTGGAATTCTATAAATTTCAGTTGTGATTGGTTGATTCCCTGACAAAAAAATCGATAGTTTTGGTCTTGCTTTCTTGAAATTCCATCAAACTTCAGATGATTGGTGGATCCCATGACGAAGAAATGATAGAGTTGGAGTAAAATTCTTGGAAATCCATCAAACTTCAGATGATTGGTCGATTCCATGACAAAGAATCGATAGTTTTGTTCATTCGTTCTTGTAATTCCATAAACTTCAGATGATTGGTAGATCCCATCAAAAAGAATCGATAGTTTTGTTCTTGCGTTCTTGGAATTCAATCAAACTTCAGAAGATTGGTCGATCCCATGACAAAGAATCGTGAGTTTTGTTCTTGCGTTCTTGGAATTCAATCAAACTTCAGATGATTGGTCGATTCCATGACAAAGAATCGATAGTTTTGTTCATGCGTTCTTGGAATTCCATAAAACTTCAGATGATTGGTAGATCCCATGAAAAAGAATCGATAGTTTTGTTCTTGCGTTCTTGGAATTCAATCAAACTTCAGAAGATTGGTCGATCCCATGACAAAGAATCGATAGTTTTGTTCATGCGTTCTTGGAATTCCATAAAACTTCTGATGATTGGTCGATCACATGAAAAAGAATCGGTAGTTTTGTTCTTGCGTTCTTGGAATTCAATCAAACTTCAGAAGATTGGTCGAACCCATGACAAAGAATCGATATATTTGGTATCGCTTTTTTGGATATCCATCAAACTTCAGATGATTGGTCGATCACATGAAAAAGAATCGGTAGTTTTGTTCTTGCGTTCTTGGAGTTCAATCAAACTTCAGAAAATTGGTTGATCCCATGACAAAGAATCGATATATTTTGTCTCGCTTTCTTGGATATCCATCAAACTTCAGATGATTGGTCGATCCCATGACAAAGAATAGATGGGTTTTGACTTACTTTCTTGGAATTCCATCAAACTTCAATTGATTGGTCGATCCCATTACAAAGAATCGAGAGTTTTGTTCTTGCGTTCTTGGAAGAACATCAAACTTCAGATGATTGGTCGATCCCATGAAAAAGAATCGATAGTTTTGTTCTTGCGTTCATGGAATTCCATCAAACTTCAGATGATTGGTCGATCCCATGAAAAAGAATCGATGGTTTTGGACATGCTTTGTTGGAATTCTATAAATTTCAGTTGTGATTGGTTGATTCCTTGACAAAAAAAATTGATAGTTTTGGTCTCGCTTTCTTGAATTTCCATCAAACTTCTAATGATTGGTCGATCACATGAAAAAGAATCGATAGTTTTGTTCTTGTGTTGTTGGAATTCAATCAAACTTCAGAAGACTGGTCGATCCCATGACAAAGAATCGATATATTTGGTCTTGCTTTCTTGGATATCGATCAAACTTCAGATGATTGGTCGATCCCATGACAAAGAATCGATGGTTTTTGACTTGCTTTCTTGGAATTCCATCAAACTTCAGTTGATTGGTCGATCCCATTACAAAGAATCGAGAGTTTTGTTCTTGCGTTCTTGGAAGTCCATCAAACTTTAGATGATTGGTCGATCATATGAAAAAGAATCGGTAGTTTTGTTCTTGCGATCTTGGAATTCAATCAAACTTCAGAAGATTGGTCGATCCCATGACAAAGAATCGATATATTTGGTCTCGCTTTCTTGGATATCCATCAATCTTCAGATGATTGGTCGATCCCATAACAAAGAATCGATAGTTTTGTTCATGCGTTCTTGGAATTCCATAAAACTTCTGATGATTGGTCGATCACATGAAAAAGAATCGATATTTTTGTTCTTGCGTTCTTGGAATTCAATCAAACTTCAGAAGATTGGTCGATCCCATGACAAAGAATCGATATATTTGGTCTTGCTTTCTTGGATATCCATCAAACTTCAGATGATTGATCGATCCCATGACAAAGAATCGATAGTTTTTGACTTGCTTTCTTGGAATTCCATCAAACTTCAGTTGATTGGTCGATCCCATTACAAAGAATCGAGAGTTTTAGTCTTGCGTTCTTGGAATTCCATCAAACTTCAGATGATTGGTCGATCCCATAACAAAGAATCGATAGTTTTGTTCATGCGTTCTTTGAATTCAATCAAACTTCAGAAGATTGGTCGATCCCATGACAAAGAATCGATATATTTGGTCTTGCTTTCTTGGATATCCATCAAACTTCAGATGATTGATCGATCCCATGACAAAGAATCGATAGTTTTTGACTTACTTTCTTGGAATTCCATCAAACTTCAGTTGATTGGTCGATCCCATTACAAAGAATCGAGAGTTTTAGTCTTGCGTTCTTGGAATTCCATCAAACTTCAGATGATTGGTCGATCCCATGACAAAGAATCGATGGTTTTGGACTTGCTTTGTTGGAATTCTATAAATTTCAGTTGTGATTGGTTGATTCCCTTACAAAAAAATCGATAGTTTTGGTCTTGCTTTCTTGAAATTCCATCAAACTTCAGATGATTGGTGGATCCCATGACGAAGAAATGATAGAGTTGGAGTAAAATTCTTGGAAATCCATCAAACTTCAGATGATTGGTCGATTCCATGACAAAGAATCGATAGTTTTGTTCATTCGTTCTTGTAATTCCATAAACTTCAGATGATTGGTAGATCCCATCAAAAAGAATCGATAGTTTTGTTCTTGCGTTCTTGGAATTCAATCAAACTTCAGAAAATTGGTCGATCCCATGACAAAGAATCGTGAGTTTTGTTCTTGCGTTCTTGGAATTCAATCAAACTTCAGATGATTGGTCGATTCCATGACAAAGAATCGATAGTTTTGTTCATGCGTTCTTGGAATTCCATAAAACTTCTGATGATTGGTCGATCACATGAAAAAGAATCGGTAGTTTTGTTCTTGCGTTCTTGGAATTCAATCAAACTTCAGAAGATTGGTCGAACCCATGACAAAGAATCGATATATTTGGTATCGCTTTTTTGGATATCCATCAAACTTCAGATGATTGGTCGATCACATGAAAAAGAATCGGTAGTTTTGTTCTTGCGTTCTTGGAGTTCAATCAAACTTCAGAAAATTGGTCGATCCCATGACAAAGAATCGATATATTTGGTCTCGCTTTCTTGGATATCCATCAAACTTCAGATGATTGGTCGATCCCATGACAAAGAATCGATGGTTTTTGACTTGCTTTCTTGGAATTCCATTAACTTCAATTGATTGGTCGATCCCATTACAAAGAATCGAGAGTTTTGTTCTTGCGTTCTTGGAAGTCCATCAAACTTCAGATGATTGGTCGATCCCATGAAAAAGAATCGATAGTTTTGTTCTTGCGTTCATGGAATTCCATCAAACTTCAGATGATTGGTCGATCCCATGACAAAGAATCGATGGTTTTGGACTTGCTTTGTTGGAATTCTATAAATTTCAGTTGTGATTGGTTGATTCCTTGACAAAAAAATTGATAGTTTTGGTCTCGCTTTCTTGAATTTCCATCAAACTTCTAATGATTGGTCGATCACATGAAAAAGAATCGGTAGTTTTGTTCTTGCGTTCTTGGAATTCAATCAAACTTCAGAAGATTGGTCGAACCCATGACAAAGAATCGATATATTTGGTATCGCTTTTTTGGATATCCATCAAACTTCAGATGATTGGTCGATCACATGAAAAAGAATCGGTAGTTTTGTTCTTGCGTTCTTGGAGTTCAATCAAACTTCAGAAAATTGGTCGATCCCATGACAAAGAATCGATGGTTTTTGACTTGCTTTCTTGGAATTCCATTAACTTCAATTGATTGGTCGATCCCATTACAAAGAATCGAGAGTTTTGTTCTTGCGTTCTTGGAAGTCCATCAAACTTCAGATGATTGGTCGATCCCATGAAAAAGAATCGATAGTTTTGTTCTTGCGTTCATGGAATTCCATCAAACTTCAGATGATTGGTCGATCCCATGACAAAGAATTGATGGTTTTGGACTTGCTTTGTTGGAATTCTATAAATTTCAGTTGTGATTGGTTGATTCCTTGACAAAAAAATTGATAGTTTTGGTCTCGCTTTCTTGAATTTCCATCAAACTTCTAATGATTGGTCGATCACATGAAAAAGAATCGATAGTTTTGTTCTTGTGTTGTTGGAATTCAATCAAACTTCAGAAGACTGGTCGATCCCATGACAAAGAATCGATATATTTGGTCTTGTTTTCTTGGATATCGATCAAACTTCAGATGATTGGTCGATCCCATGACAAAGAATCGATGGTTTTTGACTTGCTTTCTTGGAATTCCATCAAACTTCAGTTGATTGGTCAATCCCATTACAAAGAATCGAGAGTTTTGTTCTTGCGTTCTTGGAAGTCCATCAAACTTTAGATGATTGGTCGATCATATAAAAAAGAATCGGTAGTTTTGTTCTTGCGATCTTGGAATTCAATCAAACTTCAGAAGATTGGTCGATCCCATGACAAAGAATCGATATATTTGGTCTCGCTTTCTTGGATATCCATCAATCTTCAGATGATTGGTCGATCCCATAACAAAGAATCGATAGTTTTGTTCATGCGTTCTTGGAATTCCATAAAACTACTGATGATTGGTCGATCACATGAAAAAGAATCGATAGTTTTGTTCTTGCGTTCTTGGAATTCAATCAAACTTCAGAAGATTGGTCGATCCCATGACAAAGAATCGATAGTTTTGTTCATGCGTCTTGGAATTCCATAAAACTTCTGATGATTGGTCGATCACATTAAAAAGAATCGGTAGTTTTGTTCTTTCGTTCTTGGAATTCAATCAAACTTCAGAAGATTTGTCGATCCCATGACGAAGAAATGATAGAGTTGGAGTAAAATTCTTGGAAATCCATCAAACTTCAGATGATTGGTCGATCCCATAAAAAAGAATCAATTGAGTTGGATTAAAATTCTTGGAATTCCATCAAACTTCAGATGATTGGTCGATCCCATAACAAAGAATCGATAGTTTTGTTCATGCGTTCTTTGAATTCAATCAAACTTCAAAATATTAGTCGATCCCATGAAAAAGAATCGATAGTTTTGTTCTTGCGTTCTTGGAAGTCCATCAAACTTCAGATGATTGGTCTATTCCATGACAACGAATCGATAGTTTTGGTCTTGCTTTCTTGGAATTCCATCAAATTTCAGATGATTGGTCGATCCCATGCCAAATAATCGATAGTTTTCTTCTTGCGTACTAGGAATTCCATCAAACTTCAGATGATTGGTGGATCCCATGACGAAGAAATGATATAGTTGGAGTAAAATTCTTGGAAATCCATCAAACTTCAGATGATTGGTCGATTCCATGACAAAGAATCGATAGTTTTGTTCATGCGTTCTTGTAATTCCATAAACTTCAGATGATTGGTAGATCCCATCAAAAAGAATCGATAGTTTTGTTCTTGCGTTCTTGGAATTCAATCAAACTTCAGAAGATTGGTCGATCCCATGACAAAGAATCGTGAGTTTTGTTCTTGCGTTCTTGGAATTCAATCAAACTTCAGATGATTGGTCGATTCCATGACAAAGAATCGATAGTTTTGTTCATGCGTTCTTGGAATTCCATAAAACTTCAGATGATTGGTAGATCCCATGAAAAAGAATCGATAGTTTTGTTCTTGCGTTCTTGGAATTCAATCAAACTTCAGAAGATTGGTCGATCCCATGACAAAGAATCGATAGTTTTGTTCTTGCGTTCTTGGAATTCAATCAAACTTCAGAAGATTGGTCGAACCCATGACAATGAATCGATATATTTGGTCTCGCTTTTTTGGATATCCATCAAACTTCAGATGATGGGTCGATCCCATGACAAAGAATCGATGGTTTTTGACTTGCTTTGTTGGAATTCTATAAATTTCAGTTGTGATTGGTTGATTCCCTGACAAAAAAATCGATAGTTTTGGTCTTGCTTTCTTGAAATTCCATCAAACTTCAGTTGATTGGTCGATCTCATGACGAAGAAATGATAGAGTTGGATTAAAATTCTTGGAATTCCATCAAACTTCAGATGATTGGTCGATCCCATAACAAAGAATCGATAGTTTTGTTCATGCGTTCTTTGAATTCAATCAAACTTCAAAATATTAGTCGATCCCATGAAAAAGAATCGATAGTTTTGTTCTTGCGTTCTTGGAAGTCCATCAAACTTCAGATGATTGGTCTATTCCATGACAACGAATCGATAGTTTTGGTCTTGCTTTCTTGGAATTCCATCAAATTTCAGATGATTGGTCGATCCCATGCCAAATAATCGATAGTTTTCTTCTTGCGTACTAGGAATTCCATCAAACTTCAGATGATTGGTGGATCCCATGACGATGAAATGATATAGTTGGAGTAAAATTCTTGGAAATCCATCAAACTTCAGATGATTGGTCGATTCCATGACAAAGAATCGATAGTTTTGTTCATGCGTTCTTGTAATTCCATAAACTTCAGATGATTGGTAGATCCCATCAAAAAGAATCGATAGTTTTGTTCTTGCGTTCTTGGAATTCAATCAAACTTCAGAAGATTGGTCGATCCCATGACAAAGAATCGTGAGTTTTGTTCTTGCGTTCTTGGAATTCAATCAAACTTCAGATGATTGGTCGATTCCATGACAAAGAATCGATAGTTTTGTTCATGCGTTCTTGGAATTCCATAAAACTTCAGATGATTGGTCGATTCCATGACAAAGAATCGATAGTTTTGTTCATGCGTTCTTGTAATTCCATAAACTTCAGATGATTGGTAGATCCCATCAAAAAGAATCGATAGTTTTGTTCTTGCGTTCTTGGAATTCAATCAAACTTCAGAAGATTGGTCGATCCCATGACAAAGAATCGTGAGTTTTGTTCTTGCGTTCTTGGAATTCAATCAAACTTCAGATGATTGGTCGATTCCATGACAAAGAATCGATAGTTTTGTTCATGCGTTCTTGGAATTCCATAAAACTTCAGATGATTGGTAGATCCCATGAAAAAGAATCGATAGTTTTGTTCTTGCGTTCTTGGAATTCAATCAAACTTCAGAAGATTGGTCGATCCCATGACAAAGAATCGATAGTTTTGTTCTTGCGTTCTTGGAATTCAATCAAACTTCAGAAGATTGGTCGAACCCATGACAATGAATCGATATATTTGGTCTCGCTTTTTTGGATATCCATCAAACTTCAGATGATGGGTCGATCCCATGACAAAGAATCGATGGTTTTTGACTTGCTTTGTTGGAATTCTATAAATTTCAGTTGTGATTGGTTGATTCCCTGACAAAAAAATCGATAGTTTTGGTCTTGCTTTCTTGAAATTCCATCAAACTTCAGTTGATTGGTCGATCTCATGACGAAGAAATGATAGAGTTGGATTAAAATTCTTGGAATTCCATCAAACTTCAGATGATTGGTCGATCCCATAACAAAGAATCGATAGTTTTGTTCATGCGTTCTTTGAATTCAATCAAACTTCAAAATATTAGTCGATCCCATGAAAAAGAATCGATAGTTTTGTTCTTGCGTTCTTGGAAGTCCATCAAACTTCAGATGATTGGTCTATTCCATGACAACGAATCGATAGTTTTGGTCTTGCTTTCTTGGAATTCCATCAAATTTCAGATGATTGGTCGATCCCATGCCAAATAATCGATAGTTTTCTTCTTGCGTACTAGGAATTCCATCAAACTTCAGATGATTGGTGGATCCCATGACGAAGAAATGATATAGTTGGAGTAAAATTCTTGGAAATCCATCAAACTTCAGATGATTGGTCGATTCCATGACAAAGAATCGATAGTTTTGTTCATGCGTTCTTGTAATTCCATAAACTTCAGATGATTGGTAGATCCCATCAAAAAGAATCGATAGTTTTGTTCTTGCGTTCTTGGAATTCAATCAAACTTCAGAAGATTGGTCGATCCCATGACAAAGAATCGTGAGTTTTGTTCTTGCGTTCTTGGAATTCAATCAAACTTCAGATGATTGGTCGATTCCATGACAAAGAATCGATAGTTTTGTTCTTGCGTTCTTGGAATTCCATAAAACTTCAGATGATTGGTAGATCCCATGAAAAAGAATCGATAGTTTTGTTCTTGCGTTCTTGGAATTCAATCAAACTTCAGAAGATTGGTCGATCCCATGACAAAGAATCGATAGTTTTGTTCTTGCGTTCTTGGAATTCAATCAAACTTCAGAAGATTGGTCGAACCCATGACAATGAATCGATTTATTTGGTCTCGCTTTTTTGGATATCCATCAAACTTCAGATGATGGGTCGATCCCATGACAAAGAATCGATGGTTTTTGACTTGCTTTGTTGGAATTCTATAAATTTCAGTTGTGATTGGTTGATTCCCTGACAAAAAAATCGATAGTTTTGGTCTTGCTTTCTTGAAATTCCATCAAACTTCAGTTGATTGGTCGATCTCATGACGAAGAAATGATAGAGTTGGATTAAAATTCTTGGAATTCCATCAAACTTCAGATGATTGGTCGATCCCATAACAAAGAATCGATAGTTTTGTTCATGCGTTCTTTGAATTCAATCAAACTTCAAAATATTAGTCGATCCCATGAAAAAGAATCGATAGTTTTGTTCTTGCGTTCTTGGAAGTCCATCAAACTTCAGATGATTGGTCTATTCCATGACAACGAATCGATAGTTTTGGTCTTGCTTTCTTGGAATTCCATCAAATTTCAGATGATTGGTCGATCCCATGCCAAATAATCGATAGTTTTCTTCTTGCGTACTAGGAATTCCATCAAACTTCAGATGATTGGTGGATCCCATGACGATGAAATGATATAGTTGGAGTAAAATTCTTGGAAATCCATCAAACTTCAGATGATTGGTCGATTCCATGACAAAGAATCGATAGTTTTGTTCATGCGTTCTTGTAATTCCATAAACTTCAGATGATTGGTAGATCCCATCAAAAAGAATCGATAGTTTTGTTCTTGCGTTCTTGGAATTCAATCAAACTTCAGAAGATTGGTCGATCCCATGACAAAGAATCGTGAGTTTTGTTCTTGCGTTCTTGGAATTCAATCAAACTTCAGATGATTGGTCGATTCCATGACAAAGAATCGATAGTTTTGTTCATGCGTTCTTGGAATTCCATAAAACTTCAGATGATTGGTCGATTCCATGACAAAGAATCGATAGTTTTGTTCATGCGTTCTTGTAATTCCATAAACTTCAGATGATTGGTAGATCCCATCAAAAAGAATCGATAGTTTTGTTCTTGCGTTCTTGGAATTCAATCAAACTTCAGAAGATTGGTCGATCCCATGACAAAGAATCGTGAGTTTTGTTCTTGCGTTCTTGGAATTCAATCAAACTTCAGATGATTGGTCGATTCCATGACAAAGAATCGATAGTTTTGTTCATGCGTTCTTGGAATTCCATAAAACTTCAGATGATTGGTAGATCCCATGAAAAAGAATCGATAGTTTTGTTCTTGCGTTCTTGGAATTCAATCAAACTTCAGAAGATTGGTCGATCCCATGACAAAGAATCGATAGTTTTGTTCTTGCGTTCTTGGAATTCAATCAAACTTCAGAAGATTGGTCGAACCCATGACAATGAATCGATATATTTGGTCTCGCTTTTTTGGATATCCATCAAACTTCAGATGATGGGTCGATCCCATGACAAAGAATCGATGGTTTTTGACTTGCTTTGTTGGAATTCTATAAATTTCAGTTGTGATTGGTTGATTCCCTGACAAAAAAATCGATAGTTTTGGTCTTGCTTTCTTGAAATTCCATCAAACTTCAGTTGATTGGTCGATCTCATGACGAAGAAATGATAGAGTTGGATTAAAATTCTTGGAATTCCATCAAACTTCAGATGATTGGTCGATCCCATAACAAAGAATCGATAGTTTTGTTCATGCGTTCTTTGAATTCAATCAAACTTCAAAATATTAGTCGATCCCATGAAAAAGAATCGATAGTTTTGTTCTTGCGTTCTTGGAAGTCCATCAAACTTCAGATGATTGGTCTATTCCATGACAACGAATCGATAGTTTTGGTCTTGCTTTCTTGGAATTCCATCAAATTTCAGATGATTGGTCGATCCCATGCCAAATAATCGATAGTTTTCTTCTTGCGTACTAGGAATTCCATCAAACTTCAGATGATTGGTGGATCCCATGACGAAGAAATGATATAGTTGGAGTAAAATTCTTGGAAATCCATCAAACTTCAGATGATTGGTCGATTCCATGACAAAGAATCGATAGTTTTGTTCATGCGTTCTTGTAATTCCATAAACTTCAGATGATTGGTAGATCCCATCAAAAAGAATCGATAGTTTTGTTCTTGCGTTCTTGGAATTCAATCAAACTTCAGAAGATTGGTCGATCCCATGACAAAGAATCGTGAGTTTTGTTCTTGCGTTCTTGGAATTCAATCAAACTTCAGATGATTGGTCGATTCCATGACAAAGAATCGATAGTTTTGTTCATGCGTTCTTGGAATTCCATAAAACTTCAGATGATTGGTAGATCCCATGAAAAAGAATCGATAGTTTTGTTCTTGCGTTCTTGGAATTCAATCAAACTTCAGAAGATTGGTCGATCCCATGACAAAGAATCGATAGTTTTGTTCTTGCGTTCTTGGAATTCAATCAAACTTCAGAAGATTGGTCGAACCCATGACAATGAATCGATTTATTTGGTCTCGCTTTTTTGGATATCCATCAAACTTCAGATGATGGGTCGATCCCATGACAAAGAATCGATGGTTTTTGACTTGCTTTGTTGGAATTCTATAAATTTCAGTTGTGATTGGTTGATTCCCTGACAAAAAAATCGATAGTTTTGGTCTTGCTTTCTTGAAATTCCATCAAACTTCAGTTGATTGGTCGATCTCATGACGAAGAAATGATAGAGTTGGATTAAAATTCTTGGAATTCCATCAAACTTCAGATGATTGGTCGATCCCATGACAAAGAATCGATAGTTTTGTATTTGCGTTCTTGGAATTCCATCAAACTTCAGATGATTGGTCGATCCCATGACAAAGAATCGATAGTTTTGGTCTTGCTTTTTTGGAATTCCATCAAACTTCAGATGATTGGTCGATCTCATAAAAAAGAATTGATAGTATTGGTCTTGCTTTCTTGGAATTCCATCAAACTTCAGATGATTGTTCGATCCCATGCCAAATAATCGATAGTTTTCTTCTTGCGTACTAGGAATTCCATCAAACTTCAGATGATTGGTGGATCCCATGACGAAGAAATGATAGAGTTGGAGTAAAATTCTTGGAAATCCATCAAACTTCAGATGATTGGTCGATCCCATAACAAAGAATCGAGAGTTTTGTTCTTGCGTTCTTGGAATTAAATCAAACTTCAGATGATTGGTCGATTCCATGACAAAGAATCGATAGTTTTGTTCATGCGTTCTTGGAATTCCATAAAACTTCTGATGATTGGTCGATCACATGAAAAAGAATCGGTAGTTTTGTTCTTGCGTTCTTGGAGTTCAATCAAACTTCAGAAAATTGGTCGATCCCATGACAAAGAATCGATATATTTGGTCTCGCTTTCTTGGATATCCATCAAACTTCAGATGATTGGTCGATCCCATGACAAAGAATCGATGGTTTTTGACTTGCTTTCTTGGAATTCCATCAAACTTCAGTTGATTGGTCGATCCCATTACAAAGAATCGAGAGTTTTGTTCTTGCGTTCTTGGAAGTCCATCAAACTTCAGATGATTGGTCGATCCCATGACAAAGAATCGAAAGTTTTGTTCTTGCGTTCTTGGAATTCAATCAAACTTCAGAAGATTGGTCGAACCCATGACAATGAATCGATATATTTGGTCTCGCTTTTTTGGATATCCATCAAACTTCAGATGATTGGTCGATCCCATGACAAAGAATCGATGGTTTTTGACTTGCTTTCTTGGAATTCCATTAAACTTCAGTTGATTGGTCGATCCCATTACAAAGAATCGAGAGTTTTGTTCTTGCGTTTTTGGAAGTCCATCAAACTTCAGATGATTGGTCGATCACATTAAAAAGAATCGATAGTTTTGTTCTTGCGTTCTTGGAATTCAATCAAACTTCAGAAGATTGGTCGATCCCATGACAAAGAATCGATATATTTGGTCTTGCTTTCTTGGATATCCATCAAACTTCAGATGATTGATCGATCCCATGACAAAGAATCGATGGTTTTTGACTTGCTTTCTTGGAATTCCATCAAACTTCAGTTGATTGGTCGATCCCATTACAAAGAATCGAGAGTTTTGTTCTTGCGTTCTTGGAATTCCATCAAACTTCATATGATTGGTCGATCCCATGACAAAGAATCGATGGTTTTGGACTTGCTTTGTTGGAATTCTATAAATTTCAGTTGTGATTGGTTGATTCCCTGACAAAAAAATCGATAGTTTTGGTCTTGCTTTCTTGAAATTCCATCAAACTTCAGTTGATTGGTCGATCTCATGACGAAGAAATGATAGAGTTGGATTAAAATTCTTGGAATTCCATCAAACTTCAGATGATTGGTCGATCCCATGACAAAGAATCGATAGTTTTGTATTTGCGTTCTTGGAATTCCATCAAACTTCAGATGATTGGTCGATCCCATGACAAAGAATCGATAGTTTTGGTCTTGCTTTTTTGGAATTCCATCAAACTTCAGATGATTGGTCGATCCCATGAAAAAGAATCGATAGTTTTGTTCTTGCGTTCTTGGAATTCCATCAAACTTCAGATGATTGGTCGATCCCATGACAAAGAATCGATAGTTTTGGTCTTGCTTACTTGGAATTCCATCAAACTTCAGTTGATTGGTGGATCCCATGACGAAGAAATGATAGAGTTGGATTTAAATTCTTGGAATTCCATCAAACTTCAGATGATTGGTCGATCTCATAAAAAAGAATTGATAGTATTGGTCTTGCTTTCTTGGAATTCCATCAAACTTCAGATGATTGGTCGATCCCATGCCAAATAATCGATAGTTTTCTTCTTGCGTACTAGGAATTCCATCAAACTTTAGATGATTGGTGGATCCCATGACGAAGAAATGATAGAGTTGGAGTAAAATTCTTGGAAATCCATCAAACTTCAGATGATTGGTCGATCCCATAACAAAGAATCGAGAGTTTTGTTCTTGCGTTCTTGTAATTCAATCAAACTTCAGATGATTGGTCGATTCCATGACAAAGAATCGATAGTTTTGTTCATGCGTTCTTGGAATTCCATAAAACTTCTGATGATTGGTCGATCACATGAAAAAGAATCGGTAGTTTTGTTCTTGCGTTCTTGGAGTTCAATCAAACTTCAGAAAATTGGTCGATCCCATGACAAAGAATCGATATATTTGGTCTCGCTTTCTTGGATATCCATCAAACTTCAGATGATTGGTCGATCCCATGACAAAGAATCGATGGTTTTTGACTTGCTTTCTTGGAATTCCATCAAACTTCAGTTGATTGGTCGATCCCATTACAAAGAATCGAGAGTTTTGTACTTGCGTTCTTGGAAGTCCATCAAACTTCAGATGATTGGTCGATCCCATGACAAAGAATCGATAGTTTTGTTCTTGCGTTCTTGGAATTCAATCAAACTTCAGAAGATTGGTCGAACCCATGACAATGAATCGATATATTTGGTCTCGCTTTTTTGGATATCCATCAAACTTCAGATGATTGGTCGATCCCATGACAAAGAATCGATGGTTTTTGACTTGCTTTCTTGGAATTCCATTAAACTACAGTTGATTGGTCGATCCCATTACAAAGAATCGAGAGTTTTGTTCTTGCGTTTTTGGAAGTCCATCAAACTTCAGATGATTGGTCGATCACATTAAAAAGAATCGATAGTTTTGTTCTTGCGTTCTTGGAATTCAATCAAACTTCAGAAGATTGGTCCATCCCATGACAAAGAATCGATATATTTGGTCTTGCTTTCTTGGATATCCATCAAACTTCAGATGATTGATCGATCCCATGACAAAGAATCGATGGTTTTTGACTTGCTTTCTTGGAATTCCATCAAACTTCAGTTGATTGGTCGATCCCATTACAAAGAATCGAGAGTTTTGTTCTTGCGTTCTTGGAATTCCATCAAACTTCAGATGATTGGTCGATCCCATGACAAAGAATCGATGGTTTTGGACTTGCTTTGTTGGAATTCTATAAATTTCAGTTGTGATTGGTTGATTCCCTGACAAAAAAATCGATAGTTTTGGTCTTGCTTCTTGAAATTCCATCAAACTTCAGTTGATTGGTCGATCTCATGACGAAGAAATGATAGAGTTGGATTAAAATTCTTGGAATTCCATTGAACTTCAGATGATTGGTCGATCCCATGACAAAGAATCGATAGTTTTGGTCTTGCTTTTTGGAATTCCATCAAACTTCAGATGATTGGTCGATCCCATGAAAAAGAATCGATAGTTTTGTTCTTGCGTTCTTGGAATTCCATCAAACTTCAGATGATTGGTCGATCCCATGACAAAGAATCGATAGTTTTGGTCTTGCTTACTTGGAATTCCATCAAACTTCAGTTGATTGGTGGATCCCATGACGAAGAAATGATAGAGTTGGATTTAAATTCTTGGAATTCCATTAAACTTCAGATGATTGGTCGATCTCATAAAAAAGAATTGATAGTATTGGTCTTGCTTTCTTGGAATTCCATCAAACTTCAGATGATTGGTCGATCCCATGCCAAATAATCGATAGTTTTCTTCTTGCGTACTAGGAATTCCATCAAACTTCAGATGATTGGTGGATCCCATGACGAAGAAATGATAGAGTTGGAGTAAAATTCTTGGAAATCCATCAAACTTCAGATGATTGGTCTATCCCATAACAAAGAATCGAGAGTTTTGTTCTTGCGTTCTTGTAATTCAATCAAACTTCAGATGATTGGTCGATTCCATGACAAAGAATCGATAGTTTTGTTCATGCGTTCTTGGAATTCCATAAAACTTCTGATGATTGGTCGATCACATGAAAAAGAATCGGTAGTATTGTTCTTGCGTTCTTGGAGTTCAATCAAACTTCAGAAAATTGGTCGATCCCATTACAAAGAATCGAGAGTTTTGTTCTTGCGTTCTTGGAAGTCCATCAAACTTCAGATGATTGGTCGATCCCATGAAAAAGAATCGATAGTTTTGTTCATGCGTTCTTGGAATTCCATAAAACTTCTGATGATTGGTCGATCACATGAAAAAGAATCGGTAGTATTGTTCTTGCGTTCTTGGAGTTCAATCAAACCTCAGAAAATTGGTCGATCCCATTACAAAGAATCGAGAGTTTTGTTCTTGCGTTCTTGGAAGTCCATCAAACTTCAGATGATTGGTCGATCCCATGCCAAATAATCGATAGTTTTCTTCTTGCGTACTAGGAATTCCATCAAACTTCAGATGATTGGTGGATCCCATGACGAAGAAATGATAGAGTTGGAGTAAAATTCTTGGAAATCCATCAAACTTCAGATGATTGGTCGATCCCATAACAAAGAATCGAGAGTTTTGTTCTTGCGTTCTTGGAATTCAATCAAACTTCAGATGATTGGTCGATTCCATGACAAAGAATCGATAGTTTTGTTCATGCGTTCTTGGAATTCCATAAAACTTCTGATGATTGGTCGATCACATGAAAAAGAATCGGTAGTTTTGTTCTTGCGTTCTTGGAGTTCAATCAAACTTCAGAAAATTGGTCGATCCCATGACAAAGAATCGATATATTTGGTCTCGCTTTCTTGGATATCCATCAAACTTCAGATGATTGGTCGATCCCATGACAAAGAATCGATGGTTTTTGACTTGCTTTCTTGGAATTCCATCAAACTTCAGTTGATTGGTCGATCCCATTACAAAGAATCGAGAGTTTTGTTCTTGCGTTCTTGGAAGTCCATCAAACTTCAGAAGATTGGTCGAACCCATGACAATGAATCGATATATTTGGTCTCGCTTTTTTGGATATCCATCAAACTTCAGATGATTGGTCGATCCCATGACAAAGAATCGATGGTTTTTGACTTGCTTTCTTGGAATTCCATTAAACTTCAGTTGATTGGTCGATCCCATTACAAAGAGTCGAGAGTTTTGTTCTTGCGTTTTTGGAAGTCCATCAAACTTCAGATGATTGGTCGATCACATTAAAAAGAATCGATAGTTTTGTTCTTGCGTTCTTGGAATTCAATCAAACTTCAGAAGATTGGTCGATCCCATGACAAAGAATCGATATATTTGGTCTTGCTTTCTTGGATATCCATCAAACTTCAGATGATTGATCGATCCCATGACAAAGAATCGATGGTTTTTGACTTGCTTTCTTGGAATTCCATCAAACTTCAGTTGATTGGTCGATCCCATTACAAAGAATCGAGAGTTTTGTTCTTGCGTTCTTGGAATTCCATCAAACTTCAGATGATTGGTCGATCCCATGACAAAGAATCGATGGTTTTGGACTTGCTTTGTTGGAATTCTATAAATTTCAGTTGTGATTGGTTGATTCCCTGACAAAAAAATCGATAGTTTTGGTCTTGCTTTCTTGAAATTCCATCAAACTTCAGTTGATTGGTCGATCTCATGACGAAGAAATGATAGAGTTGGATTAAAATTCTTGGAATTCCATCAAACTTCAGATGATTGGTCGATCCCATGACAAAGAATCGATAGTTTTGTATTTGCGTTCTTGGAATTCCATCAAACTTCAGATGATTGGTCGATCCCATGACAAAGAATCGATAGTTTTGGTCTTGCTTTTTTGGAATTCCATCAAACTTCAGATGATTGGTCGATCCCATGAAAAAGAATCGATAGTTTTGTTCTTGCGTTCTTGGAATTCCATCAAACTTCAGATGATTGGTCGATCCCATGACAAAGAATCGATAGTTTTGGTCTTGCTTACTTGGAATTCCATCAAACTTCAGTTGATTGGTGGATCCCATGACGAAGAAATGATAGAGTTGGATTTAAATTCTTGGAATTCCATCAAACTTCAGATGATTGGTCGATCTCATAAAAAAGAATTGATAGTATTGGTCTTGCTTTCTTGGAATTCCATCAAACTTCAGATGATTGGTCGATCCAATGCCAAATAATCGATAGTTTTCTTCTTGCGTACTAGGAATTCCATCAAACTTCAGATGATTGGTGGATCCCATGACGAAGAAATGATAGAGTTGGAGTAAAATTCTTGGAAATCCATCAAACTTCAGATGATTGGTCGATCCCATAACAAAGAATCGAGAGTTTTGTTCTTGCGTTCTTGTAATTCAATCAAACTTCAGATGATTGGTCGATTCCATGACAAAGAATCGATAGTTTTGTTCATGCGTTCTTGGAATTCCATAAAACTTCTGATGATTGGTCGATCACATGAAAAAGAATCGGTAGTTTTGTTCTTGCGTTCTTGGAGTTCAATCAAACTTCAGAAAATTGGTCGATCCCATGACAAAGAATCGATATATTTGGTCTCGCTTTCTTGGATATCCATCAAACTTCAGATGATTGGTCGATCCCATGACAAAGAATCGATGGTTTTTGACTTGCTTTCTTGGAATTCCATCAAACTTCAGTTGATTGGTCGATCCCATTACAAAGAATCGAGAGTTTTGTTCTTGCGTTCTTGGAAGTCCATCAAACTTCAGATGATTGGTCGATCCCATGACAAAGAATCGATAGTTTTGTTCTTGCGTTCTTGGAATTCAATCAAACTTCAGAAGATTGGTCGAACCCATGACAATGAATCGATATATTTGGTCTCGCTTTTTTGGATATCCATCAAACTTCAGATGATTGGTCGATCCCATGACAAAGAATCGATGGTTTTTGACTTGCTTTCTTGGAATTCCATTAAACTACAGTTGATTGGTCGATCCCATTACAAAGAATCGAGAGTTTTGTTCTTGCGTTTTTGGAAGTCCATCAAACTTCAGATGATTGGTCGATCACATTAAAAAGAATCGATAGTTTTGTTCTTGCGTTCTTGGAATTCAATCAAACTTCAGAAGATTGGTCGATCCCATGACAAAGAATCGATATATTTGGTCTTGCTTTCTTGGATATCCATCAAACTTCAGATGATTGATCGATCCCATGACAAAGAATCGATGGTTTTTGACTTGCTTTCTTGGAATTCCATCAAACTTCAGTTGATTGGTCGATCCCATTACAAAGAATCGAGAGTTTTGTTCTTGCGTTCTTGGAATTCCATCAAACTTCAGATGATTGGTCGATCCCATGACAAAGAATCGATGGTTTTGGACTTGCTTTGTTGGAATTCTATAAATTTCAGTTGTGATTGGTTGATTCCCTGACAAAAAAATCGATAGTTTTGGTCTTGCTTTCTTGAAATTCCATCAAACTTCAGTTGATTGGTCGATCTCATGACGAAGAAATGATAGAGTTGGATTAAAATTCTTGGAATTCCATTGAACTTCAGATGATTGGTCGATCCCATGACAAAGAATCGATAGTTTTGGTCTTGCTTTTTGGAATTCCATCAAACTTCAGATGATTGGTCGATCCCATGAAAAAGAATCGATAGTTTTGTTCTTGCGTTCTTGGAATTCCATCAAACTTCAGATGATTGGTCGATCCCATGACAAAGAATCGATAGTTTTGGTCTTGCTTACTTGGAATTCCATCAAACTTCAGTTGATTGGTGGATCCCATGACGAAGAAATGATAGAGTTGGATTTAAATTCTTGGAATTCCATTAAACTTCAGATGATTGGTCGATCCCATGCCAAATAATCGATAGTTTTCTTCTTGCGTACTAGGAATTCCATCAAACTTCAGATGATTGGTGGATCCCATGACGAAGAAATGATAGAGTTGGAGTAAAATTCTTGGAAATCCATCAAACTTCAGATGATTGGTCGATCCCATAACAAAGAATCGAGAGTTTTGTTCTTGCGTTCTTGTAATTCAATCAAACTTCAGATGATTGGTCGATTCCATGACAAAGAATCGATAGTTTTGTTCATGCGTTCTTGGAATTCCATAAAACTTCTGATGATTGGTCGATCACATGAAAAAGAATCGGTAGTATTGTTCTTGCGTTCTTGGAGTTCAATCAAACTTCAGAAAATTGGTCGATCCCATTACAAAGAATCGAGAGTTTTGTTCTTGCGTTCTTGGAAGTCCATCAAACTTCAGATGATTGGTCGATCCCATGAAAAAGAATCGATAGTTTTGTTCATGCGTTCTTGGAATTCCATAAAACTTCTGATGATTGGTCGATCACATGAAAAAGAATCGGTAGTATTGTTCTTGCGTTCTTGGAGTTCAATCAAACTTCAGAAAATTGGTCGATCCCATTACAAAGAATCGAGAGTTTTGTTCTTGCGTTCTTGGAAGTCCATCAAACTTCAGATGATTGGTCGATCCCATGACAAAGAATCGATGGTTTTGGACTTGCTTTGTTGGAATTCTATAAATTTCAGTTGTGATTGGTTGATTTCTTGACAAAAAAAATTGATAGTTTTAATCTCGCTTTCTTGAATTTCCATCAAACTTCAGTTGATTGGTCGATCTCATGACGAAGAAATGATAGAGTTGGATTAAAATTCTTGGAATTCCATCAAACTTCAGATGATTGGTCGATCCCATGACAAAGAATCGTTAGTTTTGTTATTGCGTTCTTGGAATTCAATCAAACTTCAGAAGATTCGTCGATCCCATGACAATGAATCGTTAGTTTTGTTCTTGCGTTCTTGGAATTCAATCAAACTTCAGATGATTGGTCGATTCCATGACAAAGAATCGATAGTTTTGTTCATGCGTTCTTGGAATTCCATAAAACTTCAGATGATTGGTAGATCCCATGAAAAAGAATCGATAGTTTTGTTCTTGCGTTCTTGGAATTCAATCAAACTTCAGAAGATTGGTCGATCCCATGACAAAGAATCGATGGTTTTGTTCATGCGTTCTTGGAATTCCATAAAACTTCTGATGATTGGTCGATCACATTAAAAAGAATCGATAGTTTTGTTCTTGCGTTCTTGGAATTCAATCAAACTTCAGAAGATTGGTCGATCCCATGACAAAGAATCGATATATTTGGTCTTGCTTTCTTGGATATCCATCAAACTTCAGATGATTGGTCGATCCCATGAAAAAGAATCGATGGTTTTTGACTTGCTTTCTTGGAATTCCATCAAACTTCAGTTGATTGGTCGATCCCATTACAAAGAATCGAGAGTTTTAGTCTTGCGTTCTTGGAATTCCATCAAACTTCAGATGATTGGTCGATCCCATGACAAAGAATCGATGGTTTTGGACTTGCTTTGTTGGAATTCTATAAATTTCAGTTGTGATTGGTTGATTCCCTGACAAAAAAATCGATAGTTTTGGTCTTGCTTTCTTGAAATTCCATCAAACTTCAGTTGATTGGTCGATCTCATGACGAAGAAATGATAGAGTTGGATTAAAATTCTTGGAATTCCATCAAACTTCAGATGATTGGTCGATCCCATGACAAAGAATCGATAGTTTTGTATTTGCGTTCTTGGAATTCAATCAAACTCCAGAAAATTGGTCGATCCCATGACAAAGAATCGATATATTTGGTCTCGCTTTCTTGGATATCCATCAAACTTCAGATGATTGGTCGATCCCATGACAAAGAATCGATAGTTTTGGTCTTGCTTACTTGGAATTCCATCAAACTTCAGTTGATTGGTGGATCCCATGACGAAGAAATGATAGAGTTGGATTTAAATTCTTGGAATTCCATTAAACTTCAGATGATTGGTCGATCTCATAAAAAAGAATTGATAGTATTGGTCTTGCTTTCTTGGAATTCCATCAAACTTCAGATGATTGGTCGATCCCATGCCAAATAATCGATAGTTTTCTTCTTGCGTACTAGGAATTCCATCAAACTTCAGATGATTGGTGGATCCCATGACGAAGAAATGATAGAGTTGGAGTAAAATTCTTGGAAATCCATCAAACTTCAGATGATTGGTCGATCCCATAACAAAGAATCGAGAGTTTTGTTCTTGAGTTCTTGTAATTCAATCAAACTTCAGATGATTGGTCGATTCCATGACAAAGAATCGATAGTTTTGTTCATGCGTTCTTGGAATTCCATAAAACTTCTGATGATTGGTCGATCACATGAAAAAGAATCGGTAGTATTGTTCTTGCGTTCTTGGAGTTCAATCAAACTTCAGAAAATTGGTCGATCCCATTACAAAGAATCGAGAGTTTTGTTCTTGCGTTCTTGGAAGTCCATCAAACTTCAGATGATTGGTCGATCCCATGAAAAAGAATCGATAGTTTTGTTCTTGCGTTCTTGGAATTCCATCAAACTTCAGATGATTGGTCGATCCCATGACAAAGAATCGATGGTTTTGGACTTGCTTTGTTGGAATTCTATAAATTTCAGTTGTGATTGGTTGATTCCTTGACAAAAAAATTGATAGTTTTGGTCTCGCTTTCTTGAATTTCCATCAAACTTCAGTTGATTGGTCGATCTCATGACGAAGAAATGATAGAGTTGGATTAAAATTCTTGGAATTCCATCAAACTTCAGATGATTGGTCGATCCCATGACAAAGAATCGTTAGTTTTGTTATTGCGTTCTTGGAATTCAATCAAACTTCAGAAGATTCGTCGATCCCATGACAATGAATCGATAGTTTTGTTCTTGCGTTCTTGGAATTCAATCAAACTTCAGATGATTGGTCGATTCCATGACAAAGAATCGATAGTTTTGTTCATGCGTTCTTGGAATTCCATAAAACTTCAGATGATTGGTAGATCCCATGAAAAAGAATCGATAGTTTTGTTCTTGCGTTCTTGGAATTCAATCAAACTTCAGAAGATTGGTCGATCCCATGACAAAGAATCGATGGTTTTGTTCATGCGTTCTTGGAATTCCATAAAACTTCTGATGATTGGTCGATCACATTAAAAAGAATCGATAGTTTTGTTCTTGCGTTCTTGGAATTCAATCAAACTTCAGAAGATTGGTCGATTCCATGACAAAGAATCGATATATTTGGTCTTGCTTTCTTGGATATCCATCAAACTTCAGATGATTGGTCGATCCCATGACAAAGAATCGATGGTTTTTGACTTGCTTTCTTGGAATTCCATCAAACTTTAGTTGATTGGTCGATCCCATTACAAAGAATCGAGAGTTTTAGTCTTGCGTTCTTGGAATTCCATCAAACTTCAGATGATTGGTCGATCCCATGACAAAGAATCGATGGTTTTGGACTTGCTTTGTTGGAATTCTATAAATTTCAGTTGTGATTGGTTGATTCCCTGACAAAAAAAATCGATAGTTTTGGTCTTGCTTTCTTGAAATTCCATCAAACTTCAGTTGATTGGTCGATCTCATGACGAAGAAATGATAGAGTTGGATTAAAATTCTTGGAATTCCATCAAACTTCAGATGATTGGTCGATCCCATGACAAAGAATCGATAGTTTTGTATTTGCGTTCTTGGAATTCAATCAAACTCCAGAAAATTGGTCGATCCCATGACAAAGAATCGATATATTTGGTCTCGCTTTCTTGGATATCCATCAAACTTCAGATGATTGGTCGATCCCATGACAAAGAATCGATGGTTTTTGACTTGCTTTCTTGGAATTCCATCAAACTTCAGTTGATTGGTCGATCCCATTACAAAGAATCGAGAGTTTTGTTCTTGCGTTCTTGGAAGTCCATCAAACTTCAGATGATTGGTCGATCCCATGAAAAAGAATCGATAGTTTTGTTCTTGCGTTCTTGGAATTCCATCAAACTTCAGATGATTGGTCGATCCCATGACAAAGAATCGATGGTTTTGGACTTGCTTTGTTGGAATTCTATAAATTTCAGTTGTGATTGGTTGATTCCCTGACAAAAAAATCGATAGTTTTGGTCTTGCTTTCTTGAAATTCCATCAAACTTCAGTTGATTGGTCGATCTCATGACGAAGAAATGATAGAGTTGGATTAAAATTCTTGGAATTCCATCAAACTTCAGATGATTGGTCGATCCCATGACAAAGAATCGATAGTTTTGGTCTTGCTTTTTTGGAATTCCATCAAACTTCAGATGATTGGTCGATCCCATGAAAAAGAATCGATAGTTTTGTTCTTGCGTTCTTGGAATTCCATCAAACTTCAGATGATTGGTCGATCCCATGACAAAGAATCGATAGTTTTGGTCTTGCTTACTTGGAATTCCATCAAACTTCAGTTGATTGGTGGATCCCATGACGAAGAAATGATAGAGTTGGATTTAAATTCTTGGAATTCCATCAAACTTCAGATGATTGGTCGATCTCATAAAAAAGAATTGATAGTATTGGTCTTGCTTTCTTGGAATTCCATCAAACTTCAGATGATTGGTCGATCCCATGCCAAATAATCGATAGTTTTCTTCTTGCGTACTAGGAATTCCATCAAACTTCAGATGATTGGTGGATCCCATGACGAAGAAATGATAGAGTTGGAGTAAAATTCTTGGAAATCCATCAAACTTCAGATGATTGGTCGATCCCATAACAAAGAATCGAGAGTTTTGTTCTTGCGTTCTTGTAATTCAATCAAACTTCAGATGATTGGTCGATTCCATGACAAAGAATCGATAGTTTTGTTCATGCGTTCTTGGAATTCCATAAAACTTCTGATGATTGGTCGATCACATGAAAAAGAATCGGTAGTTTTGTTCTTGCGTTCTTGGAGTTCAATCAAACTTCAGAAAATTGGTCGATCCCATGACAAAGAATCGATATATTTGGTCTCGCTTTCTTGGATATCCATCAAACTTCAGATGATTGGTCGATCCCATGACAAAGAATCGATGGTTTTTGACTTGCTTTCTTGGAATTCCATCAAACTTCAGTTGATTGGTCGATCCCATTACAAAGAATCGAGAGTTTTGTTCTTGCGTTCTTGGAAGTCCATCAAACTTCAGATGATTGGTCGATCCCATGACAAAGAATCGATAGTTTTGTTCTTGCGTTCTTGGAATTCAATCAAACTTCAGAAGATTGGTCGAACCCATGACAATGAATCGATATATTTGGTCTCGCTTTTTTGGATATCCATCAAACTTCAGATGATTGGTCGATCCCATGACAAAGAATCGATGGTTTTTGACTTGCTTTCTTGGAATTCTATTAAACTACAGTTGATTGGTCGATCCCATTACAAAGAATCGAGAGTTTTGTTCTTGCGTTTTTGGAAGTCCATCAAACTTCAGATGATTGGTCGATCACATTAAAAAGAATCGATAGTTTTGTTCTTGCGTTCTTGGAATTCAATCAAACTTCAGAAGATTGGTCGATCCCATGACAAAGAATCGATATATTTGGTCTTGCTTTCTTGGATATCCATCAAACTTCAGATGATTGATCGATCCCATGACAAAGAATCGATGGTTTTTGACTTGCTTTCTTGGAATTCCATCAAACTTCAGTTGATTGGTCGATCCCATTACAAAGAATCGAGAGTTTTGTTCTTGCGTTCTTGGAATTCAATCAAACTTCAGATGATTGGTCGATCCCATGACAAAGAATCGATGGTTTTGGACTTGCTTTGTTGGAATTCTATAAATTTCAGTTGTGATTGGTTGATTCCCTGACAAAAAAATCGATAGTTTTGGTCTTGCTTTCTTGAAATTCCATCAAACTTCAGTTGATTGGTCGATCTCATGACGAAGAAATGATAGAGTTGGATTAAAATTCTTGGAATTCCATTGAACTTCAGATGATTGGTCGATCCCATGACAAAGAATCGATAGTTTTGGTCTTGCTTTTTGGAATTCCATCAAACTTCAGATGATTGGTCGATCCCATGAAAAAGAATCGATAGTTTTGTTCTTGCGTTCTTGGAATTCCATCAAACTTCAGATGATTGGTCGATCCCATGACAAAGAATCGATAGTTTTGGTCTTGCTTACTTGGAATTCCATCAAACTTCAGTTGATTGGTGGATCCCATGACGAAGAAATGATAGAGTTGGCTTTAAATTCTTGGAATTCCATTAAACTTCAGATGATTGGTCGATCTCATAAAAAAGAATTGATAGTATTGGTCTTGCTTTCTTGGAATTCCATAAACTTCAGATGATTGGTCGATCCCATGCCAAATAATCGATAGTTTTCTTCTTGCGTACTAGGAATTCCATCAAACTTCAGATGATTGGTGGATCCCATGACGAAGAAATGATAGAGTTGGAGTAAAATTCTTGGAAATCCATCAAACTTCAGATGATTGGTCGATCCCATAACAAAGAATCGAGAGTTTTGTTCTTGCGTTCTTGTAATTCAATCAAACTTCAGATGATTGGTCGATTCCATGACAAAGAATCGATAGTTTTGTTCATGCGTTCTTGGAATTCCATAAAACTTCTGATGATTGGTCGATCACATGAAAAAGAATCGGTAGTATTGTTCTTGCGTTCTTGGAGTTCAATCAAACTTCAGAAAATTGGTCGATCCCATTACAAAGAATCGAGAGTTTTGTTCTTGCGTTCTTGGAAGTCCATCAAACTTCAGATGATTGGTCGATCCCATGAAAAAGAATCGATAGTTTTGTTCATGCGTTCTTGGAATTCCATAAAACTTCTGATGATTGGTCGATCACATGAAAAAGAATCGGTAGTATTGTTCTTGCGTTCTTGGAGTTCAATCAAACTTCAGAAAATTGGTCGATCCCATTACAAAGAATCGAGAGTTTTGTTCTTGCGTTCTTGGAAGTCCATCAAACTTCAGATGAATGGTCGATCCCATGACAAAGAATCGATGGTTTTGGACTTGCTTTGTTGGAATTCTATAAATTTCAGTTGTGATTGGTTGATTCCTTGACAAAAAATTGATAGTTTTAATCTCGCTTTCTTGAATTTCCATCAAACTTCAGTTGATTGGTCGATCTCATGACGAAGAAATGATAGAGTTGGATTAAAATTCTTGGAATTCCATCAAACTTCAGATGATTGGTCGATCCCATGACAAAGAATCGTTAGTTTTGTTATTGCGTTCTTGGAATTCAATCAAACTTCAGAAGATTCGTCGATCCCATGACAATGAATCGTTAGTTTTGTTCTTGCGTTCTTGGAATTCAATCAAACTTCAGATGATTGGTCGATTCCATGACAAAGAATCGATAGTTTTGTTCATGCGTTCTTGGAATTCCATAAAACTTCAGATGATTGGTAGATCCCATGAAAAAGAATCGATAGTTTTGTTCTTGCGTTCTTGGAATTCAATCAAACTTCAAAAGATTGGTCGATCCCATGACAAAGAATCGATGGTTTTGTTCATGCGTTCTTGGAATTCCATAAAACTTCTGATGATTGGTCGATCACATTAAAAAGAATCGATAGTTTTGTTCTTGCGTTCTTGGAATTCAATCAAACTTCAGAAGATTGGTCGATCCCATGACAAAGAATCGATATATTTGGTCTTGCTTTCTTGGATATCCATCAAACTTCAGATGATTGGTCGATCCCATGACAAAGAATCGATGGTTTTTGACTTGCTTTCTTGGAATTCCATCAAACTTCAGTTGATTGGTCGATCTCATGACGAAGAAATGATAGAGTTGGATTAAAATTCTTGGAATTCCATCAAACTTCAGATGATTGGTCGATCCCATGACAAAGAATCGATAGTTTTGTATTTGCGTTCTTGGAATTCAATCAAACTCCAGAAAATTGGTCGATCCCATGACAAAGAATCGATATATTTGGTCTCGCTTTCTTGGATATCCATCAAACTTCAGATGATTGGTCGATCCCATGACAAAGAATCGATAGTTTTGGTCTTGCTTACTTGGAATTCCATCAAACTTCAGTTGATTGGTGGATCCCATGACGAAGAAATGATAGAGTTGGATTTAAATTCTTGGAATTCCATTAAACTTCAGATGATTGGTCGATCTCATAAAAAAGAATTGATAGTATTGGTCTTGCTTTCTTGGAATTCCATCAAACTTCAGATGATTGGTCGATCCCATGCCAAATAATCGATAGTTTTCTTCTTGCGTACTAGGAATTCCATCAAACTTCAGATGATTGGTGGATCCCATGACGAAGAAATGATAGAGTTGGAGTAAAATTCTTGGAAATCCATCAAACTTCAGATGATTGGTCGATCCCATAACAAAGAATCGAGAGTTTTGTTCTTGCGTTCTTGTAATTCAATCAAACTTCAGATGATTGGTCGATTCCATGACAAAGAATCGATAGTTTTGTTCATGCGTTCTTGGAATTCCATAAAACTTCTGATGATTGGTCGATCACATGAAAAAGAATCGGTAGTATTGTTCTTGCGTTCTTGGAGTTCAATCAAACTTCAGAAAATTGGTCGATCCCATTACAAAGAATCGAGAGTTTTGTTCTTGCGTTCTTGGAAGTCCATCAAACTTCAGATGATTGGTCGATCCCATGAAAAAGAATCGATAGTTTTGTTCTTGCGTTCTTGGAATTCCATCAAACTTCAGATGATTGGTCGATCCCATGACAAAGAATCGATGGTTTTGGACTTGCTTTGTTGGAATTCTATAAATTTCAGTTGTGATTGGTTGATTCCTTGACAAAAAAATTGATAGTTTTGGTCTCGCTTTCTTGAATTTCCATCAAACTTCAGTTGATTGGTCGATCTCATGACGAAGAAATGATAGAGTTGGATTAAAATTCTTGGAATTCCATCAAACTTCAGATGATTGGTCGATCCCATGACAAAGAATCGTTAGTTTTGTTATTGCGTTCTTGGAATTCAATCAAACTTCAGAAGATTCGTCGATCCCATGACAATGAATCGTTAGTTTTGTTCTTGCGTTCTTGGAATTCAATCAAACTTCAGATGATTGGTCGATTCCATGACAAAGAATCGATAGTTTTGTTCATGCGTTCTTGGAATTCCATAAAACTTCAGATGATTGGTAGATCCCATGAAAAAGAATCGATAGTTTTGTTCTTGCGTTCTTGGAATTCAATCAAACTTCAGAAGATTGGTCGATCCCATGACAAAGAATCGATGGTTTTGTTCATGCGTTCTTGGAATTCCATAAAACTTCTGATGATTGGTCGATCACATTAAAAAGAATCGATAGTTTTGTTCTTGCGTTCTTGGAATTCAATCAAACTTCAGAAGATTGGTCGATTCCATGACAAAGAATCGATATATTTGGTCTTGCTTTCTTGGATATCCATCAAACTTCAGATGATTGGTCGATCCCATGACAAAGAATCGATGGTTTTTGACTTGCTTTCTTGGAATTCCATCAAACTTCAGTTGATTGGTCGATCCCATTACAAAGAATCGAGAGTTTTAGTCTTGCGTTCTTGGAATTCCATCAAACTTCAGATGATTGGTCGATCCCATGACAAAGAATCGATGGTTTTGGACTTGCTTTGTTGGAATTCTATAAATTTCAGTTGTGATTGGTTGATTCCCTGACAAAAAAATCGATAGTTTTGGTCTTGCTTTCTTGAAATTCCATCAAACTTCAGTTGATTGGTCGATCTCATGACGAAGAAATGATAGAGTTGGATTAAAATTCTTGGAATTCCATCAAACTTCAGATGATTGGTCGATCCCATGACAAAGAATCGATAGTTTTGTATTTGCGTTCTTGGAATTCAATCAAACTCCAGAAAATTGGTCGATCCCATGACAAAGAATCGATATATTTGGTCTCGCTTTCTTGGATATCCATCAAACTTCAGATGATTGGTCGATCCCATGACAAAGAATCGATGGTTTTTGACTTGCTTTCTTGGAATTCCATCAAACTTCAGTTGATTGGTCGATCCCATTACAAAGAATCGAGAGTTTTGTTCTTGCGTTCTTGGAAGTCCATCAAACTTCAGATGATTGGTCGATCCCATGAAAAAGAATCGATAGTTTTGTTCTTGCGTTCTTGGAATTCCATCAAACTTCAGATGATTGGTCGATCCCATGACAAAGAATCGATGGTTTTGGACTTGCTTTGTTGGAATTCTATAAATTTCAGTTGTGATTGGTTGATTCCTTGACAAAAAAATTGATAGTTTTGGTCTCGCTTTCTTGAATTTCGATCAAACTTCAGTTGATTGGTCGATCTCATGACGAAGAAATGATAGAGTTGGATTAAAATTCTTGGAATTCCATCAAACTTCAGATGATTGGTCGATCCCATGACAAAGAATCGATAGTTTTGTTCTTGCGTTCTTGGAATTCCATAAAAACACCGGCAACGCTCGCAGGTGAGCACCCATGTCATCCTTCGTCGGCGGCTTCCGTCGACGAAGCAACCAGTTGCTCTGCTGATCAATTTTCTACTCCCGAGGTTACAACCAAGCGAAAAAAGAACAGGTCGATCGTAGAATTTGACAACTTCCTAGAATCTCTGCTGGTAGAGGCCCTGGGGAAGGATGATGAGAATCCCAAAAGCTTGATTGATTATACCCCGCTGCAGACAAATCCGAGAGTAAATGACCGCCCACGGCGTCGGAATAAAGTGATTGAGACCATGGAAAATCGAGACAACCCTTTTCAAGCTCACTCAAACATGTTGAAGCCAATTTAACGAACAACGAGTATAACCTGCTTCTGTGGAACGTCGAGGGGTTAAAATCTGTCTTACCGCTTGTTGATCCAAATTTATTGCAGTCCTACGATATCATCGTTCTGACCGAGACGTTTTTGACCTCAGATTTTTCTCTGCCTAATTTTTACTGCAAACACTTGTACGGAATAAAAAACCAGCGAGGGCGGCCGATGCGCGGGGTTTCTGTTTTCTTTCGGCCGAGATTGGGAAGATTGCGCAGCTGTAAGGCATTGGATAATACGTTGGTTTTGAGTTTTGTTCACGTAAGTCTCGTAGCCACCTATTTTCACCCGACCATGCACCTTGACGATCTTTGGGACGAGCTTTCGGAAGCTATTCAATCTGCAGAAAACCCACAGAATTTAATTGTGGCTGGCGACTTTAACTGCCGCATTGATAAAAGTAACCTAAAAGGAGATTCCATTTTAGAGTTTGCGTCGCTTAACGATCTGCTCCTTGTTAATTCAATTCCATTAGATTTTACCTATACGTCCAAAAGTGGTTCAAGTGTCATTGACTTGATCTTTTGCGGCTCACAAATTTTAAAAAAGTCTTTTCGTGTTCTTGACTCCTTTCTAAGGAAGCATAACATGGTTAGTTTTAAATTTCAGTCATTGATTCTTGCTGAGGGAGGGTTACTTGAAGACGCTCAAGACAGGCGCAGAGTAGATGCAGCAGCCTTAAGCTGCAGGTTACAAGAGAGCAAGCAACTTTTTATATCCACATTGAAGTGCCATGATGTTAATTCGTTCTATGACCTTTTGTTAAGACTTGTGGACGGTTCAAAATTAGATTATAGTATAAAAAAGTCAAGAATCAGTCGTGACTGGTTTGATTTAGACTGTTTTAAATCCAGGTCAGATTTGATATTTTTACGCCACTTCACTCAATCAGCCGCATTCTGGACTGGTTCCCTTCCGGAACAAATAGAGTTTCTCGAAATTTTCTTTCAGGCAAAGCGAGCATACCGCAGTCTATGCAAAGAAAAGAAGGCCAGTCTCCAGGAGTTGCTGGACAAGAAGATTTTAATGGAGGCCGAATCCTACTGCCACAGGTTTCTGAGACTGAATGGTGGTAGCTCTGGGACTGTGACCAATGACATTAATATGGACACTTGGGCACAGTTTTTGAGTGGGCTGTTCAATTCTCGGGGCCTGGGGCGGGGTGAAAGTTTGAACCGGAAATCTCTCTTGCCCGGTGACTTAACTGATGATTTGCATTTTGCCTTTTTGAGCGCCGAAGTCGAGCTGGCGCTGAGGGGAATGAAAAACAAGAAGGCGCCTGGTCCCGACAATTTGCAGAACGAGGTGGTCAGGCTCCTGTGGGCAGCTCTTCCGGACGAGATCACGGCTTTCCTTAATGTTTGTCTTGAGCTGGGATCTTTTCCAATTGCTTGGAAAAATTCTAACTTGAAACTGTTGTACAAGGGAAAGGGCGCGGTTTCTAACGTGAACAGCTACCGCGGGATCAGTCTTTGCTGCTCTCTTTACAATTTGTTGGACCGAGTCATGAATAATCGCCTGTACAGTCGTTTGATTGATCTCATTCCCTCAAACCAGTTCGGTTTCGTAAAAGGCAGGTCCACTATACAAGCAGTGCAGCTTTTAGTTGATGAAATTAACTTTGTAGTTTATGAGCAAAAGACCCCATTGTATGCTCTCTTCTTGGACGTCAAGAAGGCATTCGACTCGGTGAGCAGGCATTTTATTTTCGAGGAGTTGGTCGGCACCGGCAGATTCTCCGTCAGTGAGTTGAACTTGCTGGCGGAAATGCTGGATGCCAATTTGCTGACCGTTCGAGATGGAATTTCTGTATCCGAACCGATCGTCCAGTCAAATGGGGTAAAGCAAGGCGGCAGCATTTCACCTTTCCTTTTCATTTTTGCGCTCTCTGATATCAATTCTCTCTTTGCTGACCTTCCAAATGTTAAAATAATCTTATTTGCTGATGACATGGTGCTTTTGTCTAGCTCCCTTGACGACATCAGACATTCTCTAGAATTGCTGATTAATTATCTTGCTTTCAGGGAGCTAGAACTGAACTTTGATAAATGTAAAATCTTGAAATTCCGCAACAAAGGTCGAGGGCGGCTCAAAAACACTGACTCTTTAATTGTTCACAATAGGCCAATCGAGTTTGTTAATGAATTCACTTATTTGGGCGTAGTTTTTCAAGCTTCAGGAATCTCCTTCTCTAAACACGTCGCCAAAAAAGTCAGAGCCGCAATTCTTGCCACAGCTGCACTCAAAAACCTGGCCAAGTCCTCCCTCAGCACAGCATTAAAACTCTTTGACCTGGCCATAGCTCCAATAGCGAGTTATGGAATTGAAGTTATCTGGCCTTACTTAACGCTTAACGACCTCCAAAAATTAGAGACTGCAAAATCTAGATTTCTCAAAAAAGCGCTTTGCCTATCAAAATTCATGAAGTCCAGACTGGCTTATAAACTTGCTGACACGGAGTTTTTTGTTGACAAACTTTGCTCCAGATTTTCGCTGCACAGAACTCAAAACTATAACAAGTTCATTGACAATCAGCTGTTCAAGATGTTTGAAATCGACCCGGAATTTTATGGTGCTCCCGCAATGGTCAACCCAAGCTGGAAATCGGTGTGCTATGACATGAGGCACGCGCTCACTCGACACGCGTGCCACGATTTCCACTTCCTGCTGTGCAAAACCAAGAGCTACCACAGCAGCGCGATCAGCGAGTGCGTCTGCAAATTCTGCGAAAAGAACATTGGCTCCTACCACTTCTTCAGCTGTGATAAAAACGATATGAGTCTCGCGCAAGCAGCAAATTCTGTGATCAAGTGATTTAAAAAAAAATGTTCTTTTCAAGTTTATTGTTATGTTGTATGTGTATATTGTATTGTACTGTAGCACACCTTGGTGTTAATAAAATATTTCATTCATAAAACTTCAGATGATTGGTAGATCCCATCAAAAAGAATCGATAGTTTTGTTATTGCGTTCTTGGAATTCAATCAAATTTCAGAAGATTCGTCGATCCCATGACAATGAATCGTTAGTTTTGTTCTTGCGTTCTTGGAATTCAATCAAACTTCAGATGATTGGTCGATCCCATGCCAAATAATCGATAGTTTTGTTCTTGCGTACTAGGAATTCCATCAAACTTCAGATGATTGGTGGATCCCATGACGAAGAAATGATAGAGTTGGAGTAAAATTCTTGGAAATCCATCAAACTTCAGATGATTGGTCGATCCCATAACAAAGAATCGAGAGTTTTGTTCTTGCGTTCTTGGAATTCAATCAAACTTCAGATGATTGGTCGATTCCATGACAAAGAATCGATAGTTTTGATCATGCGTTCTTGTAATTCCATAAAACTTCAGATGATTGGTAGATCCCATCAAAAAGAATCGATAGTTTTGTTCTTGCGTTCTTGGAATTCAATCAAACTTCAGATGATTGGTAGATCCCATCAAAAAGAATCGATAGTTTTGTTCTTGCGTTCTTGGAATTCAGTCTAACTTCAGAAGATTGGTCGATCCCATGACAATGAATCGTGAGTTTTGTTCTTGCGTTCTTGGAATTCAATCAAACTTCAGATGATTGGTCAATCCCATGCCAAATAATCGATAGTTTTGTTCTTGCGTACTAGGAATTCCATCAAACTTCAAATGATTGGTGGATCCCATGACAAAGAATCGATATATTTGGTCTCGCTTTCTTGGATATCCATCAAACTTCAGATGATTGGTCGATCCTATGACAAAGGATCGATGTTTTTGACTTGCTTTCTTGGAATTCCATCAAACTTCAGTTGATTGGTCGATCCCATTACAAAGAATCGAGAGTTTTGTTCTTGCGTTCTTGGAAGTCCATCAAAATTCAGATGATTTGTCGATCCCATGAAAAAGAATCGATGGTTTTGGACTTGCTTTGTTGGAATTCTATAAATTTCAGTTGTGATTGGTTGATTCCTTGACAAAAAAATTAATAGTTTTGGTCTCGCTTTATTGAATTTCCATCAAACTTCAGTTGATTGGTCGATCTCATGACAAAGAATCGATAGTTTTGTTCTTGCGTTCTGGGAATTCCATAAAACTTCAGATGATTGGTAGATCCCATCAAAAAGAATCGATAGTTTTGTTCTTGCGTTCTTGGAATTCAATCAAACTTCAGAAGATTGGTCGATCCCATGACAATGAATCGTGAGTTTTGTTCTTGCGTTCTTGGAATTCAATCAAACTTCAGATGATTGGTCGATCCCATGCCAAATAATCGATAGTTTTGTTCTTGCGTACTAGGAATTCCATCAAACTTCAGATGATTCGTCGATCCCATGACAATGAATCGTTAGTTTTGTTCTTGCGTTCTTGGAATTCAATCAAACTTCAGATGATTGGTCGATTCCATGACAAAGAATCGATAGTTTTGTTCATGCGTTCTTGGAATTCCATAAAACTTCAGATGATTGGTAGATCCCATGAAAAAGAATCGATAGTTTTGTTCTTGCGTTCTTGGAATTCAATCAAACTTCTGATGATTGGTCGATCTCATTAAAAAGAATCGATAGTTTTGTTCTTGCGTTCTTGGAATTCAATCAAACTTCAGAAGATTGGTCCATCCCATGAAAAAGAATCGATAGTTTTGATCATGCGTTCTTGTAATTCCATAAAACTTCAGATGATTGGTAGATCCCATCAAAAAGAATCGATAGTTTTGTTCTTGCGTTCTTGGAATTCAATCAAACTTCAGAAGATTGGTCGATCCCATGACAAAGAATCGATAGTTTTGTTCTTGCGTTCTTGGAATTCAGTCTAACTTCAGAAGATTGGTCGATCCCATGACAATGAATCGTGAGTTTTGTTCTTGCGTTCTTGGAATTCAATCAAACTTCAGATGATTGGTCAATCCCATGCCAAATAATCGATAGTTTTGTTCTTGCGTACTAGGAATTCCATCAAACTTCAAATGATTGGTGGATCCCATGACAAAGAATCGATATATTTGGTCTCGCTTTCTTGGATATCCATCAAACTTCAGATGATTGGTCGATCCTATGACAAAGAATCGATGGTTTTTGACTTGCTTTCTTGGAATTCCATCAATCTTCAGTTGATTGGTCGATCCCATTACAAAGAATCGAGAGTTTTGTTCTTGCGTTCTTGGAAGTCCATCAAAATTCAGATGATTTGTCGATCCCATGAAAAAGAATCGATGGTTTTGGACTTGCTTTGTTGGAATTCTATAAATTTCAGTTGTGATTGGTTGATTCCTTGACAAAAAAATTAATAGTTTTGGTCTCGCTTTATTGAATTTCCATCAAACTTCAGTTGATTGGTCGATCTCATGACGAAGAAATGATAGAGTTGGATTAAAATTCTTGGAATTCCATCAAACTTCAGATGATTGGTCGATCCCATGACAAAGAATCGATAGTTTTGTTCTTGCGTTCTTGGAATTCCATAAAACTTCAGATGATTGGTAGATCCCATCAAAAAGAATCGATAGTTTTGTTCTTGCGTTCTTGGAATTCAATCAAACTTCAGAAGATTGGTCGATCCCATGACAATGAATCGTGAGTTTTGTTCTTGCGTTCTTGGAATTCAATCAAACTTCAGATGATTGGTCGATCCCATGCCAAATAATCGATAGTTTTGTTCTTGCGTACTAGGAATTCCATCAAACTTCAGATGATTGGTGGATCCCATGACGAAGAATTGAAGAGTTGGAGTAAAATTCTTGGAAATCCATCAAACTTCAGATGATAGGTCGATTCCAAACAAAGAATCGAGAGATTTGTTCTTGCTTTCTTGGAATTCAATCAAACTTCAGATGATTGGTCGATTCCAAACAAAGAATCGATAGTTTTGTTCTTGCGTTCTTGGAATTCCATAAAACTTCAGATGATTGGTAGATCCCATCAAAAAGAATCGATAGTTTTGTTCTTGCGTTCTTGGAATTCAATCAAACTTCAGAAGATTCGTCGATCCCATGACAATGAATCGTTAGTTTTGTTCTTGCGTTCTTGGAATTCAATCAAACTTCAGATGATTGGTCGATTCCATGACAAAGAATCGATAGTTTTGTTCATGCGTTCTTGGAATTCCATAAAACTTCAGATGATTGGTAGATCCCATGAAAAAGAATCGATAGTTTTGTTCTTGCGTTCTTGGAATTCAATCAAACTTCTGATGATTGGTCGATCTCATTAAAAAGAATCGATAGTTTTGTTCTTGCGTTCTTGGAATTCAATCAAACTTCAGAAGATTGGTCCATCCCATGACAAAGAATCGATAGTTTTGATCATGCGTTCTTGTAATTCCATAAAACTTCAGATGATTGGTAGATCCCATCAAAAAGAATCGATAGTTTTGTTCTTGCGTTCTTGGAATTCAATCAAACTTCAGAAGATTGGTCGATCCCATGACAAAGAATCGATAGTTTTGTTCTTGCGTTCTTGGAATTCAGTCTAACTTCAGAAGATTGGTCGATCCCATGACAATGAATCGTGAGTTTTGTTCTTGCGTTCTTGGAATTCAATCAAACTTCAGATGATTGGTCAATCCCATGCCAAATAATCGATAGTTTTGTTCTTGCGTACTAGGAATTCCATCAAACTTCAAATGATTGGTGGATCCCATGACAAAGAATCGATATATTTGGTCTCGCTTTCTTGGATATCCATCAAACTTCAGATGATTGGTCGATCCTATGACAAAGAATCGATGGTTTTTGACTTGCTTTCTTGGAATTCCATCAATCTTCAGTTGATTGGTCGATCCCATTACAAAGAATCGAGAGTTTTGTTCTTGCGTTCTTGGAAGTCCATCAAAATTCAGATGATTTGTCGATCCCATGAAAAAGAATCGATGGTTTTGGACTTGCTTTGTTGGAATTCTATAAATTTCAGTTGTGATTGGTTGATTCCTTGACAAAAAAATTAATAGTTTTGGTCTCGCTTTATTGAATTTCCATCAAACTTCAGTTGATTGGTCGATCTCATGACGAAGAAATGATAGAGTTGGATTAAAATTCTTGGAATTCCATCAAACTTCAGATGATTGGTCGATCCCATGACAAAGAATCGATAGTTTTGTTCTTGCGTTCTTGGAATTCCATAAAACTTCAGATGATTGGTAGATCCCATCAAAAAGAATCGATAGTTTTGTTCTTGCGTTCTTGGAATTCAATCAAACTTCAGAAGATTGGTCGATCCCATGACAATGAATCGTGAGTTTTGTTCTTGCGTTCTTGGAATTCAATCAAACTTCAGATGATTGGTCGATCCCATGCCAAATAATCGATAGTTTTGTTCTTGCGTACTAGGAATTCCATCAAACTTCAGATGATTGGTGGATCCCATGACGAAGAATTGAAGAGTTGGAGTAAAATTCTTGGAAATCCATCAAACTTCTGATGATAGGTCGATTCCAAACAAAGAATCGAGAGTTTTGTTCTTGCTTTCTTGGAATTCAATCAAACTTCAGATGATTGGTCGATTCCAAACAAAGAATCGATAGTTTTGTTCTTGCGTTCTTGGAATTCCATAAAACTTCAGATGATTGGTAGATCCCATCAAAAAGAATCGATAGTTTTGTTCTTGCGTTCTTGGAATTCAATCAAACTTCAGAAGATTCGTCGATCCCATGACAATGAATCGTTAGTTTTGTTCTTGCGTTCTTGGAATTCAATCAAACTTCAGATGATTGGTCGATTCCATGACAAAGAATCGATAGTTTTGTTCATGCGTTCTTGGAATTCCATAAAACTTCAGATGATTGGTAGATCCCATGAAAAAGAATCGATAGTTTTGTTCTTGCGTTCTTGGAATTCAATCAAACTTCAGAAGATTGGTCGATCCCATGAAAAAGAATCGATGGTTTTGTTCATGCGTTCTTGGAATTCCATCAAACTTCAGATGATTGGTCGATCCCATGACAATGAATCGTTAGTTTTGTTCTTGCGTTCTTGGAATTCAATCAAACTTCAGAAGATTGGTCCATCCCATGACAAAGAATCGATATATTTGGTCTTGCTTTCTTGGATATCCATCAAACTTCAGATGATTGGTCGATCCCATGCCAAATAATCGATAGTTTTGTTCTTGCGTACTAGGAATTCCATCAAACTTCAGATGATTGGTGGATCCCATGACGAAGAAATGATAGAGTTGGAGTAAAATTCTTGGAAATCCATCAAACTTCAGATGATTGGTCGATCCCATAACAAAGAATCGAGAGTTTTGTTCTTGCGTTCTTGGAATTCAATCAAACTTCAGATGATTGGTCGATCCCATGACAAAGAATCGATAGTTTTGATCATGCGTTCTTGTAATTCCATAAAACTTCAGATGATTGGTAGATCCCATGAAAAAGAATCGATAGTTTTGTTCTTGCGTTCTTGGAATTCAATCAAACTTCAGAAGATTGGTCGATCCCATGACAAAGAATCGATAGTTTTGTTCTTGCGTTCTTGGAATTCCATAAAACTTCAGATGATTGGTCGATCACATGAAAAAGAATCGGTAGTTTTGTTCTTGCGTTCTTGGAATTCAATCAAACTTCAGAAGATTGGTCGAACCCATGACAAAGAATCGATATATTTGGTATCGCTTTTTTGGATATCCATCAAACTTCAGATGATTGGTCGATCACATGAAAAAGAATCGGTAGTTTTGTTCTTGCGTTCTTGGAGTTCAATCAAACTTCAGAAAATTGGTCGATCCCATGACAAAGAATCGATATATTTGGTCTCGCTTTCTTGGATATCCATCAAACTTCAGATGATTGGTCGATCCCATGACAAAGAATCGATGGTTTTTGACTTACTTTCTTGGAATTCCATCAAACTTCAATTGATTGGTCGATCCCATTACAAAGAATCGAGAGTTTTGTTCTTGCGTTCTTGGAAGTCCATCAAACTTCAGATGATTGGTCGATCCCATGAAAAAGAATCGATAGTTTTGTTCTTGCGTTCATGGAATTCCATCAAACTTCAGATGATTGGTCGATCCCATGAAAAAGAATCGATGGTTTTGGACATGCTTTGTTGGATTTCTATAAATTTCAGTTGTGATTGGTTGATTCCTTGACAAAAAAATTGATAGTTTTGGTCTCGCTTTCTTGAATTTCCATCAAACTTCTAATGATTGGTCGATCACATGAAAAAGAATCGATAGTTTTGTTCTTGTGTTGTTGGAATTCAATCAAACTTCAGAAGACTGGTCGATCCCATGACAAAGAATCGATATATTTGGTCTCGCTTTCTTGGATATCCATCAATCTTCAGATGATTGGTCGATCCCATAACAAAGAATCGATAGTTTTGTTCATGCGTTCTTGGAATTCCATAAAACTTCTGATGATTGGTCGATCACATGAAAAAGAATCGATAGTTTTGTTCTTGCGTTCTTGGAATTCAATCAAACTTCAGAAGATTGGTCGGTCCCATGACAAAGAATCGATATATTTGGTCTTGCTTTCTTGGATATCCATCAAACTTCAGATGATTGATCGATCCCATGACAAAGAATCGATAGTTTTTGACTTGCTTTCTTGGAATTCCATCAAACTTCAGTTGATTGGTCGATCCCATTACAAAGAATCGAGAGTTTTAGTCTTGCGTTCTTGGAATTCCATCAAACTTCAGATGATTGGTTGATCCCATGACAAAGAATCGATATATTTGGTCTTGCTTTCTTGGATATCCATCAAACTTCAGATGATTGGTCGATCCCATGCCAAATAATCGATAGTTTTGTTCTTGCGTACTAGGAATTCCATCAAACTTCAGATGATTGGTGGATCCCATGACGAAGAAATGATAGAGTTGGAGTAAAATTCTTGGAAATCCATCAAACTTCAGATGATTGGTCGATCCCATGACAATGAATCGTGAGTTTTGTTCTTGCGTTCTTGGAATTCAATCAAACTTCAGATGATTGGTCGATCCCATGCCAAATAATCGATAGTTTTGTTCTTGCGTACTAGGAATTCCATCAAACTTCAGATGATTGGTGGATCCCATGACGAAGAATTGAAGAGTTGGAGTAAAATTCTTGGAAATCCATCAAACTTCAGATGATAGGTCGATTCCAAACAAAGAATCGAGAGTTTTGTTCTTGCTTTCTTGGAATTCAATCAAACTTCAGATGATTGGTCGATTCCAAACAAAGAATCGATAGTTTTGTTCTTGCGTTCTTGGAATTCCATAAAACTTCAGATGATTGGTAGATCCCATCAAAAAGAATCGATAGTTTTGTTCTTGCGTTCTTGGAATTCAATCAAACTTCAGAAGATTCGTCGATCCCATGACAATGAATCGTTAGTTTTGTTCTTGCGTTCTTGGAATTCAATCAAACTTCAGATGATTGGTCGATTCCATGACAAAGAATCGATAGTTTTGTTCATGCGTTCTTGGAATTCCATAAAACTTCAGATGATTGGTAGATCCCATGAAAAAGAATCGATAGTTTTGTTCTTGCGTTCTTGGAATTCAATCAAACTTCAGAAGATTGGTCGATCCCATGAAAAAGAATCGATGGTTTTGTTCATGCGTTCTTGGAATTCCATAAAACTTCTGATGATTGGACGATCTCATTAAAAAGAATCGATAGTTTTGTTCTTGCGTTCTTGGAATTCAATCAAACTTCAGAAGATTGGTCCATCCCATGACAAAGAATCGATATATTTGGTCTTGCTTTCTTGGATATCCATCAAACTTCAGATGATTGGTCGATCCCATGCCAAATAATCGATAGTTTTGTTCTTGCGTACTAGGAATTCCATCAAACTTCAGATGATTGGTGGATCCCATGACGAAGAAATGATAGAGTTTGAGTAAAATTCTTGGAAATCCATCAAACTTCAGATGATTGGTCGATCCCATAACAAAGAATCGAGAGTTTTGTTCTTGCGTTCTTGGAATTCAATCAAACTTCAGATGATTGGTCGATTCCATGACAAAGAATCGATAGTTTTGATCATGCGTTCTTGTAATTCCATAAAACTTCAGATGATTGGTAGATCCCATCAAAAAGAATCGATAGTTTTGTTCTTGCGTTCTTGGAATTCAATCAAACTTCAGAAGATTGGTCGATCCCATGACAAAAGATCGATAGTTTTGTTCTTGCGTTCTTGGAATTCCATAAAACTTCTGATGATTGGTCGATCACATGAAAAAGAATCGGTAGTTTTGTTCTTGCGTTCTTGGAATTCAATCAAACTTCAGAAGATTGGTCGAACCCATGACAAAGAATCGATATATTTGGTATCGCTTTTTTGGATATCCATCAAACTTCAGATGATTGGTCGATCACATGAAAAAGAATCGGTAGTTTTGTTCTTGCGTTCTTGGAGTTCAATCAAACTTCAGAAAATTGGTCGATCCCATGACAAAGAATCGATATATTTGGTCTCGCTTTCTTGGATATCCATCAAACTTCAGATGATTGGTCGATCCCATGACAAAGAATCGATGGTTTTTGACTTACTTTCTTGGAATTCCATCAAACTTCAATTGATTGGTCGATCCCATTACAAAGAATCGAGAGTTTTGTTCTTGCGTTCTTGGAAGTCCATCAAACTTCAGATGATTGGTCGATCCCATGAAAAAGATTCGATAGTTTTGTTCTTGCGTTCATGGAATTCCATCAAACTTCAGATGATTGGTCGATCCCATGAAAAAGAATCGATGGTTTTGGACATGCTTTGTTGGATTTCTATAAATTTCAGTTGTGATTGGTTGATTCCTTGACAAAAAAATTGATAGTTTTGGTCTCGCTTTCTTGAATTTCCATCAAACTTCTAATGATTGGTCGATCACATGAAAAAGAATCGATAGTTTTGTTCTTGTGTTGTTGGAATTCAATCAAACTTCAGAAGACTGGTCGATCCCATGACAAAGAATCGATATATTTGGTCTTGCTTTCTTGGATATCGATCAAACTTCAGATGATTGGTCGATCCCATGACAAAGAATCGATGGTTTTTGACTTGCTTTCTTGGAATTCCATCAAACTTCAGTTGATTGGTCGATCCCATTACAAAGAATCGAGAGTTTTGTTCTTGCGTTCTTGGAAGTCCATCAAACTTTAGATGATTGGTCGATCATATGAAAAAGAATCGGTAGTTTTGTTCTTGCGATCTTGGAATTTTATCAAACTTCAGAAGATTGGTCGATCCCATGACAAAGAATCGATATATTTGGTCTCGCTTTCTTGGATATCCATCAAACTTCAGATGATTGGTCGATCCCATAACAAAGAATCGATAGTTTTGTTCATGCGTTCTTGGAATTCCATAAAACTTCTGATGATTGGTCGATCACATGAAAAAGAATCGATAGTTTTGTTCTTGCGTTCTTGGAATTCAATCAAACTTCAGAAGATTGGTCGGTCCCATGACAAAGAATCGATATATTTGGTCTTGCTTTCTTGGATATCCATCAAACTTCAGATGATTGGTCGATCCCATGACAAAGAATCGATAGTTTTTGACTTGCTTTCTTGGAATTCCATCAAACTTCAGTTGATTGGTCGATCCCATTACAAAGAATCGAGAGTTTTAGTCTTGCGTTCTTGGAATTCCATCAAACTTCAGATGATTGGTTGATCCCATGACAAAGAATCGATATATTTGGTCTTGCTTTCTTGGATATCCATCAAACTTCAGATGATTGGTCGATCCCATGCCAAATAATCGATAGTTTTGTTCTTGCGTACTAGGAATTCCATCAAACTTCAGATGATTGGTGGATCCCATGACGAAGAAATGATAGAGTTGGAGTAAAATTCTTGGAAATCCATCAAACTTCAGATGATTGGTCGATCCCATGACAATGAATCGTGAGTTTTGTTCTTGCGTTCTTGGAATTCAATCAAACTTCAGATGATTGGTCGATCCCATGCCAAATAATCGATAGTTTTGTTCTTGCGTACTAGGAATTCCATCAAACTTCAGATGATTGGTGGATCCCATGACGAAGAATTGAAGAGTTGGAGTAAAATTCTTGGAAATCCATCAAACTTCAGATGATAGGTCGATTCCAAACAAAGAATCGAGAGTTTTGTTCTTGCTTTCTTGGAATTCAATCAAACTTCAGATGATTGGTCGATTCCAAACAAAGAATCGATAGTTTTGTTCTTGCGTTCTTGGAATTCCATAAAACTTCAGATGATTGGTAGATCCCATCAAAAAGAATCGATAGTTTTGTTCTTGCGTTCTTGGAATTCAATCAAACTTCAGAAGATTCGTCGATCCCATGACAATGAATCGTTAGTTTTGTTCTTGCGTTCTTGGAATTCAATCAAACTTCAGATGATTGGTCGATTCCATGACAAAGAATCGATAGTTTTGTTCATGCGTTCTTGGAATTCCATAAAACTTCAGATGATTGGTCGATCCCATGAAAAAGAATCGATAGTTTTGTTCTTGCGTTCTTGGAATTCAATCAAACTTCAGAAGATTGGTCGATCCCATGAAAAAGAATCGATGGTTTTGTTCATGCGTTCTTGGAATTCCATAAAACTTCTGATGATTGGACGATCTCATTAAAAAGAATCGATAGTTTTGTTCTTGCGTTCTTGGAATTCAATCAAACTTCAGAAGATTGGTCCATCCCATGACAAAGAATCGATATATTTGGTCTTGCTTTCTTGGATATCCATCAAACTTCAGATGATTGGTCGATCCCATGCCAAATAATCGATAGTTTTGTTCTTGCGTACTAGGAATTCCATCAAACTTCAGATGATTGGTGGATCCCATGACGAAGAAATGATAGAGTTGGAGTAAAATTCTTGGAAATCCATCAAACTTCAGATGATTGGTCGATCCCATAACAAAGAATCGAGAGTTTTGTTCTTGCGTTCTTGGAATTCAATCAAACTTCAGATGATTGGTCGATTCCATGACAAAGAATCGATAGTTTTGATCATGCGTTCTTGTAATTCCATAAAACTTCAGATGATTGGTAGATCCCATCAAAAAGAATCGATAGTTTTGTTCTTGCGTTCTTGGAATTCAATCAAACTTCAGAAGATTGGTCGATCCCATGACAAAGAATCGATAGTTTTGTTCTTGCGTTCTTGGAATTCCATAAAACTTCTGATGATTGGTCGATCACATGAAAAAGAATCGGTAGTTTTGTTCTTGCGTTCTTGGAATTCAATCAAACTTCAGAAGATTGGTCGAACCCATGACAAAGAATCGATATATTTGGTATCGCTTTTTTGGATATCCATCAAACTTCAGATGATTGGTCGATCACATGAAAAAGAATCGGTAGTTTTGTTCTTGCGTTCTTGGAGTTCAATCAAACTTCAGAAAATTGGTCGATCCCATGACAAAGAATCGATATATTTGGTCTCGCTTTCTTGGATATCCATCAAACTTCAGATGATTGGTCGATCCCATGACAAAGAATCGATGGTTTTTGACTTACTTTCTTGGAATTCCATCAAACTTCAATTGATTGGTCGATCCCATTACAAAGAATCGAGAGTTTTGTTCTTGCGTTCTTGGAAGTCCATCAAACTTCAGATGATTGGTCGATCCCATGAAAAAGATTCGATAGTTTTGTTCTTGCGTTCATGGAATTCCATCAAACTTCAGATGATTGGTCGATCCCATGAAAAAGAATCGATGGTTTTGGACATGCTTTGTTGGATTTCTATAAATTTCAGTTGTGATTGGTTGATTCCTTGACAAAAAAATTGATAGTTTTGGTCTCGCTTTCTTGAATTTCCATCAAACTTCTAATGATTGGTCGATCACATGAAAAAGAATCGATAGTTTTGTTCTTGTGTTGTTGGAATTCAATCAAACTTCAGAAGACTGGTCGATCCCATGACAAAGAATCGATATATTTGGTCTTGCTTTCTTGGATATCGATCAAACTTCAGATGATTGGTCGATCCCATGACAAAGAATCGATGGTTTTTGACTTGCTTTCTTGGAATTCCATCAAACTTCAGTTGATTGGTCGATCCCATTACAAAGAATCGAGAGTTTTGTTCTTGCGTTCTTGGAAGTCCATCAAACTTTAGATGATTGGTCGATCACATGAAAAAGAATCGGTAGTTTTGTTCTTGCGATCTTGGAATTCTATCAAACTTCAGAAGATTGGTCGATCCCATGACAAAGAATCGATATATTTGGTCTCGCTTTCTTGGATATCCATCAAACTTCAGATGATTGGTCGATCCCATGACAAAGAATCGATAGTTTTGTTCATGCGTTCTTGGAATTCCATAAAACTTCTGATGATTGGTCGATCACATGAAAAAGAATCGATAGTTTTGTTCTTGCGTTCTTGGAATTCAATCAAACTTCAGAAGATTGGTCGGTCCCATGACAAAGAATCGATATATTTGGTCTTGCTTTCTTGGATATCCATCAAACTTCAGATGATTGATCGATCCCATGACAAAGAATCGATAGTTTTTGACTTGCTTTCTTGGAATTCCATCAAACTTCAGTTGATTGGTCGATCCCATTACAAAGAATCGAGAGTTTTAGTCTTGCGTTCTTGGAATTCCATCAAACTTCAGATGATTGGTTGATCCCATGACAAAGAATCGATATATTTGGTCTTGCTTTCTTGGATATCCATCAAACTTCAGATGATTGGTCGATCCCATGCCAAATAATCGATAGTTTTGTTCTTGCGTACTAGGAATTCCATCAAACTTCAGATGATTGGTGGATCCCATGACGAAGAAATGATAGAGTTGGAGTAAAATTCTTGGAAATCCATCAAACTTCAGATGATTGGTCGATCCCATAACAAAGAATCGAGAGTTTTGTTCTTGCGTTCTTGGAATTCAATCAAACTTCAGATGATTGGTCGATTCCATGACAAAGAATCGATAGTTTTGATCATGCGTTCTTGTAATTCCATAAAACTTCAGATGATTGGTAGATCCCATGAAAAAGAATCGATAGTTTTGTTCTTGCGTTCTTGGAATTCAATCAAACTTCAGAAGATTGGTCGATCCCATGACAAAGAATCGATAGTTTTGTTCTTGCGTTCTTGGAATTCCATTAAACTTCTGATGATTGGTCGATCACATGAAAAAGAATCGGTAGTTTTGTTCTTGCGTTCTTGGAATTCAATCAAACTTCAGAAGATTGGTCGAACCCATGACAAAGAATCGATATATTTGGTATCGCTTTTTTGGATATCCATCAAACTTCAGATGATTGGTCGATCACATGAAAAAGAATCGGTAGTTTTGTTCTTGCGTTCTTGGAGTTCAATCAAACTTCAGAAAATTGGTCGATCCCATGACATAGAATCGATATATTTGGTCTCGCTTACTTGGATATCCATCAAACTTCAGATGATTGGTCGATCCCATGACAAAGAATCGATGGTTTTTGACTTACTTTCTTGGAATTCCATCAAACTTCAATTGATTGGTCGATCCCATTACAAAGAATCGAGAGTTTTGTTCTTGCGTTCTTGGAAGTCCATCAAACTTCAGATGATTGGTCGATCCCATGAAAAAGAATCGATAGTTTTGTTCTTGCGTTCATGGAATTCCATCAAACTTCAGATGATTGGTCGATCCCATGAAAAAGAATCGATGGTTTTGGATATGCTTTGTTGGATTTCTATAAATTTCAGTTGTGATTGGTTGATTCCTTGACAAAAAAATTGATAGTTTTGGTCTCGCTTTCTTGAATTTCCATCAAACTTCTAATGATTGGTCGATCACATGAAAAAGAATCGATAGTTTTGTTCTTGTGTTGTTGGAATTCAATCAAACTTCAGAAGACTGGTCGATCCCATGACAAAGAATCGATATATTTGGTCTTGCTTTTTTGGATATCGATCAAACTTCAGATGATTGGTCGATCCCATGACAAAGAATCGATGGTTTTTGACTTGCTTTCTTGGAATTCCATCAAACTTCAGTTGATTGGTCGATCCCATTACAAAGAATCGAGAGTTTTGTTCTTGCGTTCTTGGAAGTCCATCAAACTTTAGATGATTGGTCGATCATATGAAAAAGAATCGGTAGTTTTGTTCTTGCGATCTTGGAATTTTATCAAACTTCAGAAGATTGGTCGATCCCATGACAAAGAATCGATATATTTGGTCTCGCTTTCTTGGATATCCATCAATCTTCAGATGATTGGTCGATCCCATAACAAAGAATCGATAGTTTTGTTCATGCGTTCTTGGAATTCCATAAAACTTCTGATGATTGGTCGATCACATGAAAAAGAATCGATAGTTTTGTTCTTGCGTTCTTGGAATTCAATCAAACTTCAGAAGATTGGTCGGTCCCATGACAAAGAATCGATATATTTGGTCTTGCTTTCTTGGATATCCATCAAACTTCAGATGATTGATCGATCCCATGACAAAGAATCGATAGTTTTTGACTTGCTTTCTTGGAATTCCATCAAACTTCAGTTGATTGGTCGATCCCATTACAAAGAATCGAGAGTTTTAGTCTTGCGTTCTTGGAATTCCATCAAATTTCAGATGATTGGTCGATCCCATGACAAAGAATCGATATATTTGGTCTTGCTTTCTTGGATATCCATCAAACTTCAGATGATTGGTCGATCCCATGCCAAATAATCGATAGTTTTGTTCTTGCGTACTAGGAATTCCATCAAACTTCAGATGATTGGTGGATCCCATGACGAAGAAATGATAGAGTTGGAGTAAAATTCTTGGAAATCCATCAAACTTCAGATGATTGGTCGATCCCATAACAAAGAATCGAGAGTTTTGTTCTTGCGTTCTTGGAATTCAATCAAACTTCAGATGATTGGTCGATTCCATGACAAAGAATCGATAGTTTTGATCATGCGTTCTTGTAATTCCATAAAACTTCAGATGATTGGTAGATCCCATCAAAAAGAATCGATAGTTTTGTTCTTGCGTTCTTGGAATTCAATCAAACTTCAGAAGATTGGTCGATCCCATGACAAAGAATCGATAGTTTTGTTCTTGCGTTCTTGGAATTCCATAAAACTTCTGATGATTGGTCGATCACATGAAAAAGAATCGGTAGTTTTGTTCTTGCGTTCTTGGAATTCAATCAAACTTCAGAAGATTGGTCGAACCCATGACAAAGAATCGATATATTTGGTCTCGCTTACTTGGATATCAATCAAACTTCAGATGATTGGTCGATCCCATGACAAAGAATCGATGGTTTTTGACTTACTTTCTTGGAATTCCATCAAACTTCAATTGATTGGTCGATCCCATTACAAAGAATCGAGAGTTTTGTTCTTGCGTTCTTGGAAGTCCATCAAACTTCAGATGATTGGTCGATCCCATGAAAAAGAATCGATAGTTTTGTTCTTGCGTTCATGGAATTCCATCAAACTTCAGATGATTGGTCGATCCCATGAAAAAGAATCGATGGTTTTGGACATGCTTTGTTGGATTTCTATAAATTTCAGTTGTGATTGGTTGATTCCTTGACAAAAAAATTGATAGTTTTGGTCTCGCTTTCTTGAATTTCCATCAAACTTCTAATGATTGGTCGATCACATGAAAAAGAATCGATAGTTTTGTTCTTGTGTTGTTGGAATTCAATCAAACTTCAGAAGACTGGTCGATCCCATGACAAAGAATCGATATATTTGGTCTTGCTTTCTTGGATATCGATCAAACTTCAGATGATTGGTCGATCCCATGACAAAGAATCGATGGTTTTTGACTTGCTTTCTTGGAATTCCATCAAACTTCAGTTGATTGGTCGATCCCATTACAAAGAATCGAGAGTTTTGTTCTTGCGTTCTTGGAAGTCCATCAAACTTTAGATGATTGGTCGATCATATGAAAAAGAATCGGTAGTTTTGTTCTTGCGATCTTGGAATTCAATCAAACTTCAGAAGATTGGTCGATCCCATGACAAAGAATCGATATATTTGGTCTCGCTTTCTTGGATATCCATCAATCTTCAGATGATTGGTCGATCCCATAACAAAGAATCGATAGTTTTGTTCATGCGTTCTTGGAATTCCATAAAACTTCTGATGATTGGTCGATCACATGAAAAAGAATCGATAGTTTTGTTCTTGCGTTCTTGGAATTCAATCAAACTTCAGAAGATTGGTCGATCCCATGACAAAGAATCGATATATTTGGTCTTGCTTTCTTGGATATCCATCAAACTTCAGATGATTGATCGATCCCATGACAAAGAATCGATAGTTTTTGACTTGCTTTCTTGCAATTCCATCAAACTTCAGTTGATTGGTCGATCCCATTACAAAGAATCGAGAGTTTTAGTCTTGCGTTCTTGGAATTCCATCAAACTTCAGATGATTGGTCGATCCCATGACAAAGAATCGATGGTTTTGGACTTGCTTTGTTGGAATTCTATAAATTTCAGTTGTGATTGGTTGATTCCCTGACAAAAAAATCGATAGTTTTGGTCTTGCTTTCTTGAAATTCCATCAAACTTCAGATGATTGGTGGATCCCATGACGAAGAAATGATAGAGTTGGAGTAAAATTCTTGGAAATCCATCAAACTTCAGATGATTGGTCGATTCCATGACAAAGAATCGATAGTTTTGTTCATTCGTTCTTGTAATTCCATAAACTTCAGATGATTGGTAGATCCCATCAAAAAGAATCGATAGTTTTGTTCTTGCGTTCTTGGAATTCAATCAAACTTCTGATGATTGGTCGATCGCATGAAAAAGAATCGGTAGTTTTGTTCTTGCGTTCTTGGAATTCAATCAAACTTCAGAAGATTGGTCGAACCCATGACAAAGAATCGATATATTTGGTATCGCTTTTTTGGATATCCATCAAACTTCAGATGATTGGTCGATCACATGAAAAAGAATCGGTAGTTTTGTTCTTGCGTTCTTGGAGTTCAATCAAACTTCAGAAAATTGGTCGATCCCATGACAAAGAATCGATATATTTGGTCTCGCTTTCTTGGATATCCATCAAACTTCAGATGATTGGTCGATCCCATGACAAAGAATCGATGGTTTTTGACTTGCTTTCTTGGAATTCCATTAACTTCAATTGATTGGTCGATCCCATTACAAAGAATCCAGAGTTTTGTTCTTGCGTTCTTGGAAGTCCATCAAACTTCAGATGATTGGTCGATCCCATGAAAAAGAATCGATAGTTTTGTTGTTGCGTTCATGGAATTCCATCAAACTTCAGATGATTGGTCGATCCCATGACAAAGAATCGATGGTTTTGGACTTGCTTTGTTGGAATTCTATAAATTTCAGTTGTGATTGGTTGATTCCTTGACAAAAAAATTGATAGTTTTGGTCTCGCTTTCTTGAATTTCCATCAAACTTCTAATGATTGGTCGATCACATGAAAAAGAATCGATAGTTTTGTTCTTGTGTTGTTGGAATTCAATCAAACTTCAGAAGACTGGTCGATCCCATGACAAAGAATCGATATATTTGGTCTTGCTTTCTTGGATATCGATCAAACTTCAGATGATTGGTCGATCCCATGACAAAGAATCGATGGTTTTTGACTTGCTTTCTTGGAATTCCATCAAACTTCAGTTGATTGGTCGATCCCATTACAAAGAATCGAGAGTTTTGTTCTTGCGTTCTTGGAAGTCCATCAAACTTTAGATGATTGGTCGATCATATGAAAAAGAATCGGTAGTTTTGTTCTTGCGATCTTGGAATTCAATCAAACTTCAGAAGATTGGTCGATCCCATGACAAAGAATCGATATATTTGGTCTCGCTTTCTTGGATATCCATCAATCTTCAGATGATTGGTCGATCCCATAACAAAGAATCGATAGTTTTGTTCATGCGTTCTTGGAATTCCATAAAACTTCTGATGATTGGTCGATCACATGAAAAAGAATCGATAGTTTTGTTCTTGCGTTCTTGGAATTCAATCAAACTTCAGAAGATTGGTCGATCCCATGACAAAGAATCGATATATTTGGTCTTGCTTTCTTGGATATCCATCAAACTTCAGATGATTGGTCGATCACATTAAAAAGAATCGGTAGTTTTGTTCTTGCGTTCTTGGAATTCAATCAAACTTCAGATGATTGGTCGATCCCATAAAAAAGAATCAATTGAGTTGGATTAAAATTCTTGGAATTCCATCAAACTTCAGATGATTGGTCGATCCCATAACAAAGAATCGATAGTTTTGTTCATGCGTTCTTTGAATTCAATCAAACTTCAAAAGATTAGTCGATCCCATGAAAAAGAATCGATAGTTTTGTTCTTGCGTTCTTGGAAGTCCATCAAACTTCAGATGATTGGTCTATTCCATGACAACGAATCGATAGTTTTGGTCTTGCTTTCTTGGAATTCCATCAAATTTCAGATGATTGGTCGATCCCAAGAAAAAGAATCGATAGTTTTGGTCTTGCTTTCTTGGAATTCCATCAAACTTCAAATGATTGGTCGATCCCATGCCAAATAATCGATAGTTTTCTTCTTGCGTACTAGGAATTCCATCAAACTTCAGATGATTGGTGGATCCCATGACGAAGAAATGATATAGTTGGAGTAAAATTCTTGGAAATCCATCAAACTTCAGATGATTGGTCGATTCCATGACAAAGAATCGATAGTTTTGTTCATGCGTTCTTGTAATTCCATAAACTTCAGATGATTGGTAGATCCCATCAAAAAGAATCGATAGTTTTGTTCTTGCGTTCTTGGAATTCAATCAAACTTCAGATGATTGGTCGATTCCATGACAAAGAATCGATAGTTTTGTTCATGCGTTCTTGGAATTCCATAAAACTTCAGAAGATTGGTCGATCCCATGATAAAGAATCGATAGTTTTGTTCTTGCGTTCTTGGAATTCAATCAAACTTCAGAAGATTGGTCGAACCCATGACAATGAATCGATATATTTGGTCTCGCTTTTTTGGATATCCATCAAACTTCAGATGATTGGTCGATCCCATGACAAAGAATCGATGGTTTTTGACTTGCTTTCTTGGAATTCCATTAAACTTCAGTTGATTGGTCGATCCCATTACAAAGAATCGAGAGTTTTGTTCTTGCGTTTTTGGAAGTCCATCAAACTTCAGATGATTGGTCGATCACATTAAAAAGAATCGATAGTTTTGTTCTTGCGTTCTTGGAATTCAATCAAACTTCAGAAGATTGGTCGATCCCATGACAAAGAATCGATATATTTGGTCTTGCTTTCTTGGATATCCATCAAACTTCAGATGATTGATCGATCCCATGACAAAGAATCGATGGTTTTTGACTTGCTTTCTTGGAATTCCATCAAACTTCAGATGATTGGTCGATCCCATGAAAAAGAATCGATAGTTTTGTTCTTGCGTTCTTGGAATTCCATCAAACTTCAGATGATTGGTCGATCCCATGACAAAGAATCGATAGTTTTGGTCTTGCTTACTTGGAATTCCATCAAACTTCAGTTGATTGGTGGATCCCATGACGAAGAAATGATAGAGTTGGATTTAAATTCTTGGAATTCCATCAAACTTCAGATGATTGGTCGATCTCATAAAAAAGAATTGATAGTATTGGTCTTGCTTTCTTGGAATTCCATCAAACTTCAGATGATTGGTTGATCCCATGCCAAATAATCGATAGTTTTCTTCTTGCGTACTAGGAATTCCATCAAACTTCAGATGATTGATGGATCCCATGACGAAGAAATGATAGAGTTGGAGTAAAATTCTTTGAAATCCATCAAACTTCAGATGATTGGTCGATCCCATAACAAAGAATCGAGAGTTTTGTTCTTGCGTTCTTGGAATTCAATCAAACTTCAGATGATTGGTCGATTCCATGACAAAGAATCGATAGTTTAGTTCATGCGTTCTTGGAATTCCATAAAACTTCTGATGATTGGTCGATCACATGAAAAAGAATCGGTAGTTTTGTTCTTGCGTTCTTGGAGTTCATTCAAACTTCAGAAAATTGGTCGATCCCATGACAAAGAATCGATATATTTGGTCTCGCTTTCTTGGATATCCATCAAACTTCAGATGATTGGTCGATCCCATGACAAAGAATCGATGGTTTTTGACTTGCTTTCTTGGAATTCCATCAAACTTCAGTTGATTGGTCGATCCCATTACAAAGAATCGAGAGTTTTGTTCTTGCGTTCTTGGAAGTCCATCAAACTTCAGATGATTGGTCGATCCCATGAAAAAGAATCGATAGTTTTGTTCTTGCGTTCTTGGAATTCCATCAAACTTCAGATGATTGGTCGATCCCATGACAAAGAATCGATGGTTTTGGACTTGCTTTGTTGGAATGCTATAAATTTCAGTTGTGATTGGTTGATTCCTTGACAAAAAAATTGATAGTTTTGGTCTCGCTTTCTTGAATTTCCATCAAACTTCTAATGATTGGTCGATCACATGAAAAAGAATCGATAGTTTTGTTCTTGTGTTGTTGGAATTCAATCAAACTTCAGAAGACTGGTCGATCCCATGACAAAGAATCGATATATTTGGTCTTGCTTTCTTGGATATCGATCAAACTTCAGATGATTGGTCGATCCCATGACAAAGAATCGATGGTTTTTGACTTGCTTTCTTGGAATTCCATCAAACTTCAGTTGATTGGTCGATCCCATTACAAAGAATCGAGAGTTTTGTTCTTGCGTTCTTGGAAGTCCATCAAACTTTAGATGATTGGTCGATCATATGAAAAAGAATCGGTAGTTTTGTTCTTGCGATCTTGGAATTCAATCAAACTTCAGAAGATTGGTCGATCCCATGACAAAGAATCGATATATTTGGTCTCGCTTTCTTGGATATCCATCAATCTTCAGATGATTGGTCGATCCCATAACAAAGAATCGATAGTTTTGTTCATGCGTTCTTGGAATTCCATAAAACTTCTGATGATTGGTCGATCACATGAAAAAGAATCGATAGTTTTGTTCTTGCGTTCTTGGAATTCAATCAAACTTCAGAAGATTGGTCGATCCCATGACAAAGAATCGATAGTTTTGTTCATGCGTTCTTGGAATTCCATACAACTTCTGATGATTGGTCGATCACATTAAAAAGAATCGGTAGTTTTGTTCTTGCGTTCTTGGAATTCAATCAAACTTCAGAAGATTTGTCGATCCCATGACGAAGAAATGATAGGGTTGGAGTAAAATTCTTGGAAATCCATCAAACTTCAGATGATTGGTCGATCTCATAAAAAAGAATCAATTGAGTTGGATTAAAATTCTTGGAATTCCATCAAACTTCAGATGATTGGTCGATCCCATAACAAAGAATCGATAGTTTTGTTCATGCGTTCTTTGAATTCAATCAAACTTCAGATGATTGGTCGATCCCATGAAAAAGAATCGATAGTTTTGTTCTTGCGTTCTTGGAAGTCCATCAAACTTCAGATGATTGGTCGATTCCATGACAAAGAATCGATAGTTTTGTTCATGCGTTCTTGGAATTCCATAAAACTTCAGATGATTGGTAGATCCCATGAAAAAGAATCGATAGTTTTGTTCTTGCGTTCTTGGAATTCAATCAAACTTCAGAAGATTGGTCGATCCCATGACAAAGAATCGATAGTTTTGTTCTTGCGTTCTTGGAATTCAATCAAACTTCAGAAGATTGGTCGAACCCATGACAATGAATCGATATATTTGGTCTCGCTTTTTTGGATAACCATCAAACTTCAGATGATTGGTCGATCCCATGACAAAGAATCGATGGTTTTTGACTTGCTTTCTTGGAATTCCATTAAACTTCAGTTGATTGGTCGATCCCAATACAAAGAATCGAGAGTTTTGTTCTTGCGTTTTTGGAAGTCCATCAAACTTCAGATGATTGGTCGATCACATTAAAAAGAATCGATAGTTTTGTTCTTGCGTTCTTGGAATTCAATCAAACTTCAGAAGATTGGTCGATCCCATGACAAAGAATCGATATATTTGGTCTTGCTTTCTTGGATATCCATCAAACTTCAGAAGATTGGTCGATCCCATGACAATGAATCGTGAGTTTTGTTCTTGCGTTCTTGGAATTCAATCAAACTTCAGATGATTGGTCGATCCCATGCCAAATAATCGATAGTTTTGTTCTTGCGTACTAGGAATTCCATCAAACTTCAGATGATTGGTGGATCCCATGACGAAGAAATGATAGAGTTGGAGTAAAATTCTTGGAAATCCATCAAACTTCAGATGATTGGTCGATCCCATAACAAAGAATCGAGAGTTTTGTTCTTGCGTTCTTGGAATTCAATCAAACTTTAGATGATTGGTCGATTCCATGACAAAGAATCGATAGTTTTGTTCATGCGTTCTTGTAATTCCATAAAACTTCAGATGATTGGTAGATCCCATGACAAAGAATCGATAGTTTTGTTCTTGCGTTCTTGGAATTCAGTCAAACTTCAGAAGATTGGTTGATCCCATGACAAAGAATCGATAGTTTTGTTCATGCGTTCTTGGAATTCCATAAAACTTCTAATGATTGGTCGATCACATGAAAAAGAATCGATAGTTTTGTTCTTGTGTTCTTGGAATTCAATCAAACTTCAGAAGATTGGTCGATCCCATCTCAAAGAATCGATATATTTGGTCTTGCTTTCTTGGATATCCATCAAACTTCAGATGATTGGTTGATCCCATGACAAAGAATCGATGGTTTTTGACTTGCTTTCTTGGAATTCCATCAAACTTCAGTTGATTGGTCGATCCCACTACAAAGAATCGAGAGTTTTGTTCTTGCGTTCTTGGAAGTCCATCAAACTTTAGATGATTGGTCGATCCCATCTCAAAGAATCGATATATTTGGTCTTGCTTTCTTGGATATCCATCAAACTTCAGATGATTGGTCGATCCCATGACAAAGAATCGATGGTTTTTGACTTGCTTTCTTGGAATTCCATCAAACTTTAGATGATTGGTCGATCATATGAAAAAGAATCGGTAGTTTTGTTCTTGCGATCTTGGAATTCAATCAAACTTCAGAAGATTGGTCGATCCCATGACAAAGAATCGATATATTTGGTCTCGCTTTCTTGGATATCCATCAATCTTCAGATGATTGGTCGATCCCATAACAAAGAATCGATAGTTTTGTTCATGCGTTCTTGGAATTCCATAAAACTTCTGATGATTGGTCGATCACATGAAAAAGAATCGATAGTTTTGTTCTTGCGTTCTTCGAATTCAATCAAACTTCAGAAGATTGGTCGATCCCATGACAAAGAATCGATAGTTTTGTTCATGCGTTCTTGGAATTCCATACAACTTCTGATGATTGGTCGATCACATTAAAAAGAATCGGTAGTTTTGTTCTTGCGTTCTTGGAATTCAATCAAACTTCAGAAGATTTGTCGATCCCATGACGAAGAAATGATAGAGTTGGAGTAAAATTCTTGGAAATCCATCAAACTTCAGATGATTGGTCGATCCCATAAAAAAGAATCAATTGAGTTGGATTAAAATTCTTGGAATTCCATCAAACTTCAGATGATTGGTCGATCCCATAACAAAGAATCGATAGTTTTGTTCATGCGTTCTTTGAATTCAATCAAACTTCAGATGATTGGTCGATCCCATGAAAAAGAATCGATAGTTTTGTTCTTGCGTTCTTGGAAGTCCATCAAACTTCAGATGATTGGTCGATTCCATGACAAAGAATCGATAGTTTTGTTCATGCGTTCTTGGAATTCCATAAAACTTCAGATGATTGGTAGATCCCATGAAAAAGAATCGAGAGTTTTGTTCTTGCGTTTTTGGAAGTCCATCAAACTTCAGATGATTGGTCGATCACATTAAAAAGAATCGATAGTTTTGTTCTTGCGTTCTTGGAATTCAATCAAACTTCAGAAGATTGGTCGATCCCATGACAAAGAATCGATATATTTGGTCTTGCTTTCTTGGATATCCATCAAACTTCAGAAGATTGGTCGATCCCATGACAATGAATCGTGAGTTTTGTTCTTGCGTTCTTGGAATTCAATCAAACTTCAGATGATTGGTCGATCCCATGCCAAATAATCGATAGTTTTGTTCTTGCGTACTAGAAATTCCATCAAACTTCAGATGATTGGTGGATCCCATGACGAAGAAATGATAGAGTTGGAGTAAAATTCTTGGAAATCCATCAAACTTCAGATGATTGGTCGATCCCATAACAAAGAATCGAGAGTTTTGTTCTTGCGTTCTTGGAATTCAATCAAACTTTAGATGATTGGTCGATTCCATGACAAAGAATCGATAGTTTTGTTCATGCGTTCTTGTAATTTCATAAAACTTCAGATGATTGGTAGATCCCATGACAAAGAATCGATAGTTTTGTTCTTGCGTTCTTGGAATTCAGTCAAACTTCAGAAGATTGGTCGATCCCATGACAAAGAATCGATAGTTTTGTTCATGCGTTCTTGGAATTCCATAAAACTTCTAATGATTGGTCGATCACATGAAAAAGAATCGATAGTTTTGTTCTTGTGTTCTTGGAATTCAATCAAACTTCAGAAGATTGGTTGATCCCATGACAAAGAATCGATAGTTTTGTTCATGCGTTCTTGGAATTCCATAAAACTTCTAATGATTGGTCGATCACATGAAAAAGAATCGATAGTTTTGTTCTTGTGTTCTTGGAATTCAGTCAAACTTCAGAAGATTGGTTGATCCCATGACAAAGAATCGATAGTTTTGTTCATGCGTTCTTGGAATTCCATAAAACTTCTAATGATTGGTAGATCCCATGACAAAGAATCGATAGTTTTGTTCTTGCGTTCTTGGAATTCAGTCAAACTTCAGAAGATTGGTCGATCCCATGACAAAGAATCGATAGTTTTGTTCATGCGTTCTTGGAATTCCATAAAACTTCTAATGATTGGTAGATCCCATGACAAAGAATCGATAGTTTTGTTCTTGCGTTCTTGGAATTCAGTCAAACTTCAGAAGATTGGTTGATCCCATGACAAAGAATCGATAGTTTTGTTCATGCGTTCTTGGAATTCCATAAAACTTCTAATGATTGGTCGATCACATGAAAAAGAATCGATAGTTTTGTTCTTGTGTTCTTGGAATTCAATCAAACTTCAGAAGATTGGTCGATCCCATCTCAAAGAATCGATATATTTGGTCTTGCTTTCTTGGATATCCATCAAACTTCAGATGATTGGTTGATCCCATGACAAAGAATCGATGGTTTTTGACTTGCTTTCTTGGAATTCCATCAAACTTCAGTTGATTGGTCGATCCCACTACAAAGAATCGAGAGTTTTGTTCTTGCGTTCTTGGAAGTCCATCAAACTTTAGATGATTGGTCGATCCCATCTCAAAGAATCGATATATTTGGTCTTGCTTTCTTGGATATCCATCAAACTTCAGATGATTGGTCGATCCCATGACAAAGAATCGATGGTTTTTGACTTGCTTTCTTGGAATTCCATCAAACTTTAGATGATTGGTCGATCATATGAAAAAGAATCGGTAGTTTTGTTCTTGCGATCTTGGAATTCAATCAAACTTCAGAAGATTGGTCGATCCCATGACAAAGAATCGATATATTTGGTCTCGCTTTCTTGGATATCCATCAATCTTCAGATGATTGGTCGATCCCATAACAAAGAATCGATAGTTTTGTTCATGCGTTCTTGGAATTCCATAAAACTTCTGATGATTGGTCGATCACATGAAAAAGAATCGATAGTTTTGTTCTTGCGTTCTTCGAATTCAATCAAACTTCAGAAGATTGGTCGATCCCATGACAAAGAATCGATAGTTTTGTTCATGCGTTCTTGGAATTCCATACAACTTCTGATGATTGGTCGATCACATTAAAAAGAATCGGTAGTTTTGTTCTTGCGTTCTTGGAATTCAATCAAACTTCAGAAGATTTGTCGATCCCATGACGAAGAAATGATAGAGTTGGAGTAAAATTCTTGGAAATCCATCAAACTTCAGATGATTGGTCGATCCCATAAAAAAGAATCAATTGAGTTGGATTAAAATTCTTGGAATTCCATCAAACTTCAGATGATTGGTCGATCCCATAACAAAGAATCGATAGTTTTGTTCATGCGTTCTTTGAATTCAATCAAACTTCAGATGATTGGTCGATCCCATGAAAAAGAATCGATAGTTTTGTTCTTGCGTTCTTGGAAGTCCATCAAACTTCAGATGATTGGTCGATTCCATGACAAAGAATCGATAGTTTTGTTCATGCGTTCTTGGAATTCCATAAAACTTCAGATGATTGGTAGATCCCATGAAAAAGAATCGAGAGTTTTGTTCTTGCGTTTTTGGAAGTCCATCAAACTTCAGATGATTGGTCGATCACATTAAAAAGAATCGATAGTTTTGTTCTTGCGTTCTTGGAATTCAATCAAACTTCAGAAGATTGGTCGATCCCATGACAAAGAATCGATATATTTGGTCTTGCTTTCTTGGATATCCATCAAACTTCAGAAGATTGGTCGATCCCATGACAATGAATCGTGAGTTTTGTTCTTGCGTTCTTGGAATTCAATCAAACTTCAGATGATTGGTCGATCCCATGCCAAATAATCGATAGTTTTGTTCTTGCGTACTAGAAATTCCATCAAACTTCAGATGATTGGTGGATCCCATGACGAAGAAATGATAGAGTTGGAGTAAAATTCTTGGAAATCCATCAAACTTCAGATGATTGGTCGATCCCATAACAAAGAATCGAGAGTTTTGTTCTTGCGTTCTTGGAATTCAATCAAACTTTAGATGATTGGTCGATTCCATGACAAAGAATCGATAGTTTTGTTCATGCGTTCTTGTAATTTCATAAAACTTCAGATGATTGGTAGATCCCATGACAAAGAATCGATAGTTTTGTTCTTGCGTTCTTGGAATTCAGTCAAACTTCAGAAGATTGGTCGATCCCATGACAAAGAATCGATAGTTTTGTTCATGCGTTCTTGGAATTCCATAAAACTTCTAATGATTGGTCGATCACATGAAAAAGAATCGATAGTTTTGTTCTTGTGTTCTTGGAATTCAATCAAACTTCAGAAGATTGGTCGATCCCATCTCAAAGAATCGATATATTTGGTCTTGCTTTCTTGGATATCCATCAAACTTCAGATGATTGGTTGATCCCATGACAAAGAATCGATGGTTTTTTACTTGCTTTCTTGGAATTCCATCAAACTTCAGTTGATTGGTCGATCCCACTACAAAGAATCGAGAGTTTTGTTCTTGCGTTCTTGGAAGTCCATCAAACTTTAGATGATTGGTCGATCCCATCTCAAAGAATCGATATATTTGGTCTTGCTTTCTTGGATATCCATCAAACTTCAGATGATTGGTCGATCCCATGACAAAGAATCGATGGTTTTTGACTTGCTTTCTTGGAATTCCATCAAACTTTAGATGATTGGTCGATCATATGAAAAAGAATCGGTAGTTTTGTTCTTGCGATCTTGGAATTCAATCAAACTTCAGAAGATTGGTCGATCCCATGACAAAGAATCGATATATTTGGTCTCGCTTTCTTGGATATCCATCAATCTTCAGATGATTGGTCGATCCCATAACAAAGAATCGATAGTTTTGTTCATGCGTTCTTGGAATTCCATAAAACTTCTGATGATTGGTCGATCACATGAAAAAGAATCGATAGTTTTGTTCTTGCGTTCTTGGATTTCCATCAAACTTCAGAAGATTGGTCGATCCCATGACAAAGAATCGATAGTTTTGTTCATGCGTTCTTGGAATTCCATACAACTTCTGATGATTGGTCGATCACATTAAAAAGAATCGGTAGTTTTGTTCTTGCGTTCTTGGAATTCAATCAAACTTCAGAAGATTTGTCGATCCCATGACGAAGAAATGATAGAGTTGGAGTAAAATTCTTGGAAATCCATCAAACTTCAGATGATTGGTCGATCCCATAAAAAAGAATCAATTGAGTTGGATTAAAATTCTTGGAATTCCATCAAACTTCAGATGATTGGTCGATCCCATAACAAAGAATCGATAGTTTTGTTCATGCGTTCTTTGAATTCAATCAAACTTCAGATGATTGGTCGATCCCATGAAAAAGAATCGATAGTTTTGTTCATGCGTTCTTGGAAGTCCATCAAACTTCAGATGATTGGTCGATTCCATGACAAAGAATCGATAGTTTTGTTCATGCGTTCTTGGAATTCCATAAAACTTCAGATGATTGGTAGATCCCATGAAAAAGAATCGATAGTTTTGTTCTTGCGTTCTTGGAATTCAATCAAACTTCAGAAGATTGGTCGATCCCATGACAAAGAATCGATAGTTTTGTTCTTGCGTTCTTGGAATTCAATCAAACTTCAGAAGATTGGTCGAACCCATGACAATGAATCGATATATTTGGTCTCGCTTTTTTGGATATCCATCAAACATCAGATGATTGGTCGATCCCATGACAAAGAATCGATGGTTTTTGACTTGCTTTCTTGGAATTCCATTAAACTTCAGTTGATTGGTCGATCCCATTACAAAGAATCGAGAGTTTTGTTCTTGCGTTTTTGGAAGTCCATCAAACTTCAGATGATTGGTCGATCACATTAAAAAGAATCGATAGTTTTGTTCTTGCGTTCTTGGAATTCAATCAAACTTCAGAAGATTGGTCGATCCCATGACAAAGAATCGATATATTTGGTCTTGCTTTCTTGGATATCCATCAAACTTCAGAAGATTGGTCGATCCCATGACAATGAATCGTGAGTTTTGTTCTTGCGTTCTTGGAATTCAATCAAACTTCAGATGATTGGTCGATCCCATGCCAAATAATCGATAGTTTTGTTCTTGCGTACTAGGAATTCCATCAAACTTCAGATGATTGGTCGATCCCATGACAAAGAATCGATAGTTTTGTTCATGCGTTCTTGGAATTCCATACAACTTCTGATGATTGGTCGATCACATTAAAAAGAATCGGTAGTTTTGTTCTTGCGTTCTTGGAATTCAATCAAACTTCAGAAGATTTGTCGATCCCATGACGAAGAAATGATAGAGTTGGAGTAAAATTCTTGGAAATCCATCAAACTTCAGATGATTGGTCGATCCCATAAAAAAGAATCAATTGAGTTGGATTAAAATTCTTGGAATTCCATCAAACTTCAGATGATTGGTCGATCCCATAACAAAGAATCGATAGTTTTGTTCATGCGTTCTTTGAATTCAATCAAACTTCAGATGATTGGTCGATCCCATGAAAAAGAATCGATAGTTTTGTTCTTGCGTTCTTGGAAGTCCATCAAACTTCAGATGATTGGTCGATTCCATGACAAAGAATCGATAGTTTTGTTCATGCGTTCTTGGAATTCCATAAAACTTCAGATGATTGGTAGATCCCATGAAAAAGAATCGATAGTTTTGTTCTTGCGTTCTTGGAATTCAATCAAACTTCAGATGATTGGTCGATCCCATGACAAAGAATCGATAGTTTTGTTCTTGCGTTCTTGGAATTCAATCAAACTTCAGAAGATTGGTCGAACCCATGACAATGAATCGATATATTTGGTCTCGCTTTTTTGGATATCCATCAAACATCAGATGATTGGTCGATCCCATGACAAAGAATCGATGGTTTTTGACTTGCTTTCTTGGAATTCCATTAAACTTCAGTTGATTGGTCGATCCCATTACAAAGAATCGAGAGTTTTGTTCTTGCGTTTTTGGAAGTCCATCAAACTTCAGATGATTGGTCGATCACATTAAAAAGAATCGATAGTTTTGTTCTTGCGTTCTTGGAATTCAATCAAACTTCAGAAGATTGGTCGATCCCATGACAAAGAATCGATATATTTGGTCTTGCTTTCTTGGATATCCATCAAACTTCAGAAGATTGGTCGATCCCATGACAATGAATCGTGAGTTTTGTTCTTGCGTTCTTGGAATTCAATCAAACTTCAGATGATTGGTCGATCCCATGCCAAATAATCGATAGTTTTGTTCTTGCGTACTAGGAATTCCATCAAACTTCAGATGATTGGTGGATCCCATGACGAAGAAATGATAGAGTTGGAGTAAAATTCTTGGAAATCCATCAAACTTCAGATGATTGGTCGATCCCATAACAAAGAATCGAGAGTTTTGTTCTTGCGTTCTTGGAATTCAATCAAACTTTAGATGATTGGTCGATTCCATGACAAAGAATCGATAGTTTTGTTCATGCGTTCTTGTAATTCCATAAAACTTCTGATGATTGGTCGATCACATTAAAAAGAATCGATAGTTTTGTTCTTGCGTTCTTGGAATTCAATCAAACTTCAGAAGATTGGTCGATCCCATGACAAAGAATCGATATATTTGGTCTTGCTTTCTTGGATATCCATCAAACTTCAGATGATTGGTCGATCCCATGACAAAGAATCGATGGTTTTTGACTTGCTTTCTTGGAATTCCATCAAACTTCAGTTGATTGGTCGATCCCATTACAAAGAATCGAGAGTTTTAGTCTTGCGTTCTTGGAATTCCATCAAACTTTAGATGATTGGTCGATCCCATCTCAAAGAATCGATATATTTGGTCTTGCTTTCTTGGATATCCATCAAACTTCAGATGATTGGTCGATCCCATGACAAAGAATCGATGGTTTTTGACTTGCTTTCTTGGAATTCCATCAAACTTTAGATGATTGGTCGATCATATGAAAAAGAATCGGTAGTTTTGTTCTTGCGATCTTGGAATTCAATCAAACTTCAGAAGATTGGTCGATCCCATGACAAAGAATCGATATATTTGGTCTCGCTTTCTTGGATATCCATCAATCTTCAGATGATTGGTCGATCCCATAACAAAGAATCGATAGTTTTGTTCATGCGTTCTTGGAATTCCATCAAACTTCTGATGATTGGTCGATCACATTAAAAAGAATCGATAGTTTTGTTCTTGCGTTCTTGGAATTCAATCAAACTTCAGAAGATTGGTCGATCCCATGACAAAGAATCGATAGTTTTGTTCATGCGTTCTTGGAATTCCATACAACTTCTGATGATTGGTCGATCACATTAAAAAGAATCGGTAGTTTTGTTCTTGCGTTCTTGGAATTCAATCAAACTTCAGAAGATTTGTCGATCCCATGACGAAGAAATGATAGAGTTGGAGTAAAATTCTTGGAAATCCATCAAACTTCAGATGATTGGTCGATCCCATAAAAAAGAATCAATTGAGTTGGATTAAAATTCTTGGAATTCCATCAAACTTCAGATGATTGGTCGATCCCATAACAAAGAATCGATAGTTTTGTTCATGCGTTCTTTGAATTCAATCAAACTTCAGATGATTGGTCGATCCCATGAAAAAGAATCGATAGTTTTGTTCTTGCGTTCTTGGAAGTCCATCAAACTTCAGATGATAGGTCGATTCCATGACAAAGAATCGATAGTTTTGTTCATGCGTTCTTGGAATTCCATAAAACTTCAGATGATTGGTAGATCCCATGAAAAAGAATCGATAGTTTTGTTCTTGCGTTCTTGGAATTCAATCAAACTTCAGAAGATTGGTCGATCCCATGACAAAGAATCGATAGTTTTGTTCTTGCGTTCTTGGAATTCAATCAAACTTCAGAAGATTGGTCGAACCCATGACAATGAATCGATATATTTGGTCTCGCTTTTTTGGATATCCATCAAACTTCAGATGATTGGTCGATCCCATGACAAAGAATCGATGGTTTTTGACTTGCTTTCTTGGAATTCCATCAAACTTCAGTTGATTGGTCGATCCCATTACAAAGAATCGAGAGTTTTAGTCTTGCGTTCTTGGAATTCCATCAAACTTTAGATGATTGGTCGATCCCATCTCAAAGAATCGATATATTTGGTCTTGCTTTCTTGGATATCCATCAAACTTCAGATGATTGGTCGATCCCATGACAAAGAATCGATGGTTTTTGACTTGCTTTCTTGGAATTCCATCAAACTTTAGATGATTGGTCGATCATATGAAAAAGAATCGGTAGTTTTGTTCTTGCGATCTTGGAATTCAATCAAACTTCAGAAGATTGGTCGATCCCATGACAAAGAATCGATATATTTGGTCTTGCTTTCTTGGATATCCATCAAACTTCAGAAGATTGGTCGATCCCATGACAATGAATCGTGAGTTTTGTTCTTGCGTTCTTGGAATTCAATCAAACTTCAGATGATTGGTCGATCCCATGCCAAATAATCGATAGTTTTGTTCTTGCGTACTAGGAATTCCATCAAACTTCAGATGATTGGTGGATCCCATGACGAAGAAATGATAGAGTTGGAGTAAAATTCTTGGAAATCCATCAAACTTCAGATGATTGGTCGATCCCATAACAAAGAATCGAGAGTTTTGTTCTTGCGTTCTTGGAATTCAATCAAACTTTAGATGATTGGTCGATTCCATGACAAAGAATCGATAGTTTTGTTCATGCGTTCTTGTAATTCCATAAAACTTCAGATGATTGGTAGATCCCATGACAAAGAATCGATAGTTTTGTTCTTGCGTTCTTGGAATTCAGTCAAACTTCAGAAGATTGGTCGATCCCATGACAAAGAATCGATAGTTTTGTTCATGCGTTCTTGGAATTCCATAAAACTTCTAATGATTGGTCGATCACATGAAAAAGAATCGATAGTTTTGTTCTTGTGTTCTTGGAATTCAATCAAACTTCAGAAGATTGGTCGATCCCATCTCAAAGAATCGATATATTTGGTCTTGCTTTCTTGGATATCCATCAAACTTCAGATGATTGGTCGATCCCATGACAAAGAATCGATGGTTTTTGACTTGCTTTCTTGGAATTCCATCAAACTTCAGTTGATTGGTCGATCCCACTACAAAGAATCGAGAGTTTTGTTCTTGCGTTCTTGGAAGTCCATCAAACTTTAGATGATTGGTCGATCCCATGAAAAAGAATCGATAGTTTTGTTCTTGCGTTCTTGGAATTCCATCAAACTTCAGATGATTGGTCGATCCCATGACAAAGAACCGATGGTTTTGGACTTGCTTTATTGGAATTCTATAAATTTCAAATGTGATTGGTTGATTCCCTGACAAAAAAATCGATAGTTTTGGTCTTGCTTTCTTGAAATTCCATCAAACTTCAGTTGATCGGTCGATCTCATGACGAAGAAATGATAGAGTTGGATTAAAATTCTTGGAATTCCATAAAACTTCAGATGATTGGTAGATCCCATCAAAAAGAATCGATAGTTTTGTTCTTGCGTTCTTGGAATTCAATCAAACTTCAGAAGATTGGTCGATCCCATGACAATGAATCGTGAGTTTTGTTCTTGCGTTCTTGGAATTCAATCAAACTTCAGATGATTGGTCGATCCCATGCCAAATAATCGAAAGTTTTGTTCTTGCGTACTAGGAATTCCATCAAACTTCAGATGATTGGTGGATCCCATGACGAAGAAATGATAGAGTTGGAGTAAAATTCTTGGAAATCCATCAAACTTCAGATGATAGGTCGATTCCAAACAAAGAATCGAGAGTTTTGTTCTTGCGTTCTTGGAATTCAATCAAACTTCAGATGATTGGTCGATTCCAAACAAAGAATCGATAGTTTTGTTCTTGCGTTCTTGGAATTCCATAAAACTTCAGATGATTGGTAGATCCCATCAAAAAGAATCGATAGTTTTGTTCTTGCGTTCTTGGAATTCAATCAAACTTCAGAAGATTCGTCGATCCCATGACAATGAATCGTTAGTTTTGTTCTTGCGTTCTTGGAATTCAATCAAACTTCAGATGATTGGTCGATTCCATGACAAAGAATCGATAGTTTTGTTCATGCGTTCTTGGAATTCCATAAAACTTCAGATGATTGGTAGATCCCATGAAAAAGAATCGATAGTTTTGTTCTTGCGTTCTTGGAATTCAATCAAACTTCAGAAGATTGGTCGATCCCATGACAAAGAATCGATGGTTTTGTTCATGCGTTCTTGGAATTCCATAAAACTTCTGATGATTGGTCGATCACATTAAAAAGAATCGATAGTTTTGTTCTTGCGTTCTTGGAATTCAATCAAACTTCAGAAGATTGGTCGATCCCATGACAAAGAATCGATATATTTGGTCTTGCTTTCTTGGATATCCATCAAACTTCAGATGATTGGTCGATCCCATGACAAAGAATCGATGGTTTTTGACTTGCTTTCTTGGAATTCCATCAAACTTCAGTTGATTGGTCGATCCCATTACAAAGAATCGAGAGTTTTAGTCTTGCGTTCTTGGAATTCCATCAAACTTTAGATGATTGGTCGATCCCATCTCAAAGAATCGATATATTTGGTCTTGCTTTCTTGGATATCCATCAAACTTCAGATGATTGGTCGATCCCATGACAAAGAATCGATGGTTTTTGACTTGCTTTCTTGGAATTCCATCAAACTTTAGATGATTGGTCGATCATATGAAAAAGAATCGGTAGTTTTGTTCTTGCGATCTTGGAATTCAATCAAACTTCAGAAGATTGGTCGATCCCATGACAAAGAATCGATATATTTGGTCTCGCTTTCTTGGATATCCATCAATCTTCAGATGATTGGTCGATCCCATAACAAAGAATCGATAGTTTTGTTCATGCGTTCTTGGAATTCCATAAAACTTCTGATGATTGGTCGATCACATGAAAAAGAATCGATAGTTTTGTTCTTGCGTTCTTGGAATTCAATCAAACTTCAGAAGATTGGTCGATCCCATGACAAAGAATCGATAGTTTTGTTCATGCGTTCTTGGAATTCCATACAACTTCTGATGATTGGTCGATCACATTAAAAAGAATCGGTAGTTTTGTTCTTGCGTTCTTGGAATTCAATCAAACTTCAGAAGATTTGTCGATCCCATGACGAAGAAATGATAGAGTTGGAGTAAAATTCTTGGAAATCCATCAAACTTCAGATGATTGGTTGATCCCATAAAAAAGAATCAATTGAGTTGGATTAAAATTCTTGGAATTCCATCAAACTTCAGATGATTGGTCGATCCCATAACAAAGAATCGATAGTTTTGTTCATGCGTTCTTTGAATTCAATCAAACTTCAGATGATTGGTCGATCCCATGAAAAAGAATCGATAGTTTTGTTCTTGCGTTCTTGGAAGTCCATCAAACTTCAGATGATAGGTCGATTCCATGACAAAGAATCGATAGTTTTGTTCATGCGTTCTTGGAATTCCATAAAACTTCAGATGATTGGTAGATCCCATGAAAAAGAATCGATAGTTTTGTTCTTGCGTTCTTGGAATTCAATCAAACTTCAGAAGATTGGTCGATCCCATGACAAAGAATCGATAGTTTTGTTCTTGCGTTCTTGGAATTCAATCAAACTTCAGAAGATTGGTCGAACCCATGACAATGAATCGATATATTTGGTCTCGCTTTTTTGGATATCCATCAAACTTCAGATGATTGGTCGATCCCATGACAAAGAATCGATGGTTTTTGACTTGCTTTCTTGGAATTCCATTAAACTTCAGTTGATTGGTCGATCCCATGACAAAGAATCGTGAGTTTTGTTCTTGCGTTCTTGGAATTCAATCAAACTTCAGATGATTGGTCGATTCCATGACAAAGAATCGATAGTTTTGTTCATGCGTTCTTGTAATTCCATAAACTTCAGATGATTGGTAGATCCCATCAAAAAGAATCGATAGTTTTGTTCTTGCGTTCTTGGAATTCAATCAAACTTCAGAAGATTGGTCGATCCCATGACAAATAATCGATAGTTTTCTTCTTGCGTACTAGGAATTCCATCAAACTTCAGATGATTGGTGGATCCCATAACAAAGAATCGAGAGTTTTGTTCTTGCGTTCTTGGAATTCAATCAAACTTCAGATGATTGGTCGATTCCATGACAAAGAATCGATAGTTTTGTTCATGCGTTCTTGTAATTCCATAAACTTCAGATGATTGGTAGATCCCATCAAAAAGAATCGATAGTTTTGTTCTTGCGTTCTTGGAATTCAATCAAACTTCAGATGATTGGTAGATCCAATGAAAAAGAATCGATAGTTTTGTTCTTGCGTTCTTGGAATTCAATCAAACTTCAGAAGATTGGTCGATCCCACGACAAAGAATCGATAGTTTTGTTCATGCGTTCTTGGAATTCCATAAAACTTCTGATGATTGGTCGATCACATGAAAAAGAATCGGTAGTTTTGTTCTTGCGTTCTTGGAGTTCAATCAAACTTCAGAAAATTGGTCGATACCATGACAAAGAATCGATATATTTAGTCTCGCTTTCTTGGATATCCATCAAACTTCAGATGATTGGTCGATCCCATGACAAAGAATCGATGGTTTTTGACTTGCTTTCTTGGATTTCCATCAAACTTCAATTGATTGGTCGATCCCATTACAAAGAATCGAGAGTTTTGTTCTTGCGTTCTTGGCAGTCCATCAAACTTCAGATGATTGGTCGATCCCATGAAAAAGAATCGATAGTTTTGTTCTTGCGTTCTTGGAATTCCATCAAACTTCAGATGATTGGTCGATCCCATGACAAAGAATCGATGGTTTTTACTTGCTTTGTTGGAATTCTATAAATTTCAGTTGTGATTGGTTGATTCCCTGACAAAAAAATCGATAGTTTTGGTCTTGCTTTCTTGAAATTCCATCAAACTTCAGTTGATTGGTCGATCTCATGACGAAGAAATGATAGAGTTGGATTAAAATTCTTGGAATTCCATCAAACTTCAGATGATTGGTCGATCCCATCAAAAAGAATCGATAGTTTTGTTCTTGCGTTCTTGGAATTCCATCAAACTTCAGATGATTGGTCGATCCCATGACAAAGAATCGATGGTTTTGGACTTGCTTTCTTGGAATTCCATCAAACTTCAGTTGATTGGTCGATCCCATTACAAAGAATCGAGAGTTTTGTTCTTGCGTTCTTGGAAGACCATCAAAATTCAGATGATTGGTCTATTCCATGACAACGAATCGATAGTTTTGTTCATGCGTTCTTGTAATTCCATAAACTTCAGATGATTGGTAGATCCCATCAAAAAGAATCGATAGTTTTGTTCTTGCGTTCTTGGAATTAAATCAAACTTCAGAAGATTGGTCGATCCCATGACAAAGAATCGTGAGTTTTGTTCTTGCGTTCTTGGAATTCAATCAAACTTCAGAAGATTGGTCGATCCCATGACAAAGAATCGTGAGTTTTGTTCTTGCGTTCTTGGAATTCAATCAAACTTCAGATGATTGGTAGATCCCATGAAAAAGAATCGTTAGTTTTGTTCTTGCGTTCTTGGAATTCAATCAAACTTCAGAAGATTGGTCGATCCCATGACAAAGAATCGATAGTTTTGTTCATGCGTTCTTGGAATTCCATAAAACTTCTGATGATTGGTCGATCACATGAAAAAGAATCGGTAGTTTTGTTGTTGCGTTCTTGGAATTCAATCAAACTTCAGAAGATTGGTCGAACCCATGACAAAGAATCGATGGTTTTTGACTTGCTTTCTTGGAATTCCATTAAACTTCAGTTGATTGGTCGATCCCATTACAAAGTATCGAGAGTTTTGTTCTTGCGTTCTTGGAAGTCCATCAAACTTCAGATGATTAGTCGATCTCATGAAAAAGAATCGATAGTTTTGTTCTTGCGTTCTTGGAATTCCATCAAACTTCAGATGATTGGTCGATCCCATGACAAAGAATCGATGGTTTTTGACTTGCTTTCTTGGAATTCCATTAAACTTCAGTTGATTGGTCGATCCCATTACAAAGAATCGAGAGTTTTGTTCTTGCGTTCTTGGAAGTCCATCAAACTTCAGATGATTAGTCGATCTCATGAAAAAGAATCGATAGTTTTGTTCTTGCGTTCTTGGAATTCCATCAAACTTCAGATGATTGGTCGATCCCATGACAAAGAATCGATGGTTTTTACTTGCTTTGTTGGAATTCTATAAATTTCAGTTGTGATTGGTTGATTCCCTGACAAAAAAATCGATAGTTTTGGTCTTGCTTTCTTGAAATTCCATCAAACTTCAGTTGATTGGTCGATCTCATGACGAAGAAATGATAGAGTTGGATTAAAATTCTTGGAATTCCATCAAACTTCAGATGATTGGTCGATCCCATCAAAAAGAATCGATAGTTTTGTTCTTGCGTTCTTGGAATTCCATCAAACTTCAGATGATTGGTCGATCCCATGACAAAGAATCGATGGTTTTGGACTTGCTTTCTTGGAATTCCATCAAACTTCAGTTGATTGGTCGATCCCATTACAAAGAATCGAGAGTTTTGTTCTTGCGTTCTTGGAAGACCATCAAAATTCAGATGATTGGTCTATTCCATGACAACGAATCGATAGTTTTGTTCATGCGTTCTTGTAATTCCATAAACTTCAGATGATTGGTAGATCCCATCAAAAAGAATCGATAGTTTTGTTCTTGCGTTCTTGGAATTAAATCAAACTTCAGAAGATTGGTCGATCCCATGACAAAGAATCGTGAGTTTTGTTCTTGCGTTCTTGGAATTCAATCAAACTTCAGAAGATTGGTCGATCCCATGACAAAGAATCGTGAGTTTTGTTCTTGCGTTCTTGGAATTCAATCAAACTTCAGATGATTGGTAGATCCCATGAAAAAGAATCGTTAGTTTTGTTCTTGCGTTCTTGGAATTCAATCAAACTTCAGAAGATTGGTCGATCCCATGACAAAGAATCGATAGTTTTGTTCATGCGTTCTTGGAATTCCATAAAACTTCTGATGATTGGTCGATCACATGAAAAAGAATCGGTAGTTTTGTTGTTGCGTTCTTGGAATTCAATCAAACTTCAGAAGATTGGTCGAACCCATGACAAAGAATCGATGGTTTTTGACTTGCTTTCTTGGAATTCCATTAAACTTCAGTTGATTGGTCGATCCCATTACAAAGTATCGAGAGTTTTGTTCTTGCGTTCTTGGAAGTCCATCAAACTTCAGATGATTAGTCGATCTCATGAAAAAGAATCGATAGTTTTGTTCTTGCGTTCTTGGAATTCCATCAAACTTCAGATGATTGGTCGATCCCATGACAAAGAATCGATGGTTTTTGACTTGCTTTCTTGGAATTCCATTAAACTTCAGTTGATTGGTCGATCCCATTACAAAGAATCGAGAGTTTTGTTCTTGCGTTCTTGGAAGTCCATCAAACTTCAGATGATTAGTCGATCTCATGAAAAAGAATCGATAGTTTTGTTCTTGCGTTCTTGGAATTCCATCAAACTTCAGATGATTGGTCGATCCCATGACAAAGAATCGATGGTTTTGGACTTGCTTTGTTGGAATTCTATAAATTTCAGTTGTGATTGGTTGATTCCCTGACAAAAAAATTGATAGTTTTGGTCTTGCTTTCTTGAAAATCCATTAAACTTCAGTTGATTGGTCGATCTCATGACGAAGAAATGATAGAGTTAGATTAAAATTCTTGGAATTCCATCAAACTTCAGATGATTGGTCGATCCCATGACAAAGAATCGATAGTTTTGTTCTTGCGTTCTTGGAATTCCATCAAACTTCAGATGATTGGTCAATCCCATGACAAAGAATCGATGGTTCTGGACTTGCTTTGTTGGAATTCTATAAATTTCAGTTGTGATTGGTTGATTCCCTGACAAAAAAATCGATAGTTTTGGTCTTGCTTTCTTGAAATTCCATCAAACTTCAGTTGATTGGTCGATCTCATGACGAAGAAATGATAGAGTTAAATTAAAATTCTTGGAATTCCATCAAACTTCAGATGATTGGTCGATCCCATCACAAAGAATCGATAGTTTTGTTCTTGCGTTCTTTAATTCCATCAAACTTCAGATGATTGGTCGATCCCATGACAAAGAATCGATGGTTTTGGACTTGCTTTCTTGGAATTCCATCAAACTTCAGTTGATTGGTCGATCCCATTACAAAGAATCGAGAGTTTTGTTCTTGCGTTCTTGGAAGTCCATCAAACTTCAGATGATTGGTCTATTCCATGACAACGAATCGATAGTTTTGGTCTTGCTTTCTTGGAATTCCATCAAACTTCAGATGATTGGTCGATCCCATGAAAAAGAATCGATAGTTTTGGTCTTGCTTTCTTGGAATTCCATCAAAATTCAGATGATTGGTCGATCCCATGCCAAATAATCGATAGTTTTCTTCATGCGTACTAGGAATTCCATCAAACCTCAGATGATTGGTGGATCCCATGACGAAGAAATGATAGAGTTGGAGTAAAATTCTTGGAAATCCATCAAACTTCAGATGATTGGTCGATCCCATAACAAAGAATCGATAGTTTTGGTCTTGCTTTCTTGAAATTCCATTAAACTTCAGTTGATTGGTCGATCTCATGACGAAGAAATGATAGAGTTGGATTAAAATTCTTGGAATTCCATCAAACTTCAGACGATTGGTCGATCCCATGACAAAGAATCGATAGTTTTGTTCTTGCGTTCTTGGAATTCCATCAAACTTCAGATGATTGGTCAATCCCATGACAAAGAAGCGATGGTTTTGGACTTGCTTTGTTGGAATTCTATAAATTTCAGTTGTGATTGGTTGATTCCCTGACAAAAAAATCGATAGTTTTGGTCTTGCTTTCTTGAAATTCCATCAAACTTGAGTTGATTGGTCGATCTCATGACGAAGAAATGATAGAGTTGGATTAAAATTCTTGGAATTCCATCAAACTTCAGATGATTGGTCGATCCCATCAAAAAGAATCGATAGTTTTGTTCTTGCGTTCTTGGAATTCAATCAAACTTCAGAAGATTGGTCGATCCCACGACAAAGAATCGATAGTTTTGTTCATGCGTTCTTGGAATTCCATAAAACTTCTGATGATTGGTCGATCACATGAAAAAGAATCGGTAGTTTTGTTCTTGCGTTCTTGGAGTTCAATCAAACTTCAGAAAATTGGTCGATCCCATGACAAAGAATCGATATATTTAGTCTCGCTTTCTTGGATATCCATCAAACTTCAGATGATTGGTCGATCCCATGACAAAGAATCGATAGTTTTGTTCTTGCGTTCTTGGAATTCCATCAAACTTCAGATGATTGGTCAATCCCATGACAAAGAAGCGATGGTTTTGGACTTGCTTTGTTGGAATTCTATAAATTTCAGTTGTGATTGGTTGATTCCCTGACAAAAAAATCGATAGTTTTGGTCTTGCTTTCTTGAAATTCCATCAAACTTCAATTGATTGGTCGATCCCATTACAAAGAATCGATAGTTTTGTTCTTGCGTTCTTGGAATTCCATCAAACTTCAGATGATTGGTCGATCCCATGACAAAGAATCGATAGTTTTGTTCTTGCGTTCTTGGAATTCCATCAAACTTCAGATGATTGGTCGATCCCATGACAAAGAATCGATGGTTTTGGACTTGCTTTGTTGGAATTCTATAAATTTCAGTTGTGATTGGTTGATTCCTTGACAAAAAAATTGATAGTTTTGGTCTTGCTTTCTTGAATTTCCATCAAACTTCAGTATTTTGGTCGATCTCATGACGAAAATATGATAGGGTTGGATTAAAATTCTTGGAATTCCATCAAACTTCAGATGATTGGTCGATCCCATGACAAAGAATCGATAGTTTTGTTCTTGCGTTCTTGGAATTCCAAAAAACTTCAGATGATTGGTAGATCCCATCAAAAAGAATCGATAGTTTTGTTCTTGCGTTCTTGGAATTCAATCAAACTTCAGAAGATTGGTCGATCCCATGACAATCAATCGTGAGTTTTTTTCTTGCGTTCTTGGAATTCAATCAAACTTCAGATGATTGGTCGATCCCATGCCAAATAATCGATAGTTTTGTTCTTGCGTACTAGGAATTCCATCAAACTTCAGATGATTGGTGGATCCCATGACGAAGAAATGATAGAGTTGGAGTAAAATTCTTGGAAATCCATCAAACTTCAGATGATTGGTCGATCCCATAACAAAGAATCGAGAGTATTGTTCTTGCGTTCTTGAAATTCAATCAAACTTCAGATGATTGGTCGATTCCATGACAAAGAATCGATAGTTTTGTTCATGCGTTCTTGTAATTCCATAAACTTCAGATGATTGGTAGATCCCATCAAAAAGAATCGATAGTTTTGTTTTTGCGTTCTTGGAATTCAATCAAACTTCAGAAGATTGGTCGATCCCATGACAAAGAATCGTGAGTTTTGTTCTTGCGTTCTTGGAATTCAATCAAACTTCAGATGATTGGTCGATTCCATGACAAAGAATCGATAGTTTTGTTCATGCGTTCTTGGAATTCCATAAAACTTCAGATGATTGGTAGATCCCATGAAAAAGAATCGATAGTTTTGATCTTGCGTTCTTGGAATTCAATCAAACTTCAGAAGATTGGTCGATCCCGTGACAAAGAATCGATATATTTGGTCTTGCTTTCTTGGATATCCATCAAACTTCAGATGATTGGTCGATCCCATGCCAAATAATCGATAGTTTTCTTCTTGCGTACTAGGAATTCCATCAAACTTCAGATGATTGGTGGATCCCATAACAAAGAATCGAGAGTTTTGTTCTTGCGTTCTTGGAATTCAATCAAACTTCAGATGATTGGTCGATTCCATGACAAAGAATCGATAGTTTTGTTCATGCGTTCTTGTAATTCCATAAACTTCAGATGATTGGTAGATCCCATCAAAAAGAATCGATAGTTTTGTTCTTGCGTTCTTGGAATTCAATCAAACTTCAGATGATTGGTAGATCCAATGAAAAAGAATCGATAGTTTTGTTCTTGCGTTCTTGGAATTCAATCAAACTTCAGAAGATTGGTCGATCCCACGACAAAGAATCGATAGTTTTGTTCATGCGTTCTTGGAATTCCATAAAACTTCTGATGATTGGTCGATCACATGAAAAAGAATCGGTAGTTTTGTTCTTGCGTTCTTGGAGTTCAATCAAACTTCAGAAAATTGGTCGATACCATGACAAAGAATCGATATATTTAGTCTCGCTTTCTTGGATATCCATCAAACTTCAGATGATTGGTCGATCCCATGACAAAGAATCGATGGTTTTTGACTTGCTTTCTTGGAATTCCATCAAACTTCAATTGATTGGTCGATCCCATTACAAAGAATCGAGAGTTTTGTTCTTGCGTTCTTGGAAGTCCATCAAACTTCAGATGATTGGTCGATCCCATCAAAAAGAATCGATAGTTTTGTTCTTGCGTTCTTTGAATTCCATCAAACTTCAGATGATTGGTCGATCCCATGACAAAGAATCGATGGTTTTGGACTTGCTTTGTTGGAATTCTATAAATTTCAGTTGTGATTGGTTGATTCCCTGACAAAAAAATCGATACGTTTGGTCTTGCTTTCTTGAAATTCCATCAAACTTCAGTTGATTGGTCGATCTCATGACGAAGAAATGATAGAGTTGGATTAAAATTCTTGGAATTCCATCAAACTTCAGATGATTGGTCGATCCCATGACAAAGAAGGTCGATCCCATTACAAAGAATCGAGAGTTTTGTTATTGCGTTCTTGGAAGACCATCAAAATTCAGATGATTGGTCTATTCCATGACAACGAATCGATAGTTTTGTTCATGCGTTCTTGTAATTCCATAAACTTCAGATGATTGGTAGATCCCATCAAAAAGAATCGATAGTTTTGTTCTTGCGTTCTTGGAATTCAATCAAACTTCAGAAGATTGGTCGATCCCATGACAAAGAATCGTGAGTTTTGTTCTTGCGTTCTTGGAATTCAATCAAACTTCAGATGATTGGTCGATTCCATGACAAAGAATCGATAGTTTTGATCATGCGTTCTTGGAATTCCATCAAACTTCAGATGATTGGTCGATCCCATGACAAAGAATCGATGGTTTTGGACTTGCTTTGTTGGAATTCTATAAATTTCAGTTGTGATTGGTTGATTCCTTGACAAAAAAATTGATAGTTTTGGTCTTGCTTTCTTGAATTTCCATCAAACTTCAGTATTTTGGTCGATCTCATGACGAAAATATGATAGGGTTGGATTAAAATTCTTGGAATTCCATCAAACTTCAGATGATTGGTCGATCCCATGACAAAGAATCGATAGTTTTGTTCTTGCGTTCTTGGAATTCCAAAAAACTTCAGATGATTGGTAGATCCCATCAAAAAGAATCGATAGTTTTGTTCTTGCGTTCTTGGAATTCAATCAAACTTCAGAAGATTGGTCGATCCCATGACAATCAATCGTGAGTTTTTTTCTTGCGTTCTTGGAATTCAATCAAACTTCAGATGATTGGTCGATCCCATGCCAAATAATCGATAGTTTTGTTCTTGCGTACTAGGAATTCCATCAAACTTCAGATGATTGGTGGATCCCATGACGAAGAAATGATAGAGTTGGAGTAAAATTCTTGGAAATCCATCAAACTTCAGATGATTGGTCGATCCCATAACAAAGAATCGAGAGTATTGTTCTTGCGTTCTTGAAATTCAATCAAACTTCAGATGATTGGTCGATTCCATGACAAAGAATCGATAGTTTTGTTCATGCGTTCTTGTAATTCCATAAACTTCAGATGATTGGTAGATCCCATCAAAAAGAATCGATAGTTTTGTTTTTGCGTTCTTGGAATTCAATCAAACTTCAGAAGATTGGTCGATCCCATGACAAAGAATCGTGAGTTTTGTTCTTGCGTTCTTGGAATTCAATCAAACTTCAGATGATTGGTCGATTCCATGACAAAGAATCGATAGTTTTGTTCATGCGTTCTTGGAATTCCATAAAACTTCAGATGATTGGTAGATCCCATGAAAAAGAATCGATAGTTTTGATCTTGCGTTCTTGGAATTCAATCAAACTTCAGAAGATTGGTCGATCCCGTGACAAAGAATCGATATATTTGGTCTTGCTTTCTTGGATATCCATCAAACTTCAGATGATTGGTCGATCCCATGCCAAATAATCGATAGTTTTCTTCTTGCGTACTAGGAATTCCATCAAACTTCAGATGATTGGTGGATCCCATAACAAAGAATCGAGAGTTTTGTTCTTGCGTTCTTGGAATTCAATCAAACTTCAGATGATTGGTCGATTCCATGACAAAGAATCGATAGTTTTGTTCATGCGTTCTTGTAATTCCATAAACTTCAGATGATTGGTAGATCCCATCAAAAAGAATCGATAGTTTTGTTCTTGCGTTCTTGGAATTCAATCAAACTTCAGATGATTGGTAGATCCAATGAAAAAGAATCGATAGTTTTGTTCTTGCGTTCTTGGAATTCAATCAAACTTCAGAAGATTGGTCGATCCCACGACAAAGAATCGATAGTTTTGTTCATGCGTTCTTGGAATTCCATAAAACTTCTGATGATTGGTCGATCACATGAAAAAGAATCGGTAGTTTTGTTCTTGCGTTCTTGGAGTTCAATCAAACTTCAGAAAATTGGTCGATACCATGACAAAGAATCGATATATTTAGTCTCGCTTTCTTGGATATCCATCAAACTTCAGATGATTGGTCGATCCCATGACAAAGAATCGATGGTTTTTGACTTGCTTTCTTGGAATTCCATCAAACTTCAATTGATTGGTCGATCCCATCAAAAAGAATCGATAGTTTTGTTCTTGCGTTCTTTGAATTCCATCAAACTTCAGATGATTGGTCGATCCCATGACAAAGAATCGATGGTTTTGGACTTGCTTTGTTGGAATTCTATAAATTTCAGTTGTGATTGGTTGATTCCCTGACAAAAAAATCGATACGTTTGGTCTTGCTTTCTTGAAATTCCATCAAACTTCAGTTGATTGGTCGATCTCATGACGAAGAAATGATAGAGTTGGATTAAAATTCTTGGAATTCCATCAAACTTCAGATGATTGGTCGATCCCATGACAAAGAAGGTCGATCCCATTACAAAGAATCGAGAGTTTTGTTATTGCGTTCTTGGAAGACCATCAAAATTCAGATGATTGGTCTATTCCATGACAACGAATCGATAGTTTTGTTCATGCGTTCTTGTAATTCCATAAACTTCAGATGATTGGTAGATCCCATCAAAAAGAATCGATAGTTTTGTTCTTGCGTTCTTGGAATTCAATCAAACTTCAGAAGATTGGTCGATCCCATGACAAAGAATCGTGAGTTTTGTTCTTGCGTTCTTGGAATTCAATCAAACTTCAGATGATTGGTCGATTCCATGACAAAGAATCGATAGTTTTGATCATGCGTTCTTGGAATTCCATAAAACTTCAGATGATTGGTAGATCCCATGAAAAAGAATCGATAGTTTTGTTCTTGCGTTCTTGGAATTCAATCAAACTTCAGAAGATTGGTCGATCCCATGACAAAGAATCGATAGTTTTGTTCATGCGTTCTTGGAATTCCATAAAACTTCTGATGATTGGTCGATCACATGAAAAAGAATCGGTAGTTTTGTTGTTGCGTTCTTAGAATTCAATCAAACTTCAGAAGATTGGTCGATCCCATGACCAAGAATCGATGGTTTTGGACTTGCTTTGTTGGAATTCTATAAATTTCAGTTGTGATTGGTTGATTCCCTGACAAAAAAATTGATAGTTTTGGTCTTGCTTTCTTGAAAATCCATTAAACTTCAGTTGATTGGTCGATCTCATGACGAAGAAATGATAGAGTTGGATTAAAATTCTTGGAATTCCATCAAACTTCAGATGATTGGTCGATCCCATGACAAAGAATCGATAGTTTTGTTCTTGCGTTCTTGGAATTCCATCAAACTTCAGATGATTGGTCAATCCCATGACAAAGAATCGATGGTTTTGGACTTGCTTTGTTGGAATTCTATAAATTTCAGTTGTGATTGGTTGATTCCCTGACAAAAAAATCGATAGTTTTGGTCTTGCTTTCTTGAAATTCCATCAAACTTTAGTTGATTGGTCGATCTCATGACGAAGAAATGATAGAGTTGGATTAAAATTCTTGGAATTCCATCAAACTTCAGATGAGTAAACGATCCCATAACAAAGAATCGATAGTTTTGGTCTTGCTTTCTTGAAATTCCATCAAACTTCAGTTGATTGGTCGATCTCATGACGAAGAAATGATAGAGTTGGATTAAAATTCTTGGAATTCCATCAAACTTCAGACGATTGGTCGATCCCATGACAAAGAATCGATAGTTTTGTTCTTGCGTTCTTGGAATTCCATCAAACTTCAGATGATTGGTCAATCCCATGACAAAGAAGCGATGGTTTTGGACTTGCTTTGTTGGAATTCTATAAATTTCAGTTGTGATTGGTTGATCCCCTGACAAAAAAATCGATAGTTTTGTTCTTGCGTTCTTGGAATTCCATCAAACTTCAGATGATTGGTCGATCCCATGACAAAGAATCGATGGTTTTGGACTTGCTTTGTTGGAATTCTATAAATTTCAGTTGTGATTGGTTGATTCCCTGACAAAAAAATTGATAGTTTTGGTCTTGCTTTCTTGAAAATCCATTAAACTTCAGTTGATTGGTCGATCTCATGACGAAGAAATGATAGAGTTAGATTAAAATTCTTGGAATTCCATCAAACTTCAGATGATTGGTCGATCCCATGACAAAGAATCGATAGTTTTGTTCTTGCGTTCTTGGAATTCCATCAAACTTCAGATGATTGGTCAATCCCATGACAAAGAATCGATGGTTTTGGACTTGCTTTCTTGGAATTCCATCAAACTTCAATTGATTGGTCGATCCCATTACAAAGAATCGAGAGTTTTGTTCTTGCGTTCTTGGAAGTCCATCAAACTTCAGATGATTGGTCGATCCCATCGAAAAGAATCGATAGTTTTGTTCTTGCGTTCTTGGAATTCCATCAAACTTCAGATGATTGGTCGATCCCATGACAAAGAATCGATGGTTTTGGACTTGCTTTGTTGGAATTCTATAAATTTCAGTTGTGATTGGTTGATTCCCTGACAAAAAAATCGATACGTTTGGTCTTGCTTTCTTGAAATTCCATCAAACTTCAGTTGATTGGTCGATCTCATGACGAAGAAATGATAGAGTTGGATTAAAATTCTTGGAATTCCATCAAACTTCAGATGATTGGTCGATCCCATGACAAAGAAGGTCGATCCCATTACAAAGAATCGAGAGTTTTGTTATTGCGTTCTTGGAAGACCATCAAAATTCAGATGATTGGTCTATTCCATGACAACGAATCGATAGTTTTGTTCATGCGTTCTTGTAATTCCATAAACTTCAGATGATTGGTAGATCCCATCAAAAAGAATCGATAGTTTTGTTCTTGCGTTCTTGGAATTCAATCAAACTTCAGAAGATTGGTCGATCCCATGACAAAGAATCGTGAGTTTTGTTCTTGCGTTCTTGGAATTCAATCAAACTTCAGATGATTGGTCGATTCCATGACAAAGAATCGATAGTTTTGATCATGCGTTCTTGGAATTCCATAAAACTTCAGATGATTGGTAGATCCCATGAAAAAGAATCGATAGTTTTGTTCTTGCGTTCTTGGAATTCAATCAAACTTCAGAAGATTGGTCGATCCCATGACAAAGAATCGATAGTTTTGTTCATGCGTTCTTGGAATTCCATAAAACTTCTGATGATTGGTCGATCACATGAAAAAGAATCGGTAGTTTTGTTGTTGCGTTCTTAGAATTCAATCAAACTTCAGAAGATTGGTCGATCCCATGACCAAGAATCGATGGTTTTGGACTTGCTTTGTTGGAATTCTATAAATTTCAGTTGTGATTGGTTGATTCCCTGACAAAAAATTGATAGTTTTGGTCTTGCTTTCTTGAAAATCCATTAAACTTCAGTTGATTGGTCGATCTCATGACGAAGAAATGATAGAGTTGGATTAAAATTCTTGGAATTCCATCAAACTTCAGATGATTGGTCGATCCCATGACAAAGAATCGATAGTTTTGTTCTTGCGTTCTTGGAATTCCATCAAACTTCAGATGATTGGTCAATCCCATGACAAAGAATCGATGGTTTTGGACTTGCTTTGTTGGAATTCTATAAATTTCAGTTGTGATTGGTTGATTCCCTGACAAAAAAATCGATAGTTTTGGTCTTGCTTTCTTGAAATTCCATCAAACTTTAGTTGATTGGTCGATCTCATGACGAAGAAATGATAGAGTTGGATTAAAATTCTTGGAATTCCATCAAACTTCAGATGAGTAAACGATCCCATAACAAAGAATCGATAGTTTTGGTCTTGCTTTCTTGAAATTCCATTAAACTTCAGTTGATTGGTCGATCTCATGACGAAGAAATGATAGAGTTGGATTAAAATTCTTGGAATTCCATCAAACTTCAGACGATTGGTCGATCCCATGACAAAGAATCGATAGTTTTGTTCTTGCGTTCTTGGAATTCCATCAAACTTCAGATGATTGGTCAATCCCATGACAAAGAAGCGATGGTTTTGGACTTGCTTTGTTGGAATTCTATAAATTTCAGTTGTGATTGGTTGATTCCCTGACAAAAAAATCGATAGTTTTGTTCTTGCGTTCTTGGAATTCCATCAAACTTCAGATGATTGGTCGATCCCATGACAAAGAATCGATGGTTTTGGACTTGCTTTGTTGGAATTCTATAAATTTCAGTTGTGATTGGTTGATTCCCTGACAAAAAAATTGATAGTTTTGGTCTTGCTTTCTTGAAAATCCATTAAACTTCAGTTGATTGGTCGATCTCATGACGAAGAAATGATAGAGTTAGATTAAAATTCTTGGAATTCCATCAAACTTCAGATGATTGGTCGATCCCATGCCAAATAATCGATAGTTTTCTTCTTGCGTTCTTGGAATTCCATCAAACTTCAGATGATTGGTCGATCCCATGACAAAGAATCGATGGTTTTGGACTTGCTTTCTTGGAATTCCATCAAACTTCATTTGATTGGTCGATCCCATTACAAAGAATCGAGAGTTTTGTTCTTGCGTTCTTGGAAGTCCATCAAACTTCAGATGATTGGTCTATTCCATGACAACGAATCGATAGTTTTGGTCTTGCTTTCTTGGAATTCCATCAAACTTCAGATGATTGGTCGATCCCATGAAAAAGAATCGATAGTTTTGGTCTTGCTTTCTGGAATTCCATCAAAATTCAGATGATTGGTCGATCCCATGCCAAATAATCGATAGTTTTCTTCATGCGTACTAGGAATTCCATCAAACTTCAGATGATTGGTGGATCCCATGACGAAGAAATGATAGAGTTGGAGTAAAATTCTTGGAAATCCATCAAACTTCAGATGATTGGTCGATCCCATAACAAAGAATCGATAGTTTTGGTCTTGCTTTCTTGAAATTCCATTAAACTTCAGTTGATTGGTTGATCTCATGACGAAGAAATGATAGAGTTGGATTAAAATTCTTGGAATTCCATCAAACTTCAGACGATTGGTCGATCCCATGACAAAGAATCGATAGTTTTGTTCTTGCGTTCTTGGAATTCCATCAAACTTCAGATGATTGGTCAATCCCATGACAAAGAAGCGATGGTTTTGGACTTGCTTTGTTGGAATTCTATAAATTTCAGTTGTGATTGGTTGATTCCCTGACAAAAAAATCGATAGTTTTGGTCTTGCTTTCTTGAAATTCCATCAAACTTGAGTTGATTGGTCGATCTCATGACGAAGAAATGATAGAGTTGGATTAAAATTCTTGGAATTCCATCAAACTTCAGATGATTGGTCAATCCCATCAAAAAGAATCGATAGTTTTGTTCTTGCGTTCTTGGAATTCCATCAAACTTCAGATGATTGGTCGATCCCATGACAAAGAATCGATGGTTTTGGACTTGCTTTCTTGGAATTCCATCAAACTTCAGTTGATTGGTCGATCCCATTACAAAGAATCGAGAGTTTTGTTCTTGCGTTCTTGGAAGACCATCAAACTTCAGATGATTGGTCTATTCCATGACAATGAATCGATAGCTTTGGTCTTGCTTTCTTGGAATTCCATCAAACTTCAGATGATTGGTCGATCCCATGAAAAAGAATCGATAGTTTTGGTCTTGCTTTCTTGGAATTCCATCAAACTTCAGATGATTGGTCGATCACATGCCAAATAATCGATAGTTTTCTTCTTGCGTACTAGGAATTCCATCAAACTTCAGATGATTGCTGGATCCCATGACGAAGAAATGATAGTGTTGGAGTAAAATTCTTGGAAATCCATCAAACTTCAGATGATTGGTCGATTCCAAACAAAGAATCGAGAGTTTTGTTCTTCCGTTCTTGGAAATCCATCAAACTTCAGATGATTGGTCGATTCCAAACAAAGAATCGAGAGTTTTGTTCTTGCGTTCTTGGAATTCCATCAAACTTCAGATTATTGGTCGATCCCATGACAAAGAATAGAGAGTTTTGTTCTTGCGTTCTTGGAATTCCATAAAACTTCAGATGATTGGTAGATCCCATCAAAAAGAATCGATAGTTTTGTTCTTGCGTTCTTGGAATTCAATCAAACTTCAGATGATAGGTCGATTCCATGACAAAGAATCGATAGTTTTGTTCATGCGTTCTTGGAATTCCATAAAACTTCAGATGATTGGTAGATCCCATGAAAAAGAATCGATAGTTTTGATCTTGCGTTCTTGGAATTCAATCAAACTTCAGAAGATTGGTCGATCCCATGACAAAGAATCGATATATTTGGTCTTGCTTTCTTGGATATCCATCAAACTTCAGATGATTGGTCGATCCCATGACAAAGAATCGATAGTTTTGTTCTTGCGTTCTTGGAATTCCATCAAACTTCAGATGATTGGTCGATCCCATGACAAAGAATCGATAGTTTTGTTCTTGCGTTCTTGGAATTCCATCAAACTTCAGATGATTGGTAGATCCCATCAAAAAGAATCGATAGTTTTGTTCTTGCGTTCTTGGAATTCAATCAAACTTCAGAAGATTGGTCGATCCCATGACAATCAATCGTGAGTTTTGTTCTTGCGTTCTTGGAATTCAATCAAACTTCAGATGATTGGTCGATCCCATGCCAAATAATCGATAGTTTTGTTCTTGCGTACTAGGAATTCCATCAAACTTCAGATGATTGGTGGATCCGATGACGAAGAAATGATAGAGTTGGAGTAAAATTCTTGGAAATCCATCAAACTTCAGAAGATTGGTCGATCCCATGACAAAGAATCGTGAGTTTTGTTCTTGCGTTCTTGGAATTCAATCAAACTTCAGATGATTGGTCGATTCCATGACAAAGAATCGATAGTTTTGTTCATGCGTTCTTGGAATTCCATAAAACTTCAGATGATTAGTAGATCCCATGAAAAAGAATCGATAGTTTTGATCTTGCGTTCTTGGAATTCAATCAAACTTCAGAAGATTGGTCGATCCCGTGACAAAGAATCGATATATTTGGTCTTGCTTTCTTGGAAATCCATCAAACTTCAGATGATTAGTCGATCCCATGAAAAAGAATCGATAGTTTTCTTCTTGCGTACTAGGAATTCCATCAAACTTCAGATGATTGGTGGATCCCATAACAAAGAATCGAGAGTTTTGTTCTTGCGTTCTTGGAATTCAATCAAACTTCAGATGATTGGTCGATTCCATGAAAAAGAATCGATAGTTTTGTTCATGCGTTCTTGTAATTCCATAAACTTCAGATGATTGGTAGATCCCATCAAAAAGAATCGATAGTTTTGTTCTTGCGTTCTTGGAATTCAATCAAACTTCAGATGATTGGTAGATCCAATGAAAAAGAATCGATAGTTTTGTTCTTGCGTTCTTGGAATTCAATCAAACTTCAGAAGATTGGTCGATCCCACGACAAAGAATCGATAGTTTTGTTCATGCGTTCTTGGAATTCCATAAAACTTCTGATGATTGGTCGATCACATGAAAAAGAATCGGTAGTTTTGTTCTTGCGTTCTTGGAGTTCAATCAAACTTCAGAAAATTGGTCGATACCATGACAAAGAATCGATATATTTAGTCTCGCTTTCTTGGATATCCATCAAACTTCAGATGATTGGTCGATCCCATGACAAAGAATCGATGGTTTTTGACTTGCTTTCTTGGAATTCCATCAAACTTCAATTGATTGGTCGATCCCATTACAAAGAATCGAGAGTTTTGTTCTTGCGTTCTTGGAAGTCCATCAAACTTCAGATGATTGGTCGATCCCATCAAAAAGAATCGATAGTTTTGTTCTTGCGTTCTTGGAATTCCATCAAACTTCAGATGATTGGTCGATCCCATGACAAAGAATCGATGGTTTTGGACTTGCTTTGTTGGAATTCTATAAATTTCAGTTGTGATTGGTTGATTCCCTGACAAAAAAATCGATACGTTTGGTCTTGCTTTCTTGAATTTCCATCAAACTTCAGTTGATTGGTCGATCTCATGACGAAGAAATGATAGAGTTGGATTAAAATTCTTGGAATTCCATCAAACTTCAGATGATTGGTCGATCCCATCAAAAAGAATCGATAGTTTTGTTCTTGCGTTCTTGGAATTCCATCAAACTTCAGATGATTGGTCGATCCCATGACAAAGAAGATCGATCCCATTACAAAGAATCGAGAGTTTTGTTATTGCGTTCTTGGAAGACCATCAAAATTCAGATGATTGGTCTATTCCATGACAACGAATCGATAGTTTTGTTCATGCGTTCTTGTAATTCCATAAACTTCAGATGATTGGTTGATCCCATCAAAAAGAATCGATAGTTTTGTTCTTGCGTTCTTGGAATTCAATCAAACTTCAGAAGATTGGTCGATCCCATGACAAAGAATCGTGAGTTTTGTTCTTGCGTTCTTGGAATTCAATCAAACTTCAGATGATTGGTCGATTCCATGACAAAGAATCGATAGTTTTGTTCATGCGTTCTTGGAATTCCATAAAACTTCAGATGATTGGTAGATCCCATTAAAAGAATCGATAGTTTTGTTCTTGCGTTCTTGGAATTCAATCAAACTTCAGAAGATTGGTCGATCCCATGACAAAGAATCGATAGTTTTGTTCATGCGTTCTTGGAATTCCATAAAACTTCTGATGATTGGTCGATCACATGAAAAAGAATCGGTAGTTTTGTTGTTGCGTTCTTAGAATTCAATCAAACTTCAGAAGATTGGTCGAACCCATGACAAAGAATCGATGGTTTTTGACTTGCTTTCTTGGAATTCCATTAAACTTCAGTTGATTGGTCGATCCCATTACAAAGAATCGAGAGTTTTGTTCTTGCGTTCTTGGAAATCCATCAAACTTCAGATGATTAGTCGATCCCATGAAAAAGAATCGATAGTTTTGTTCTTGCGTTCTTGGAATTCCATCAAACTTCAGATGATTGGTCGATCCCATGACCAAGAATCGATGGTTTTGGACTTGCTTTCTTGGAATTCCATCAAACTTCAGTTGATTGGTCGATCCCATTACAAAGAATCGAGAGTTTTGTTCTTGCGTTCTTGGAAGACCATCAAACTTCAGATGATTGGTCTATTCCATGACAACGAATCGATAGCTTTGGTCTTGCTTTCTTGGAATTCCATCAAACTTCAGATGATTGGTCGATCCCATGAAAAAGAATCGATAGTTTTGGTCTTGCTTTCTTGGAATTCCATCAAACTTCAGATGATTGGTCGATCACATGCCAAATAATCGATAGTTTTCTTCTTGCGTACTAGGAATTCCATCAAACTTCAGATGATTGCTGGATCCCATGACGAAGAAATGATAGAGTTGGAGTAAAATTCTTGGAAATCCATCAAACTTCAGATGATTGGTCGATTCCAAACAAAGAATCGAGAGTTTTGTTCTTGCGTTCTTGGAATTCCATAAAACTTCAGATGATAGGTCGATTCCATGACAAAGAATCGATAGTTTTGTTCATGCGTTCTTGGAATTCCATAAAACTTCAGATGATTGGTAGATCCCATGAAAAAGAATCGATAGTTTTGATCTTGCGTTCTTGGAATTCAATCAAACTTCAGAAGATTGGTCGATCCCATGACAAAGAATCGATATATTTGGTCTTGCTTTCTTGGATATCCATCAAACTTCAGATGATTGGTCGATCCCATGCCAAATAATCGATAGTTTTCTTCTTGCGTACTAGGAATTCCATCAAACTTCAGATGATTGGTGGATCCCATAACAAAGAATCGAGAGTTTTGTTCTTGCGTTCTTGGAATTCAATCAAACTTCAGATGATTGGTCGATTCCATGACAAAGAATCGATAGTTTTGTTCATGCGTTCTTGTAATTCCATAAACTTCAGATGATTGGTAGATCCCATCAAAAAGAATCGATAGTTTTGTTCTTGCGTTCTTGGAATTCAATCAAACTTCAGATGATTGGTAGATCCAATGAAAAAGAATCGATAGTTTTGTTCTTGCGTTCTTGGAATTCAATCAAACTTCAGAAGATTGGTCGATCCCACGACAAAGAATCGATAGTTTTGTTCATGCGTTCTTGGAATTCCATAAAACTTCTGATGATTGGTCGATCACATGAAAAAGAATCGGTAGTTTTGTTCTTGCGTTCTTGGAGTTCAATCAAACTTCAGAAAATTGGTCGATACCATGACAAAGAATCGATATATTTAGTCTCGCTTTCTTGGATATCCATCAAACTTCAGATGATTGGTCGATCCCATTACAAAGAATCGATAGTTTTGTTCTTGCGTTCTTGGAATTCCATCAAACTTCAGATGATTGGTCAATCCCATGACAAAGAAGCGATGGTTTTGGACTTGCTTTGTTGGAATTCTATAAATTTCAGTTGTGATTGGTTGATTCCCTGACAAAAAAATCGATAGTTTTGGTCTTGCTTTCTTGAAATTCCATCAAACTTCAATTGATTGGTCGATCCCATTACAAAGAATCGAGAGTTTTGTTCTTGCGTTCTTGGAATTCCATCAAACTTCAGATGATTGGTCGATCCCATGAAAAAGAATCGATAGTTTTGTTCTTGCGTTCTTGGAATTCCATCAAACTTCAGATGATTGGTCGATCCCATGACAAAGAATCGATGGTTTTGGACTTGCTTTGTTGGAATTCTATAAATTTCAGTTGTGATTGGTTGATTCCTTGACAAAAAAATTGATAGTTTTGGTCTCGCTTTCTTGAATTTCCATCAAACTTCAGTATATTGGTCGATCTCATGACGAAAATATGATAGGGTTGGATTAAAATTCTTGGAATTCCATCAAACTTCAGATGATTGGTCGATCCCATGACAAAGAATCGATAGTTTTGTTCTTGCGTTCTTGGAATTCCAAAAAACTTCAGATGATTGGTAGATCCCATCAAAAAGAATCGATAGTTTTGTTCTTGCGTTCTTGGAATTCAATCAAACTTCAGAAGATTGGTCGATCCCATGACAATCAATCGTGAGTTTTGTTCTTGCGTTCTTGGAATTCAATCAAACTTCAGATGATTGGTCGATCCCATGCCAAATAATCGATAGTTTTGTTCTTGCGTACTAGGAATTCCATCAAACTTCAGATGATTGGTGGATCCCATGACGAAGAAATGATAGAGTTGGAGTAAAATTCTTGGAAATCCATCAAACTTCAGATGATTGGTCGATCCCATCAAAAAGAATCGATAGTTTTGTTCTTGCGTTCTTGGAATTCCATCAAACTTCAGATGATTGGTCGATCCCATGACAAAGAATCGATGGTTTTGGACTTGCTTTCTTGGAATTCCATCAAACTTCAGTTGATTGGTCGATCCCATTACAAAGAATCGAGAGTTTTGTTCTTGCGTTCTTGGAAGACCATCAAACTTCAGATGATTGGTCTATTCCATGACAACGAATCGATAGCTTTGGTCTTGCTTTCTTGGAATTCCATCAAACTTCAGATGATTGGTCGATCCCATGAAAAAGAATCGATAGTTTTGGTCTTGCTTTCTTGGAATTCCATCAAACTTCAGATGATTGGTCGATCACATGCCAAATAATCGATAGTTTTCTTCTTGCGTACTAGGAATTCCATCAAACTTCAGATGATTGCTGGATCCCATGACGAAGAAATGATAGTGTTGGAGTAAAATTCTTGGAAATCCATCAAACTTCAGATGATTGGTCGATTCCAAACAAAGAATCGAGAGTTTTGTTCTTGCGTTCTTGGAAATCCATCAAACTTCAGATGATTGGTCGATTCCAAACAAAGAATCGAGAGTTTTGTTCTTGCGTTCTTGGAATTCCATCAAACTTCAGATTATTGGTCGATCCCATGACAAAGAATGGAGAGTTTTGTTCTTGCGTTCTTGGAATTCCATAAAACTTCAGATGATTGGTAGATCCCATCAAAAAGAATCGATAGTTTTGTTCTTGCGTTCTTGGAATTCAATCAAACTTCAGATGATAGGTCGATTCCATGACAAAGAATCGATAGTTTTGTTCATGCGTTCTTGGAATTCCATAAAACTTCAGATGATTGGTAGATCCCATGAAAAAGAATCGATAGTTTTGATCTTGCGTTCTTGGAATTCAATCAAACTTCAGAAGATTGGTCGATCCCATGACAAAGAATCGATATATTTGGTCTTGCTTTCTTGGATATCCATCAAACTTCAGGTGATTGGTCGATCCCATGCCAAATAATCGATAGTTTTCTTCTTGCGTACTAGGAATTCCATCAAACTTCAGATGATTGGTGGATCCCATAACAAAGAATCGAGAGTTTTGTTCTTGCGTTCTTGGAATTCAATCAAACTTCAGATGATTGGTCGATTCCATGACAAAGAATCGATAGTTTTGTTCATGCGTTCTTGTAATTCCATAAACTTCAGATGATTGGTAGATCCCATCAAAAAGAATCGATAGTTTTGTTCTTGCGTTCTTGGAATTCAATCAAACTTCAGATGATTGGTAGATCCAATGAAAAAGAATCGATAGTTTTGTTCTTGCGTTCTTGGAATTCAATCAAACTTCAGAAGATTGGTCGATCCCACGACAAAGAATCGATAGTTTTGTTCATGCGTTCTTGGAATTCCATAAAACTTCTGATGATTGGTCGATCACATGAAAAAGAATCGGTAGTTTTGTTCTTGCGTTCTTGGAGTTCAATCAAACTTCAGAAAATTGGTCGATACCATGACAAAGAATCGATATATTTAGTCTCGCTTTCTTGGATATCCATCAAACTTCAGATGATTGGTCGATCCCATGACAAAGAATCGATAGTTTTGTTCTTGCGTTCTTGGAATTCCATCAAACTTCAGATGATTGGTCAATCCCATGACAAAGAAGCGATGGTTTTGGACTTGCTTTGTTGGAATTCTATAAATTTCAGTTGTGATTGGTTGATTCCCTGACAAAAAAATTGATAGTTTTGGTCTTGCTTTCTTGAAATTCCATCAAACTTCAATTGATTGGTCGATCCCATTACAAAGAATCGAGAGTTTTGTTCTTGCGTTCTTGGAATTCCATCAAACTTCAGATGATTGGTCGATCCCATGAAAAAGAATCGATAGTTTTGTTCTTGCGTTCTTGGAATTCCATCAAACTTCAGATGATTGGTCGATCCCATGACAAAGAATCGATGGTTTTGGACTTGCTTTGTTGGAATTCTATAAATTTCAGTTGTGATTGGTTGATTCCTTGACAAAAAAATTGATAGTTTTGGTCTCGCTTTCTTGAATTTCCATCAAACTTCAGTATATTGGTCGATCTCATGACGAAAATATGATAGGGTTGGATTAAAATTCTTGGAATTCCATCAAACTTCAGATGATTGGTCGATCCCATGACAAAGAATCGATAGTTTTGTTCTTGCGTTCTTGGAATTCCAAAAAACTTCAGATGATTGGTAGATCCCATCAAAAAGAATCGATAGTTTTGTTCTTGCGTTCTTGGAATTCAATCAAACTTCAGAAGATTGGTCGATCCCATGACAATCAATCGTGAGTTTTGTTCTTGCGTTCTTGGAATTCAATCAAACTTCAGATGATTGGTCGATCCCATGCCAAATAATCGATAGTTTTGTTCTTGCGTACTAGGAATTCCATCAAACTTCAGATGATTGGTGGATCCCATGACGAAGAAATGATAGAGTTGGAGTAAAATTCTTGGAAATCCATCAAACTTCAGATGATTGGTCGATCCCATCAAAAAGAATCGATAGTTTTGTTCTTGCGTTCTTGGAATTCCATCAAACTTCAGATGATTGGTCGATCCCATGACAAAGAATCGATGGTTTTGGACTTGCTTTCTTGGAATTCCATCAAACTTCAGTTGATTGGTCGATCCCATTACAAAGAATCGAGAGTTTTGTTCTTGCGTTCTTGGAAGACCATCAAACTTCAGATGATTGGTCTATTCCATGACAACGAATCGATAGCTTTGGTCTTGCTTTCTTGGAATTCCATCAAACTTCAGATGATTGGTCGATCCCATGAAAAAGAATCGATAGTTTTGGTCTTGCTTTCTTGGAATTCCATCAAACTTCAGATGATTGGTCGATCACATGCCAAATAATCGATAGTTTTCTTCTTGCGTACTAGGAATTCCATCAAACTTCAGATGATTGCTGGATCCCATGACGAAGAAATGATAGTGTTGGAGTAAAATTCTTGGAAATCCATCAAACTTCAGATGATTGGTCGATTCCAAACAAAGAATCGAGAGTTTTGTTCTTGCGTTCTTGGAAATCCATCAAACTTCAGATGATTGGTCGATTCCAAACAAAGAATCGAGAGTTTTGTTCTTGCGTTCTTGGAATTCCATCAAACTTCAGATTATTGGTCGATCCCATGACAAAGAATGGAGAGTTTTGTTCTTGCGTTCTTGGAATTCCATAAAACTTCAGATGATTGGTAGATCCCATCAAAAAGAATCGATAGTTTTGTTCTTGCGTTCTTGGAATTCAATCAAACTTCTGATGATTGGTCGATTCCATGACAAAGAATCGATAGTTTTGTTCATGCGTTCTTGGAATTCCATAAAACTTCAGATGATTGGTAGATCCCATGAAAAAGAATCGATAGTTTTGATCTTGCGTTCTTGGAATTCAATCAAACTTCAGAAGATTGGTCGATCCCATGACAAAGAATCGATATATTTGGTCTTGCTTTCTTGGATATCCATCAAACTTCAGGTGATTGGTCGATCCCATGCCAAATAATCGATAGTTTTCTTCTTGCGTACTAGGAATTCCATCAAACTTCAGATGATTGGTGGATCCCATAACAAAGAATCGAGAGTTTTGTTCTTGCGTTCTTGGAATTCAATCAAACTTCAGATGATTGGTCGATTCCATGACAAAGAATCGATAGTTTTGTTCATGCGTTCTTGTAATTCCATAAACTTCAGATGATTGGTAGATCCCATCAAAAAGAATCGATAGTTTTGTTCTTGCGTTCTTGGAATTCAATCAAACTTCAGATGATTGGTAGATCCAATGAAAAAGAATCGATAGTTTTGTTCTTGCGTTCTTGGAATTCAATCAAACTTCAGAAGATTGGTCGATCCCACGACAAAGAATCGATAGTTTTGTTCATGCGTTCTTGGAATTCCATAAAACTTCTGATGATTGGTCGATCACATGAAAAAGAATCGGTAGTTTTGTTCTTGCGTTCTTGGAGTTCAATCAAACTTCAGAAAATTGGTCGATACCATGACAAAGAATCGATATATTTAGTCTCGCTTTCTTGGAAATCCATCAAACTTCAGATGATTGGTCGATCCCATGACAAAGAATCGATAGTTTTGTTCTTGCGTTCTTGGAATTCCATCAAACTTCAGATGATTGGTCAATCCCATGACAAAGAAGCGATGGTTTTGGACTTGCTTTGTTGGAATTCTATAAATTTCAGTTGTGATTGGTTGATTCCCTGACAAAAAAATCGATAGTTTTGGTCTTGCTTTCTTGAAATTCCATCAAACTTCAATTGATTGGTCGATCCCATTACAAAGAATCGAGAGTTTTGTTCTTGCGTTCTTGGAATTCCATCAAACTTCAGATGATTGGTCGATCCCATGAAAAAGAATCGATAGTTTTGTTCTTGCGTTCTTGGAATTCCATCAAACTTCAGATGATTGGTCGATCCCATGACAAAGAATCGATGGTTTTGGACTTGCTTTGTTGGAATTCTATAAATTTCAGTTGTGATTGGTTGATTCCTTGACAAAAAAATTGATAGTTTTGGTCTCGCTTTCTTGAATTTCCATCAAACTTCAGTATATTGGTCGATCTCATGACGAAAATATGATAGGGTTGGATTAAAATTCTTGGAATTCCATCAAACTTCAGATGATTGGTCGATCCCATGACAAAGAATCGATAGTTTTGTTCTTGCGTTCTTGGAATTCCAAAAAACTTCAGATGATTGGTAGATCCCATCAAAAAGAATCGATAGTTTTGTTCTTGCGTTCTTGGAATTCAATCAAACTTCAGAAGATTGGTCGATCCCATGACAATCAATCGTGAGTTTTGTTCTTGCGTTCTTGGAATTCAATCAGACTTCAGATGATTGGTCGATCCCATGCCAAATAATCGATAGTTTTGTTCTTGCGTACTAGGAATTCCATCAAACTTCAGATGATTGGTGGATCCGATGACGAAGAAATGATAGAGTTGGAGTAAAATTCTTGGAAATCCATCAAACTTCAGATGATTGGTAGATCCCATGAAAAAGAATCGATAGTTTTGATCTTGCGTTCTTGGAATTCAATCAAACTTCAGAAGATTGGTCGATCCCGTGACAAAGAATCGATATATTTGGTCTTGCTTTCTTGGAAATCCATCAAACTTCAGATGATTAGTCGATCCCATGAAAAAGAATCGATAGTTTTCTTCTTGCGTACTAGGAATTCCATCAAACTTCAGATGATTGGTGGATCCCATAACAAAGAATCGAGAGTTTTGTTCTTGCGTTCTTGGAATTCAATCAAACTTCAGATGATTGGTCGATTCCATGACAAAGAATCGATAGTTTTGTTCATGCGTTCTTGTAATTCCATAAACTTCAGATGATTGGTAGATCCCATCAAAAAGAATCGATAGTTTTGTTCTTGCGTTCTTGGAATTCAATCAAACTTCAGATGATTGGTAGATCCAATGAAAAAGAATCGATAGTTTTGTTCTTGCGTTCTTGGAATTCAATCAAACTTCAGAAGATTGGTCGATCCCACGACAAAGAATCGATAGTTTTGTTCATGCGTTCTTGGAATTCCATAAAACTTCTGATGATTGGTCGATCACATGAAAAAGAATCGGTAGTTTTGTTCTTGCGTTCTTGGAGTTCAATCAAACTTCAGAAAATTGGTCGATACCATGACAAAGAATCGATATATTTAGTCTCGCTTTCTTGGATATCCATCAAACTTCAGATGATTGGTCGATCCCATGACAAAGAATCGATGGTTTTTGACTTGCTTTCTTGGAATTCCATCAAACTTCAATTGATTGGTCGATCCCATTACAAAGAATCGAGAGTTTTGTTCTTGCGTTCTTGGAAGTCCATCAAACTTCAGATGATTGGTCGATCCCATCAAAAAGAATCGATAGTTTTGTTCTTGCGTTCTTGGAATTCCATCAAACTTCAGATGATTGGTCGATCCCATGACAAAGAATCGATGGTTTTGGACTTGCTTTGTTGGAATTCTATAAATTTCAGTTGTGATTGGTTGATTCCCTGACAAAAAAATCGATACGTTTGGTCTTGCTTTCTTGAAATTCCATCAAACTTCAGTTGATTGGTCGATCTCATGACGAAGAAATGATAGAGTTGGATTAAAATTCTTGGAATTCCATCAAACTTCAGATGATTGGTCGACCCCATCAAAAAGAATCGATAGTTTTGTTCTTGCGTTCTTGGAATTCCATCAAACTTCAGATGATTGGTCGATCCCATGACAAAGAAGATCGATCCCATTACAAAGAATCGAGAGTTTTGTTATTGCGTTCTTGGAAGACCATCAAAATTCAGATGATTGGTCTATTCCATGACAACGAATCGATAGTTTTGTTCATGCGTTCTTGTAATTCCATAAACTTCAGATGATTGGTTGATCCCATCAAAAAGAATCGATAGTTTTGTTCTTGCGTTCTTGGAATTCAATCAAACTTCAGAAGATTGGTCGATCCCATGACAAAGAATCGTGAGTTTTGTTCTTGCGTTCTTGGAATTCAATCAAACTTCAGATGATTGGTCGATTCCATGACAAAGAATCGATAGTTTTGTTCATGCGTTCTTGGAATTCCATAAAACTTCAGATGATTGGTAGATCCCATGAAAAAGAATCGATAGTTTTGTTCTTGCGTTCTTGGAATTCAATCAAACTTCAGAAGATTGGTCGATCCCATGACAAAGAATCGATAGTTTTGTTCATGCGTTCTTGGAATTCCATAAAACTTCTGATGATTGGTCGATCACATGAAAAAGAATCGGTAGTTTTGTTGTTGCGTTCTTAGAATTCAATCAAACTTCAGAAGATTGGTCGAACCCATGACAAAGAATCGATGGTTTTTGACTTGCTTTCTTGGAATTCCATTAAACTTCAGTTGATTGGTCGATCCCATTACAAAGAATCGAGAGTTTTGTTCTTGCGTTCTTGGAAATCCATCAAACTTCAGATGATTAGTCGATCCCATGAAAAAGAATCGATAGTTTTGTTCTTGCGTTCTTGGAATTCCATCAAACTTCAGATGATTGGTCGATCCCATGACCAAGAATCGATGGTTTTGGACTTGCTTTCTTGGAATTCCATCAAACTTCAGTTGATTGGTCGATCCCATTACAAAGAATCGAGAGTTTTGTTCTTGCGTTCTTGGAAGACCATCAAACTTCAGATGATTGGTCTATTCCATGACAACGAATCGATAGCTTTGGTCTTGCTTTCTTGGAATTCCATCAAACTTCAGATGATTGGTCGATCCCATGAAAAAGAATCGATAGTTTTGGTCTTGCTTTCTTGGAATTCCATCAAACTTCAGATGATTGGTCGATCACATGCCAAATAATCGATAGTTTTCTTCTTGCGTACTAGGAATTCCATCAAACTTCAGATGATTGCTGGATCCCATGACGAAGAAATGATAGAGTTGGAGTAAAATTCTTGGAAATCCATCAAACTTCAGATGATTGGTCGATTCCAAACAAAGAATCGAGAGTTTTGTTCTTGCGTTCTTGGAATTCCATAAAACTTCAGATGATAGGTCGATTCCATGACAAAGAATCGATAGTTTTGTTCATGCGTTCTTGGAATTCCATAAAACTTCAGATGATTGGTAGATCCCATGAAAAAGAATCAATAGTTTTGATCTTGCGTTCTTGGAATTCAATCAAACTTCAGAAGATTGGTCGATCCCATGACAAAGAATCGATATATTTGGTCTTGCTTTCTTGGATATCCATCAAACTTCAGATGATTGGTCGATCCCATGCCAAATAATCGATAGTTTTCTTCTTGCGTACTAGGAATTCCATCAAACTTCAGATGATTGGTGGATCCCATAACAAAGAATCGAGAGTTTTGTTCTTGCGTTCTTGGAATTCAATCAAACTTCAGATGATTGGTCGATTCCATGACAAAGAATCGATAGTTTTGTTCATGCGTTCTTGTAATTCCATAAACTTCAGATGATTGGTAGATCCCATCAAAAAGAATCGATAGTTTTTTTCTTGCGTTCTTGGAATTCAATCAAACTTCAGATGATTGGTAGATCCAATGAAAAAGAATCGATAGTTTTGTTCTTGCGTTCTTGGAATTCAATCAAACTTCAGATGATTGGTCGATCCCATGACCAAGAATCGATGGTTTTGGACTTGCTTTCTTGGAATTCCATCAAACTTCAGTTGATTGGTCGATCCCATTACAAAGAATCGAGAGTTTTGTTCTTGCGTTCTTGGAAGACCATCAAACTTCAGATGATTGGTCGATCCCATGAAAAAGAATCGATAGTTTTGGTCTTGCTTTCTTGGAATTCCATCAAACTTCAGATGATTGGTCGATCCCATGACAAAGAATCGATGGTTTTGGACTTGCTTTGTTGGAATTCTATAAATTTCAGTTGTGATTGGTTGATTCCTTGACAAAAAAATTGATAGTTTTGGTCTCGCTTTCTTGAATTTCCATCAAACTTCAGTATATTGGTCGATCTCATGACGAAAATATGATAGGGTTGGATTAAAATTTTTGGAATTCCATCAAACTTCAGATGATTGGTCGATCCCATGACAAAGAATCGATAGTTTTGTTCTTGCGTTCTTGGAATTCCAAAAAACTTCAGATGATTGGTAGATCCCATCAAAAAGAATCGATAGTTTTGTTCTTGCGTTCTTGGAATTCAATCAAACTTCAGAAGATTGGTCGATCCCATGACAATCAATCGTGAGTTTTGTTCTTGCGTTCTTGGAATTCAATCAAACTTCAGATGATTGGTCGATCCCATGCCAAATAATCGATAGTTTTGTTCTTGCGTACTAGGAATTCCATCAAACTTCAGATGATTGGTGGATCCGATGACGAAGAAATGATAGAGTTGGAGTAAAATTCTTGGAAATCCATCAAACTTCAGAAGATTGGTCGATCCCATGACAAAGAATCGTGAGTTTTGTTCTTGCGTTCTTGGAATTCAATCAAACTTCAGATGATTGGTCGATTCCATGACAAAGAATCGATAGTTTTGTTCATGCGTTCTTGGAATTCCATAAAACTTCAGATGATTGGTAGATCCCATGAAAAAGAATCGATAGTTTTGATCTTGCGTTCTTGGAATTCAATCAAACTTCAGAAGATTGGTCGATCCCGTGACAAAGAATCGATATATTTGGTCTTGCTTTCTTGGAAATCCATCAAACTTCAGATGATTAGTCGATCCCATGAAAAAGAATCGATAGTTTTCTTCTTGCGTACTAGGAATTCCATCAAACTTCAGATGATTGGTGGATCCCATAACAAAGAATCGAGAGTTTTGTTCTTGCGTTCTTGGAATTCAATCAAACTTCAGATGATTGGTCGATTCCATGACAAAGAATCGATAGTTTTGTTCATGCGTTCTTGTAATTCCATAAACTTCAGATGATTGGTAGATCCCATCAAAAAGAATCGATAGTTTTGTTCTTGCGTTCTTGGAATTCAATCAAACTTCAGATGATTGGTAGATCCAATGAAAAAGAATCGATAGTTTTGTTCTTGCGTTCTTGGAATTCAATCAAACTTCAGAAGATTGGTCGATCCCACGACAAAGAATCGATAGTTTTGTTCATGCGTTCTTGGAATTCCATAAAACTTCTGATGATTGGTCGATCACATGAAAAAGAATCGGTAGTTTTGTTCTTGCGATCTTGGAGTTCAATCAAACTTCAGAAAATTGGTCGATACCATGACAAAGAATCGATATATTTAGTCTCGCTTTCTTGGATATCCATCAAACTTCAGATGATTGGTCGATCCCATGACAAAGAATCGATGGTTTTTGACTTGCTTTCTTGGAATTCCATCAAACTTCAATTGATTGGTCGATCCCATTACAAAGAATCGAGAGTTTTGTTCTTGCGTTCTTGGAAGTCCATCAAACTTCAGATGATTGGTCGATCCCATCAAAAAGAATCGATAGTTTTGTTCTTGCGTTCTTGGAATTCCATCAAACTTCAGATGATTGGTCGATCCCATGACAAAGAATCGATGGTTTTGGACTTGCTTTGTTGGAATTCTATAAATTTCAGTTGTGTCCGTGTGAAATTGGGCAAGGCTGTGCGAAAGACTTCTTGGAAGGACACAATAAGGTTCCCGGGACTAAGCGCGAGAACATTTAACCCGAAATTTGCCGAAAATTGGAAGTTTGAGGCGAAAAAAGGAGTCTTTTGAGTGCTGGTGGCTTGCTTATCTATTTTCAACCCCTCTCGCACGAGCTCAAAATGGACTCGCTACGAATCCACAAGATGGCTGCGCTACCCCTAAATAAGTATTCTTTTTTCGACAAAGCCGTAATTTCTTCGCCGCAGGACAATCGCCTCTATGAGACACTGCAAAAAATCAATCGTGACCTGGACATGATTAAGACGTTCCTTGGCATTGAGGACGAGTTTAGTGACGAGAAGCTTGCAAAGATGAACGCAGAATACAATCGCTTTTTAGCCGTCGAAAAACAGCAGCTCGCTCACTACCGCTTGTCTATTGAATTTCCAAAGACTTATAGCCAGGCTGTCTCGCTCCAAAAGCCCGCTGCAAGGCCAGAGAAGCTTGTAATCGCTGCTGATGGATGGAAGGAAGTGAAAAGGCGGAAAAGGAAGTCAACTGCGGCCAGAGAAGATGAAAGGCGTGACCCTGCCTCCAAAGTGGTCAAAGCTCGAGCCGGTAAATTCAGGGGTGCATCGGCTGCGCACGTACCGACGGCCTTCACGGCTAAGGTCGACTTGATCGGAGCGCGCAGCCACTCCCCTCCGGCTCGCGACTCAGGTGAGCTTGTGTCGCTTTCTCCTCCGGCAAGGGTCGGAGGAGCAGTTCCGCCTCTCGTTCACCCTCTGTCCAATTCTAGCTGCGATGTCGACGAGAAGGATTCTGAGCCATTGAGTTCTGAGAGTACCACAAAGGAATCTCGAGGCCGTGGGAACCTGGCTAAGGTTTGCAGGCGTGACCGCGCCCTTAAGTCGGTCAAAGCGCTTGCCGGTTCCCAAAGGGGTGCGTCGGCTGCGCGCAGGACAGAGTCCTGCACGGCACAGGACATTGACAACGCTGGCGCGCGCAGCCACACCCCACCGGCAACGCTCGCAGGTGAGCACCCATGTCATCCTTCGTCGGCGGCTTCCGTCGACGAAGCAATCAGTTGCTCTGCTGATCAATTTTCTACTCCCGAGGTTACAACCAAGCCAAAAAAGAACAGGTCGATCGTAGAATTTGACAACTTCCTAGAATCTCTGCTGGTAGAGGCCCTTGGGAAGGATGATGAGAATCCCAAAAGCTTGATTGATTATACCCCGCTGCAGACAAATCCGAGAGTAAATGACCGCCCACGGCGGCGGAATAAAGTGATTGAGACCATGGAAAATCGAGACAACCCTTTTCAAGCTCACTCAAACATGTTGAAGCCAATTTAACGAACAACGAGTATAACCTGCTTCTGTGGAACGTCGAGGGGTTAAAATCTGTCTTACCGCTTGTTGATCCAAATTTATTGCAGTCCTACGATATCATCGTTCTGACCGAGACGTTTTTGACCTCAGATTTTTCTCTGCCAAATTTTTACTGCAAACACTTGTACGGAATAAAAAACCAGCGAGGGCGGCCGATGCGCGGGGTTTCTGTTTTCTTTCGGCCGAGATTGGGAAGATTGCGCAGCTGTAAGGCATTGGATAATACGTTGGTTTTGAGTTTTGTTCACGTAAGTCTCGTAGCCACCTATTTTCACCCGACCATGCACCTTGACGATCTATGGGACGAGCTTTCGGAAGCTATTCAATCTGCAGAAAACCCACAGAATTTAATTGTGGCTGGCGACTTTAACTGCCGCATTGATAAAAGTAACCTAAAAGGAGATTCCATTTTAGAGTTTGCGTCGCTTAACGATCTGCTCCTTGTTAATTCAATTCCATTAGATTTTACCTATACGTCCAAAAGTGGTTCAAGTGTCATTGACTTGATCTTTTGCGGCTCACAAATTTTAAAAAAGTCTTTTCGTGTTCTTGACTCCTTTCTAAGGAAGCATAACATGGTTAGTTTTAAATTTCAGTCATTGATTCTTGCTGAGGGAGGGTTGCTTGAAGACGCTCAAGACAGGCGCAGAGTAGATGCAGCAGCCTTAAGCTGCAGGTTACAAGAGAGCAAGCAACTTTTTATATCCACATTGCAGTGCCATGATGTTAATTCGTTCTATGACCTTTTGTTAAGACTTGTGGACGGTTCAAAATTAGATTATAGTATAAAAAAGTCAATAATCAGTCGTGACTGGTTTGATTTAGACTGTTTTAAATCCAGGTCAGATTTGATATTTTTACGCCACTTCACTCAATCAGCCGCATTCTGGACTGGTTCCCTTCCGGAACAAATAGAGTTTCTCGAAATTTTCTTTCAGGCAAAGCGAGCATACCGCAGTCTATGCAAAGAAAAGAAGGCCAATCTCCAGGAGTTGCTGGACAAGAAGATTTTAATGGAGGCCGAATCCTACTGCCACAGGTTTCTGAGACTGAATGGTGGTAGCTCTGGGACTGTGACCAATGACATTAATATGGACACTTGGGCACAGTTTTTGAGTGGGCTGTTCAATTCTCGGGGCCTGGGGCGGGGTGAAAGTTTGAACCTGAAATCTCTCTTGCCCGGTGACTTAACTGATGATTTGCATTTTGCCTTTTTGAGCGCCGAAGTCGAGCTGGCGCTGAGGGGAATGAAAAACAAGAAGGCGCCTGGTCCCGACAATTTGCAGAACGAGGTGGTCAGGCTCCTGTGGGCAGCTCTTCCGGACGAGATCACGGCTTTCCTTAATGTTTGTCTTGAGCTGGGATCTTTTCCAATTGCTTGGAAAAATTCTAACTTGAAACTGTTGTACAAGGGAAAGGGCGCGGTTTCTAACGAGAACAGCTACCGCGGGATCAGTCTTTGCTGCTCTCTTTACAATTTGTTGGACCGAGTCATGAATAATCGCCTGTACAGTCGTTTGATTGATCTCATTCCCTCAAACCAGTTCGGATTCGTAAAAGGCAGGTCCACTATACAAGCAGTGCAGCTTTTAGTTGATGAAATTAACTTTGTAGTTTATGAGCAAAAGACCCCATTGTATGCTCTCTTCTTGGACGTCAAGAAGGCATTCGACTCGGTGAGCAGGCATTTTATTTTCGAGGAGTTGGTCGGCACCGGCAGATTCTCCGTCAGTGAGTTGAACTTGCTGGCGGAAATGCTGGATGCCAATTTGCTGACCGTTCGAGATGGAATTTCTGTATCCGAACCGATCGTCCAGTCAAATGGGGTAAAGCAAGGCGGCAGCATTTCACCTTTCCTTTTCATTTTTGCGCTCTCTGATATCAATTCTCTATTTGCTGACCTTCCAAATGTTAAAATAATCTTATTTGCTGATGACATGGTGCTTTTGTCTAGCTCCCTTGACGACATCAGGCATTCTCTAGAATTGCTGATTAATTATCTTGCTTTCAGGGAGCTAGAACTGAACTTTGATAAATGTAAAATCTTTAAATTCCGCAACAAAGGTCGAGGGCGGCTCAAAAAAACTGACTCTTTAATTGTTCACAATAGGCCAATCGAGTTTGTTAATGAATTCACTTATTTGGGCGTAGTTTTTCAAGCCTCAGGAATCTCCTTCTCTAAACACGTCGCCAAAAAAGTCAGATCCGCAATTCTTGCCACAGCTGCACTCAAAAACCTGGCCAAGTCCTCCCTCAGCACAGCATTAAAACTCTTTGACCTGGCCATAGCTCCAATAGCGAGTTATGGAATTGAAGTTATCTGGCCTTACTTAACGCTTAACGACCTCCAAAAATTAGAGACTGCTAAATCTAGATTTCTCAAAAAAGCGCTTTGCCTATCAAAATTCATGAAGTCCAGACTGGCTTATAAACTTGCTGACACGGAGTTTTTTGTTGACAAACTTTGCTCCAGATTTTCGCTGCACAGAACTCAAAACTATAACAAGTTCATTGACAATCAGCTGTTCAAGATGTCTGAAATCGATCCGGAATTTTATGGTGCTCCCGCAATGGTCAACCCAAGCTGGAAATCGGTGTGCTATGACATGAGGCACGCACTCACTCGACACGCGTGCCACGATTTCCACTTCCTGCTGTGCAAAACCAAGAGCTACCACAGCAGCGCGATCAGCGAGTGCGTCTGCAAATTCTGCGAAAAGAACATTGGCTCCTACCACTTCTTCAGCTGTGATAAAAACGATATGAGTCTCGCGCAAGCAGCAAATTCTGTGATCAAGTGATTTAAAAAATAAATGTTCTTTAAAAGTTTATTGTTATGTTGTATGTGTATATTGTATTGTACTGTAGCACACCTTGGTGTTAATAAAATATTTCATTCATAAATTTCAGTTGTGATTGGTTGATTCCCTGACAAAAAAATCGATACGTTTGGTCTTGCTTTCTTGAAATTCCATCAAACATCAGTTGATTGGTCGATCTCATGACGAAGAAATGATAGAGTTGGATTAAAATTCTTGGAATTCCATCAAACTTCAGATGATTGGTCGATCCCATCAAAAAGAATCGATAGTTTTGTTCTTGCGTTCTTGGAATTCCATCAAACTTCAGATGATTGGTCGATCCCATGACAAAGAAGATCGATCCCATTACAAAGAATCGAGAGTTTTGTTATTGCGTTCTTGGAAGACCATCAAAATTCAGATGATTGGTCTATTCCATGACAACGAATCGATAGTTTTGTTCATGCGTTCTTGTAATTCCATAAACTTCAGATGATTGGTTGATCCCATCAAAAAGAATCGATAGTTTTGTTCTTGCGTTCTTGGAATTCAATCAAACTTCAGAAGATTGGTCGATCCCATGACAAAGAATCGTGAGTTTTGTTCTTGCGTTCTTGGAATTCAATCAAACTTCAGATGATTGGTCGATTCCATGACAAAGAATCGATAGTTTTGTTCATGCGTTCTTGGAATTCCATAAAACTTCAGATGATTGGTAGATCCCATGAAAAAGAATCGATAGTTTTGTTCTTGCGTTCTTGGAATTCAATCAAACTTCAGAAGATTGGTCGATCCCATGACAAAGAATCGATAGTTTTGTTCATGCGTTCTTGGAATTCCATAAAACTTCTGATGATTGGTCGATCACATGAAAAAGAATCGGTAGTTTTGTTGTTGCGTTCTTAGAATTCAATCAAACTTCAGAAGATTGGTCGAACCCATGACAAAGAATCGATGGTTTTTGACTTGCTTTCTTGGAATTCCATTAAACTTCAGTTGATTGGTCGATCCCATTACAAAGAATCGAGAGTTTTGTTCTTGCGTTCTTGGAAATCCATCAAACTTCAGATGATTAGTCGATCCCATGAAAAAGAATCGATAGTTTTGTTCTTGCGTTCTTGGAATTCCATCAAACTTCAGATGATTGGTCGATCCCATGACCAAGAATCGATGGTTTTGGACTTGCTTTCTTGGAATTCCATCAAACTTCAGTTGATTGGTCGATCCCATTACAAAGAATCGAGAGTTTTGTTCTTGCGTTCTTGGAAGACCATCAAACTTCAGATGATTGGTCTATTCCATGATAACGAATCGATAGCTTTGGTCTTGCTTTCTTGGAATTCCATCAAACTTCAGATGATTGGTCGATCCCATGAAAAAGAATCGATAGTTTTGGTCTTGCTTTCTTGGAATTCCATCAAACTTCAGATGATTGGTCGATCACATGCCAAATAATCGATAGTTTTCTTCTTGCGTACTAGGAATTCCATCAAACTTCAGATGATTGCTGGATCCCATGACGAAGAAATGATAGAGTTGGAGTAAAATTCTTGGAAATCCATCAAACTTCAGATGATTGGTCGATTCCAAACAAAGAATCGAGAGTTTTGTTCTTGCGTTCTTGGAATTCCATAAAACTTCAGATGATAGGTCGATTCCATGACAAAGAATCGATAGTTTTGTTCATGCGTTCTTGGAATTCCATAAAACTTCAGATGATTGGTAGATCCCATGAAAAAGAATCGATAGTTTTGATCTTGCGTTCTTGGAATTCAATCAAACTTCAGAAGATTGGTCGATCCCATGACAAAGAATCGATATATTTGGTCTTGCTTTCTTGGATATCCATCAAACTTCAGATGATTGGTCGATCCCATGCCAAATAATCGATAGTTTTCTTCTTGCGTACTAGGAATTCCATCAAACTTCAGATGATTGGTGGATCCCATAACAAAGAATCGAGAGTTTTGTTCTTGCGTTCTTGGAATTCAATCAAACTTCAGATGATTGGTCGATTCCATGACAAAGAATCGATAGTTTTGTTCATGCGTTCTTGTAACTCCATAAACTTCAGATGATTGGTAGATCCCATCAAAAAGAATCGATAGTTTTGTTCTTGCGTTCTTGGAATTCAATCAAACTTCAGATGATTGGTAGATCCAATGAAAAAGAATCGATAGTTTTGTTCTTGCGTTCTTGGAATTCAATCAAACTTCAGAAGATTGGTCGATCCCACGACAAAGAATCGATAGTTTTGTTCATGCGTTCTTGGAATTCCATAAAACTTCTGATGATTGGTCGATCACATGAAAAAGAATCGGTAGTTTTGTTCTTGTGTTCTTGGAGTTCAATCAAACTTCAGAAAATTGGTCGATACCATGACAAAGAATCGATATATTTAGTCTCGCTTTCTTGGATATCCATCAAACTTCAGATGATTGGTCGATCCCATGACAAAGGATCGATAGTTTTGTTCTTGCGTTCTTGGAATTCCATCAAACTTCAGATGATTGGTCAATCCCATGACAAAGAAGCGATGGTTTTGGACTTGCTTTGTTGGAATTCTATAAATTTCAGTTGTGATTGGTTGATTCCCTGACAAAAAAATCGATAGTTTTGGTCTTGCTTTCTTGAAATTCCATCAAACTTCAATTGATTGGTCGATCCCATTACAAAGAATCGAGAGTTTTGTTCTTGCGTTCTTGGAATTCCATCAAACTTCAGATGATTGGTCGATCCCATGAAAAAGAATCGATAGTTTTGTTCTTGCGTTCTTGGAATTCCATCAAACTTCAGATGATTGGTCGATCCCATGACAAAGAATCGATGGTTTTGGACTTGCTTTGTTGGAATTCTATAAATTTCAGTTGTGATTGGTTGATTCCTTGACAAAAAAATTGATAGTTTTGGTCTCGCTTTCTTGAATTTCCATCAAACTTCAGTATATTGGTCGATCTCATGACGAAAATATGATAGGGTTGGATTAAAATTCTTGGAATTCCATCAAACTTCAGATGATTGGTCGATCCCATGACAAAGAATCGATAGTTTTGTTCTTGCGTTCTTGGAATTCCAAAAAACTTCAGATGATTGGTAGATCCCATCAAAAAGAATCGATAGTTTTGTTCTTGCGTTCTTGGAATTCAATCAAACTTCAGAAGATTGGTCGATCCCATGACAATCAATCGAGAGTTTTGTTCTTGCGTTCTTGGAATTCAATCAAACTTCAGATGATTGGTCGATCCCATGCCAAATAATCGATAGTTTTGTTCTTGCGTACTAGGAATTCCATCAAACTTCAGATGATTGGTGGATCCCATGACGAAGAAATGATAGAGTTGGAGTAAAATTCTTGGAAATCCATCAAACTTCAGATGATTGGTCGATCCCATAACAAAGAATCGAGAGTATTGTTCTTGCGTTCTTGGAATTCAATCAAACTTCAGATGATTGGTCGATTCCATGACAAAGAATCGATAGTTTTGTTCATGCGTTCTTGTAATTCCATAAACTTCAGATGATTGGTAGATCCCATCAAAAAGAATCGATAGTTTTGTTTTTGCGTTCTTGGAATTCAATCAAACTTCAGAAGATTGGTCGATCCCATGACAAAGAATCGAGAGTTTTGTTCTTGCGTTCTTGGAATTCAATCAAACTTCAGATGATTGGTCGATTCCATGACAAAGAATCGATAGTTTTGTTCATGCGTTCTTGGAATTCCATAAAACTTCAGATGATTGGTAGATCCCATGAAAAAGAATCGATAGTTTTGTTCTTGCGTTCTTGGAATTCAATCAAACTTCAGAAGATTGGTCGATCCCGTGACAAAGAATCGATATATTTGGTCTTGCTTTCTTGGATATCCATCAAACTTCAGATGATTGGTCGATCCCATGCCAAATAATCGATAGTTTTCTTCTTGCGTACTAGGAATTCCATCAAACTTCAGATGATTGGTGGATCCCATAACAAAGAATCGAGAGTTTTATTCTTGCGTTCTTGGAATTCAATCAAACTTCAGATGATTGGTCGATTCCATGACAAAGAATCGATAGTTTTGTTCATGCGTTCTTGTAATTCCATAAACTTCAGATGATTGGTAGATCCCATCAAAAAGAATCGATAGTTTTGTTCTTGCGTTCTTGGAATTCAATCAAACTTCAGATGATTGGTAGATCCAATGAAAAAGAATCGATAGTTTTGTTCTTGCGTTCTTGGAATTCAATCAAACTTCAGAAGATTGGTCGATCCCACGACAAAGAATCGATAGTTTTGTTCATGCGTTCTTGGAATTCCATAAAACTTCTGATGATTGGTCGATCACATGAAAAAGAATCGGTAGTTTTGTTCTTGCGTTCTTGGAGTTCAATCAAACTTCAGAAAATTGGTCGATACCATGACAAAGAATCGATATATTTAGTCTCGCTTTCTTGGATATCCATCAAACTTCAGATGATTGGTCGATCCCATGACAAAGAATCGATGGTTTTTGACTTGCTTTCTTGGAATTCCATCAAACTTCAATTGATTGGTCGATCCCATTACAAAGAATCGAGAGTTTTGTTCTTGCGTTCTTGGAAGTCCATCAAACTTCAGATGATTGGTCGATTCCATCAAAAAGAATCGATAGTTTTGTTCTTGCGTTCTTGGAATTCCATCAAACTTCAGATGATTGGTCGATCCCATGACAAAGAATCGATGGTTTTGGACTTGCTTTGTTGGAATTCTATAAATTTCAGTTGTGATTGGTTGATTCCCTGACAAAAAAATCGTTACGTTTGGTCTCGCTTTCTTGAAATTCCATCAAACTTCAGTTGATTGGTCGATCTCATGACGAAGAAATGATAGAGTTGGATTAAAATTCTTGGAATTCCATCAAACTTCAGATGATTGGTCGATCCCATCAAAAAGAATCGATAGTTTTGTTCTTGCGTTCTTGGAATTCCATCAAACTTCAGATGATTGGTCGATCCCATGACAAAGAAGATCGATCCCATTACAAAGAATCGAGAGTTTTGTTATTGCGTTCTTGGAAGACCATCAAAATTCAGATGATTGGTCTATTCCATGACAACGAATCGATAGTTTTGTTCATGCGTTCTTGTAATTCCATAAACTTCAGATGATTGGTAGATCCCATCAAAAAGAATCGATAGTTTTGTTCTTGCGTTCTTGGAATTCAATCAAACTTCAGAAGATTGGTCGATCCCATGACAAAGAATCGTGAGTTTTGTTCTTGCGTTCTTGGAATTCAATCAAACTTCAGATGATTGGTCGATTCCATGACAAAGAATCGATAGTTTTGTTCATGCGTTCTTGGAATTCCATAAAACTTCAGATGATTGGTAGATCCCATGAAAAAGAATCGATAGTTTTGTTCTTGCGTTCTTGGAATTCAATCAAACTTCAGAAGATTGGTCGATCCCATGACAAAGAATCGATAGTTTTGTTCATGCGTTCTTGGAATTCCATAAAACTTCTGATGATTGGTCGATCACATGAAAAAGAATCGGTAGTTTTGTTGTTGCGTTCTTGGAATTCCATTAAACTTCAGTTGATTGGTCGATCCCATTACAAAGAATCGAGAGTTTTGTTCTTGCGTTCTTGGAAATCCATCAAACTTCAGATGATTAGTCGATCCCATGAAAAAGAATCGATAGTTTTGTTCTTGCGTTCTTGGAATTCCATCAAACTTCAGATGATTGGTCGATCCCATGACCAAGAATCGATGGTTTTGGACTTGCTTTGTTGGAATTCTATAAATTTCAGTTGTGATTGGTTGATTCCCTGACAAAAAAATTGATAGTTTTGGTCTTGCTTTCTTGAAAATCCATTAAACTTCAGTTGATTGGTCGATCTCATGACGAAGAAATGATAGAGTTGGATTAAAATTCTTGGAATTCCATCAAACTTCAGATGATTGGTCGATCCCATGACAAAGAATCGATAGTTTTGTTCTTGCGTTCTTGGAATTCCATCAAACTTCAGATGATTGGTCAATCCCATGACAAAGAATCGATGGTTTTGGACTTGCTTTGTTGGAATTCTATAAATTTCAGTTGTGATTGGTCGATCCCATTACAAAGAATCGAGAGTTTTGTTCTTGCGTTCTTGGAAGTCCATCAAACTTCAGATGATTGGTCTATTCCATGACAACGAATCGATAGTTTTGGTCTTGCTTTCTTGGAATTCCATCAAACTTCAGATGATTGGTCGATCCCATGAAAAAGAATCGATAGTTTTGGTCTTGCTTTCTTGGAATTCCATCAAAATTCAGATGATTGGTCGATCCCATGCCAAATAATCGATAGTTTTCTTCATGCGTACTAGGAATTCCATCAAACTTCAGATGATTGGTGGATCCCATGACGAAGAAATGATAGAGTTGGAGTAAAATTCTTGGAAATCCATCAAACTTCAGATGATTGGTCGATCCCATGACAAAGAATCGATAGTTTTGGTCTTGCTTTCTTGAAATTCCATTAAACTTCAGTTGATTGGTCGATCTCATGACGAAGAAATGATAGAGTTGGATTAAAATTCTTGGAATTCCATCAAACTTCAGACGATTGGTCGATCCCATGACAAAGAATCGATAGTTTTGTTCTTGCGTTCTTGGAATTCCATCAAACTTCAGATGATTGGTCAATCCCTTGACAAAGAAGCGATGGTTTTGGACTTGCTTTGTTGGAATTCTATAAATTTCAGTTGTGATTGGTTGATTCCCTGAGAAAAAAATCGATAGTTTTGGTCTTGCTTTCTTGAAATTCCATCAAACTTCAGTTGATTGGTCGATCTCATGACGAAGAAATGATAGAGTTGGATTAAAATTCTTGGAATTCCATCAAACTTCAGATGATTGGTCGATCCCATCACAAAGAATCGATAGTTTTGTTCTTGCGTTCTTGGAATTCCATCAAACTTCAGATGATTGGTCGATCCCATGACAAAGAATCGATGGTTTTGGACTTGCTTTCTTGGAATTCCATCAAACTTCAGTTGATTGGTCGATCCCATTACAAAGAATCGAGAGTTTTGTTCTTGCGTTCTTGGAAGACCATCAAACTTCAGATGATTGGTCTATTCCATGACAACGAATCGATAGCTTTGGTCTTGCTTTCTTGGAATTCCATCAAACTTCAGATGATTGGTCGATCCCATGAAAAAGAATCGATAGTTTTGGTCTTGCTTTCTTGGAATTCCATCAAACTTCAGATGATTGGTCGATCACATGCCAAATAATCGATAGTTTTCTTCTTGCGTACTAGGAATTCCATCAAACTTCAGATGATTGCTGGATCCCATGACGAAGAAATGATAGAGTTGGAGTAAAATTCTTGGAAATCCATCAAACTTCAGATGATTGGTCGATTCCAAACAAAGAATCGAGAGTTTTGTTCTTGCGTTCTTGGAATTCCATCAAACTTCAGATTATTGGTCGATCCCATGACAAAGAATGGAGAGTTTTGTTCTTGCGTTCTTGGAATTCCATAAAACTTCAGATGATTGGTAGATCCCATCAAAAAGAATCGATAGTTTTGTTCTTGCGTTCATGGAATTCAATCAAACTTCTGATGATAGGTCGATTCCATGACAAAGAATCGATAGTTTTGTTCATGCGTTCTTGGAATTCCATAAAACTTCAGATGATTGGTAGATCCCATGAAAAAGAATCGATAGTTTTGATCTTGCGTTCTTGGAATTCAATCAAACTTCAGAAGATTGGTCGATCCCATGACAAAGAATCGATATATTTGGTCTTGCTTTCTTGGATATCCATCAAACTTCAGATGATTGGTCGATCCCATGCCAAATAATCGATAGTTTTCTTCTTGCGTACTAGGAATTCCATCAAACTTCAGATGATTGGTGGATCCCATAACAAAGAATCGAGAGTTTTGTTCTTGCGTTCTTGGAATTCAATCAAACTTCAGATGATTGGTCGATTCCATGACAAAGAATCGATAGTTTTGTTCATGCGTTCTTGTAATTCCATAAACTTCAGATGATTGGTAGATCCCATGAAAAAGAATCGATAGTTTTGATCTTGCGTTCTTGGAATTCAATCAAACTTCAGAAGATTGGTCGATCCCATGACAAAGAATCGATATATTTGGTCTTGCTTTCTTGGATATCCATCAAACTTCAGATGATTGGTCGATCCCATGCCAAATAATCGATAGTTTTCTTCTTGCGTACTAGGAATTCCATCAAACTTCAGATGATTGGTGGATCCCATAACAAAGAATCGAGAGTTTTGTTCTTGCGTTCTTGGAATTCAATCAAACTTCAGATGATTGGTCGATTCCATGACAAAGAATCGATAGTTTTGTTCATGCGTTCTTGTAATTCCATAAACTTCAGATGATTGGTAGATCCCATCAAAAAGAATCGATAGTTTTGTTCTTGCGTTCTTTGAATTCAATCAAACTTCAGATGATTGGTAGATCCAATGAAAAAGAATCGATAGTTTTGTTCTTGCGTTCTTGGAATTCCATCAAACTTCAGATGATTGGTCGATCCCATGACAAAGAATCGATGGTTTTGGACTTGCTTTCTTGGAATTCCATCAAACTTCAGTTGATTGGTCGATCCCATTACAAAGAATCGAGAGTTTTGTTCTTGCGTTCTTGGAAGTCCATCAAACTTCAGATGATTGGTCTATTCCATGACAACGAATCGATAGTTTTGGTCTTGCTTTCTTGGAATTCCATCAAACTTCAGATGATTGGTCGATCCCATGAAAAAGAATCGATAGTTTTGGTCTTGCTTTCTTGGAATTCCATCAAAATTCAGATGATTGGTCGATCCCATGCCAAATAATCGATAGTTTTCTTCATGCGTACTAGGAATTCCATCAAACTTCAGATGATTGGTGGATCCCATGACGAAGAAATGATAGAGTTGGAGTAAAATTCTTGGAAATCCATCAAACTTCAGATGATTGGTCGATCCCATGACAAAGAATCGATAGTTTTGGTCTTGCTTTCTTGAAATTCCATTAAACTTCAGTTGATTGGTCGATCTCATGACGAAGAAATGATAGAGTTGGATTAAAATTCTTGGAATTCCATCAAACTTCAGACGATTGGTCGATCCCATGACAAAGAATCGATAGTTTTGTTCTTGCGTTCTTGGAATTCCATCAAACTTCAGATGATTGGTCTATTCCATGACAACGAATCGATAGCTTTGGTCTTGCTTTCTTGGAATTCCAAAAAACTTCAGATGATTGGTAGATCCCATCAAAAAGAATCGATAGTTTTGTTCTTGCGTTCTTGGAATTCAATCAAACTTCAGAAGATTGGTCGATCCCATGACAATCAATCGTGAGTTTTGTTCTTGCGTTCTTGGAATTCAATCAAACTTCAGATGATTGGTCGATCCCATGCCAAATAATCGATAGTTTTGTTCTTGCGTACTAGGAATTCCATCAAACTTCAGATGATTGGTGGATCCCATGACGAAGAAATGATAGAGTTGGAGTAAAATTCTTGGAAATCCATCAAACTTCAGATGATTGGTCGATCCCATAACAAAGAATCGAGAGTATTGTTCTTGCGTTCTTGGAATTCAATCAAACTTCAGATGATTGGTCGATTCCATGACAAAGAATCGATAGTTTTGTTCATGCGTTCTTGTAATTCCATAAACTTCAGATGATTGGTAGATCCCATCAAAAAGAATCGATAGTTTTGTTTTTGCGTTCTTGGAATTCAATCAAACTTCAGAAGATTGGTCGATCCCATGACAAAGAATCGTGAGTTTTGTTCTTGCGTTCTTGGAATTCAATCAAACTTCAGATGATTGGTCGATTCCATGACAAAGAATCGATAGTTTTGTTCATGCGTTCTTGGAATTCCATAAAACTTCAGATGATTGGTAGATCCCATGAAAAAGAATCGATAGTTTTGATCTTGCGTTCTTGGAATTCAATCAAACTTCAGAAGATTGGTCGATCCCGTGACAAAGAATCGATATATTTGGTCTTGCTTTCTTGGATATCCATCAAACTTCAGATGATTGGTCGATCCCATGCCAAATAATCGATAGTTTTCTTCTTGCGTACTAGGAATTCCATCAAACTTCAGATGATTGGTGGATCCCATAACAAAGAATCGAGAGTTTTATTCTTGCGTTCTTGGAATTCAATCAAACTTCAGATGATTGGTCGATTCCATGACAAAGAATCGATAGTTTTGTTCATGCGTTCTTGTAATTCCATAAACTTCAGATGATTGGTAGATCCCATCAAAAAGAATCGATAGTTTTGTTCTTGCGTTCTTGGAATTCAATCAAACTTCAGATGATTGGTAGATCCAATGAAAAAGAATCGATAGTTTTGTTCTTGCGTTCTTGGAATTCAATCAAACTTCAGAAGATTGGTCGATCCCACGACAAAGAATCGATAGTTTTGTTCATGCGTTCTTGGAATTCCATAAAACTTCTGATGATTGGTCGATCACATGAAAAAGAATCGGTAGTTTTGTTCTTGCGTTCTTGGAGTTCAATCAAACTTCAGAAAATTGGTCGATACCATGACAAAGAATCGATATATTTAGTCTCGCTTTCTTGGATATCCATCAAACTTCAGATGATTGGTCGATCCCATGACAAAGAATCGATGGTTTTTGACTTGCTTTCTTGGAATTCCATCAAACTTCAA